>NW_022436971.1:15357646-15364106 GCF_009761245.1 Sapajus apella
GAGGACCTCCTCTGAGCATGGGGAGCTCACTGGGGTGGGCCGAGCTGGCTCCCCTGGACCCCAGAGCCCCTTCTCAGACAGCCAAAAAGCCAGTGTTGGTGCTTGAGGGAGGCGCTGCTGAGGAACATGGTCTCAAAAGGGACATGCGCCTGGGGACCCCAGCCACGCAATTTCCTTCCCATCAGGGGTTGGGGGGCCCACTCCTGTCTTTACTCCAGTGCCCTGGCATCTGTCACTCTTGCCCCAGCTTTGGCCCTCCCTCTGGCCTCCCAGCTCTGGCTTGACAGCTGGCCACAGCAGCCCGACCTCCGCCCTGTCCAGCCCCATCACCCCGTGTGGTCACCCCGTGCAGTCACCCTGTGCAGTCACCCCATGCGGTCACCCTGTGCCATCACCTCCTGTGGTCACCCCGTGCAGTCACTGCCTGTTTCTTGTGTGCTGCCTCCCCTGGATGGCTGCTCAGGCCAGGGCTGCTGGCTTTCCATCCCAGGGCCTAGCCCTCCATGGGGACCACACACTACGGCTGGTCCTGGACTCTTCACACCCCACCCAGCAGCCAGGACAGCCTGGGTGGGCAGACTGACCTCCTGAGCAGTGTCCTCACATCCATTCCCAGGCATTGCCAGGCACCGCCGGCTGCTGGTCACCACAGAAATGGCCACAGTCAGGCCGTGGGGCTCCTGCTGGTCTGTGCCAGTCTCTAATGCTGCTTCGGCCTGGGATGAAACCCCTCTTTCCAAGGAGCTATCGAAGGAAGGCAGAAGGCTGCCTGGGAGACCCCGGCTTGCTGCCGAGCCATGGGCCTGCGGCTGGTGGGGCTCGTGGCCCACCCCACCCCTCTCTGGCCACCTTTGCTCCCGCCTTTCTGTCTTCACACAGGTCTGAAGCTCCTCACTGCTTGGGCCTCAGATGAGGACGGGAGTCTGTAGCACCTCAGGGTTTTGCCCGAGGAAATACAGGGTGAGAAGCGGCACATCTGACTAACTGCTTACAAGGTAAGGACTTCTGACAACAGCATGTCACAGCTCCGCAGAGCTGCGGCTGCTTTGGCTGCCCCACAGCGGTAGGTCCCTAGGCGGGCAGGTCCCTGGGCGGGCAGCTCTGCCTTGCCCTGCTGGTAGCGAGATGGCCACAGCAGCACCAGCCAGCATTTCTAGCACGACTATGTCCACACTGGACTTGAGGGGAGGAGCAGAAAGGATTTCCTCATGTGAGTCTCTGTCTTGGTCAAGCGGGAAAATTCTTTGGCCAGGCCAGGTCACTACTTACCTGCCAGCTGGTCCCATGGCACAGGACTACCGTGGCAGCCAGTCACGGCGTGTCCCCAGGACCTGAGTACACGGCTGCCGGGCAGTCAGAGAGAAAGCAGGAGGCTGTCAGGAAGCAACTCACATGTCTGCCACACAGGTCCACCAGACGCTCACGTGACCTCTTCTCCCTCACTTCCTACCCTGGGTCTCCAGGTAAACGCGGCTCCCTCAGCCCAGGACGGTCCTCTCCCCCACACCCTCTCATCCAGCTGGCGCTACCTCCCACTTTGGGGCTCACCTACTGCCCGACTGCAGGGCTGGGCCCAGGTCTCCCGGCACGCCCCTGCCATTGACTCCTGTGTTTCAGGACCTGTCATGGCGGGGACTCAGTGCTTTCCGCTGCTCTGCCGGCACTGTCTGCTCAGAGGCCCTGTGTTCCCTCTTCCTTCCTCCAAAGTCCAGTCCTCTGCCTCCAAGCCCCACCCATCCTCCTGGGACCACCTGAGCCGCTGCCCGCTCTGTGAAGCCCCCCTCTGCAGAGAGGCTGTCACCCTCAGTAGCTCCCCAGGAGCCCAGACCACATCTGTGGCCCTCACCACCCTGATAAGTGCCTTTTCCAAGGCTGAGGGGTTAGAAATGAATTTTAGATTAAACCCGTGGCCATGACCACCTGGCCTCGTGAGGGTTTTGGTGGGCTCGTGCTTCGCAGGCCTCGGCTCTAAACCCATACACAGTAGCACAGGGCCGGGTCCCCGTGCTCCACCGCCGAGAACAGAGATGCTGAGAGGCCTAGCAAGCAACTCGCCCAAGGTCAGGATGAGGTGGCCCCAGAAATGGAACTCACGTGTTTCCCACCACGCCAAGGAGGCAGGGAGGAAAGTCGCGGACAACTGTGACCAAGTGGTGACAGATGAGGATGCAGGGGTGGGAAGGACAGGACAGTGGGGCTGGTCAGAGGGCAAAATCTGGATGCCCCCACAGACCCCAGCAGGAGCCTCCTGAGCCAACTCCAGGTGGAGGTGAGGAATAGCAGAGGCGCTTAGGCAGCAAGTGCTGACTCGGGCCTGAGCCCATGCTGGGCACAGGACACTGGCTGGCCATGCTGGGCACAGGTCACGGCCAGAGGCCATGCTGGGCACAGGCAATGGGCAGAACCCATGCTGGGCACAGGACACCGGCTGGCCATGCTGGGCATGGGACACGGCCAGAGGCCATGCTTGGAACAAGATATGGGCTGGCCATGCTGGGCACGGGACATAGGGCTGGCCACGCTGGGCATGGGACATGGGGCTGGTCAAGCCACCCACAGGGCCCAAAGGTGGCTGGGGAGATGGACGCGTGCATCGAAGCCATAAAGAAATGAAGCTGGACGGAGAGGGCAGCATTCGCCCTGGAGCCGCAGGGGCATGTTAGTAACACCCCCTGCTTTGCACACGCCGAGGCCCCAGTCCTCTCGCACACACAACCCGTCTCTGAGCCCGCACAAGCTGGGGAGTAGGAAATGTCATTTCTGTGTCACAGATGAGCCAGGCTGAGGCACGGCAGGCCAAGACCTTGCCCCCAGAACCCCACGGCGCAGCAGCCTGACCGGGGGCTGGACGCGGGCCTGCTCGCCTCACACCACCGCCTCTGCTTGGAGGCCTCCTGTCTGTCCCAGGCGGCCTTTGTCCACAACTGAGTCTGGAACTGGCCACGGCCTTGTCCATCCAGGAAGCTTTTCCAGCTCTCTTGGTTCTAACACCAAGTAGAATCTCTTTCTTTCCTTTCAGTGATGACTCATAAGATGAAATGAGGCGTTCTGGAGTAAATGATGATGGGTCTGAATTATTCAAACTCCTACAGATTCTGAAATGACTTTCATTTGTTTATGTTTGGCATTAAGCATTGAAATGGACAGAGGGTTCACAGGATTTATGTTAATTTGTGAAATGCCTCTGGGTTCCACACTCTAGCCCAAGCCTAGCCGTGATTTAGATGTCTAGGGACCTCAAAACCAGTGCCCACTTCCCTGTGCCAATGAATTCAAACTATCTTTCTTGCTGATGGTTTTGACAGCCTGGGTTTTGGAGCTGCAATCTCATGCTTGCTCTCAGAGGCCCAGCCCCACCCCCGGGTGAAGGGGGGCTGCTCTGTGACCGCGGCAGCTCTGCTGGGACATTCTGAAGCCTGAGGTCTGTTGCTGCCCATGAGCAACTGCCCAGTTAGGGCCTGGAACTTGAGTCACCTGAACCTGTGATGTTCGTGCCTCACAAGTGCCCAGGAGGTCCCCCGGTGTGTGGTAGGCACTCAGCAATGTTTGCTACAAGGATCGTCTCAGAGCTGTGCCCCCACGAGCAGAGGCCTCCGCCCCTGAGCAGGACAGACTCCTGCAGGCGCTCAGCTGGCATCTTGATGAGCACGTGATGCAGAGGCTGTTTGCAGAGGAGTGGGCAGAATGGAGGGACAGTGGGGGACACTGAGGCACCTGGCACCCAGCCCTGTGGAAAGCTGTTAACCGCCTCCAGGCCCGAAACAGTCTCACAGAGCCTCGTGAGAAGGAGGGGCGGAAGGAGAGGAGGCCACCAGGAGGAAGAATTCTCCCGGCCCACAGCGGCAGGTCTGGGACGAGGCGCGGGAACATGCCAACCTCTCCTTCCACGCTCGCACCTCTGGCCAGGGTTTCCCAAGTGCAATGAGCATGAAAGGGCTGGTGAGTCATCGACAAATTCCTTCCAGGCCAGCCCCCCGAGACCCAGGCAGAGTAGAAAAAGCAGGGAACCAACAGGGGAGGGCTGGCAAAAGAAGGAGGTCACCCGAGGCGTCTGGCTTGTCACCTAAGCTCTTCTGCAGGGGAAGGGCCTCTGCGGAGCTCCTGTAAGACTAGGGGCTGCTCAGAGCAGACAGGGGAGCCCGGGGCAGGTCTGCGTGAGCAGGGCGTGTCCTCCCTGGAGAAGGCTGAAGGAGGACCTTGAGCCCAGGAGACAGCAGCACAGAAGGGACATGTGGGTCAGAGACCAAGAGAGGCCAAAGCTGCCTCCTGCTGGAGAAGAGAAGCTGCCTGTGGGGAGCGGTCATCAGTTGGAAGCTGAGCCATGGAGGAGGGTCCTGGAACCCATGAAGCTGGGGGTTCAGGGGCCAAATGCACCACCTTTGGGTACTGCCTGTGGGAGCAGGGGGGTAGGGGTGCAGTGCCCACGTCTGCGGCGGGCCTGACCCCAGGCAGGCCCCCTAACATTTCCACGCTTCCCCTGCTGGGTGGTGGAGCTGGGTCCCCCCAGATCCTCTGACAGGAAACAGGGACCCAGGGGGCCATCCCCAGCGAGGGGTCCCAGCCCCAGCGAGGGGGTCCCAGCCGCTCTCCGGGCTCCTTTTCCACAGGCTGGGGCTACCTGCAGCTGCTCTCACACCAGGGCACTGAAAACCCTGGTGGCAAGTGGGCAGGGCTCGGAGCCAGGCAGGGAGACCTCTGTCCTGGTGGGAGGCTTCCCAGAGTGTGTTCCCCAGCGCCTGAGCACCCCCAGCTGCTGTAGGGAGCAGGTTCTAGAGTCACCTCAGTTGGAGAAACCCTCCTCCTCTGCCCCCACCTGAGCATCACAGATTCCCTGGCCATTAAAGGCTCTGAGAAGTCCTTCAGGGAAAATGGGAAAACGCCACTGGTGAAGGCTTTGGTCAGGCCAGGACATTCACATGCTTGGGTCGGTTCACTGAGTGGGACAAACCCAGACGTCAGTCCCCAGGCCAGGAAAGCCTGGGCGAGCAGCTTTCACCCCACCCCACCCCCTCCTCTCTCTCTCGAGCTCTCTCGGGACAGCGGCCGCAGCCTGGGGAGCTCTGGCTCTCACCCACCCTGGCCTCTGAGCTCACACCCTCCCCTGCTGGGTGAGTCCCCTCTGCCCTCCATGAAATCCTCAGGAGAGGCCGCTTGAGGCCTAATAGCAGGTGACAAGACAGCCAGGAGTGCTGTGCAGATTCCCGAGGAGTCGCGGACTCACACAAGGCCTCTTCCCTGTCCTCCTGTCTCCACTCTGCAGGTCCCAAAGTGTGTCCTTGCCGCTCCTGCTGCCAACACCAAGCCCCCACCTCCGCAGCAGCCAGGCCCTGGAAAGGCCCACGGTGCCCATGCCAGGCCTGAGATGGTGGAGGATCTCACTGACTCCCCGTACACCTGGCCCTGGTTGCCCGTGTTCCCTCCAGACCCCGCAGGTTAGCCTGGTCAGGAGGGCTGGGGGAGCCCCTGGGTCCTGAGCCCCGGCTGTCGGCTGCTCCTGGCGCTGAGCCTCCCAAACCCAAGAAGGCCCAGTTCCCTTCTCTCCTGCCCCCACTCCGCTCCAACTCAGAGACTTCCCTTTGTGGGCGGCAGTCCCTCCTCTGCCTGTGCACCCAGCCGACAGCACCCCTTCCCACTCCGCCAGCCACTCCCAGGCACAGCCTCTCTGGATCTCACCCACTGGCTACTTGCTGCCACCTGTGCCTCCCAAGCCACCGGGCTAAGTCCCCACCCTCACTGACACTGATCTACTGTGGCACTAAGGCCTCTCACAGACGTGATCTTATTAACCTTCCTAAGTGTCATGCAAGGTTTAGAGAGGTCAAGGAGCATGCCAAGGTCACACGGCTCCTAAATGGCAGAAGCCAGCATTCTGCTTTGACCAAGACCACGCTGCCCCAGGAGTCTTTTGCTCCCCTGAGAGCCGACCCCCTAGGGGCTGACAGGCACAGCGTGGGGGCTCCAGGCTCGAGCAGCAGATGGAAAACAAGTCACATGCCTGCCTTCTTTGTCCTCAGCACATCTGGGAAAAAGCTCAGAGGGCAATGCCGGGGTCCTGTGGGCAAATTGCTCTTCTTGCCATGCCTTAGTGTGCCAGAGAAGCCCAGTGGTTTGTTCTTTGTAGGAAAATGTCATAATTAGAATTACTTTCCAGGGCCGGGCGTGGTGGCTCACGCCTGTAATCCAAGCACTTTGGAGGCCAAGGCGGGCAGATCACCTGAGGTCGGGAGTTCAAGATCAGCCTGACCAACATGGTGAAACCCCATCTTAAAAAAAAAAAAATTACTTTCCATCCACAATTAGAAACAGCCCTCATGGTCACAGGTGGGTGGCCACAGTGGAGCTCAGGCAAGAGCAGGTGAGAAACAGAGCTAGAGAAGAGGAAGTGTGCATGGGATTTGTATCACCATCGTCATCATCACCACCATCACCACCATCATCACCACCATCACCATCATCACCA
>NW_022436971.1:15364506-15437896 GCF_009761245.1 Sapajus apella
ACCATCATCACCATCACCACCATCACTACAATCATCACCATCATCACCACCACCATCACCACCACCACCACCATCACCACTATCATCACTACCACAATCATCACCATCATCACCACCATCACCATCACCACCATCACCACTATCATCACTACCACAATCATCACCACCATCACCACCATCTCCACCATCACCATCATCACAGCTGTCATCATTCGCCATTTGAAGCCCCTCTTGAGGGAAGGGAACAGACACTCCTTGAGTGCCCACTGTGCACCAGGCTCTGGGCCAGTAGCTGGGGATGTCAAGAAGAATCAGAGTTGGTCCTGCCTTCAGGAATCTCCAGCCTATCTAGTATCACCAGGCCTCACGCTAGACTTTTAAACACATCATCTGACTTAACCCTCACGCTGTGAGGTCAGAACTGGTGTTCTCTTGACAGGAAGTAAGAAACTAGACTAAGGAAGTTGAAGACCACTGCCCAGGTTCACACTGCTGCCCACTGTGCCATGGAGGAAGAGGCTGTGCTGGGGACTCTAACAAGCCCCTGGCCTGAGCTCCCCCAGGTCAAAGACAGTAGCCTCTGGGGTCTGCTTTCAGGCTCCCATCCAGCAAGGATCAGGCTGCTGGTGGGCTCGTGGACCTGGCCCAGTCTGAGATGGCCCTGTGCTGGAATGCCACCACCTCCAAGTGTGCGCCTTTGCTCCTCATGCCCTGTGTGGCCTTGTCACCTTTGGCTGCCAGTTTCTAAATGGCACTGGCCCACGTTGATGAGCCATTTTGCTCTTCTCCAGGACAGCGCCTCACATTCCTCTCCCCTCTAGATCAATTCCACCTTACCTCAGCCTCCAGAATAAAGGTCTGACTCCCCTGGAGAGCAGGGGCCACTGCCTGCAAGAAGGGAGGGGGCTGGCCCATTTTGCATCCACCTGGAGGGTACCTTGTGAGCTCCTCCTCGGCCAGGTGGGAAGGGCATGTGTTCTGGGCCAGACGGTACCTCTTCCTGGCTGAGCCCCTGCCCTCTCTTCAGGGGTCTGGTGTGTTCACAGTGCTGGTGGAGGATTTCAAACACCAGTCCACAAATGCCCCCCATGCCTCAGCTCAAGGCCCACACCCTGGGTCCCAGCTGCCCCTTGTCCCCCTCAAGCAGGAAGGTGGCTCATGACCACCCCTGACAAGTTGAGAGGCTCAGGGAGGCTGAGCGCAATGGACTGAACTGTGTCCCCCAAATCCACATGCTGAAGCCCAACCCCTCAACAGGACTGATTTGGAGATGAGGTCTTTAAGGAGGTGATGCGTGTGAAAAGAGGTCCTAAGGGTGGGACCTAATCCAATAGGACTGGTGTCCTTATAGGCTGAGGGCGAGGCTCCAGGGACACATGGATGGGGAAAGGCCACGTGAGGCATGGCGAGAAGGTGGCACCTGCGGGCGAGAAAGAGGCCCCACCAGAACCTGAGCGCCAGTGCCTTCATTTTCCACTTCCAGACACCAGAACCGAGAGACCATGTATTCCTGTGGCATGAGCTCCCCGTGTATGGCCTTCCGTTAGAGCCGCCTGAGCTGGCACCAGACCACAGGCAGGACCATCAGGCTGCCTGCCCACTGCGCCCCCAGCCACCTGGGCCCTGCTTACACTCACCCAAGCGGGAGGGGGAGCCCTGAGGCTGCAGCTTGGGGTCCTCAGGGAAGCAGGTACAGAGTGTCCCACCCCTAAATCATTAGCCCAGAGGGTCTAAAACTCGAGGGGCATCAACCCCCTAGAGTATGTGTTAACGCACAGATCGCTGGCACCCCCCACCCCAGGTTTCTGATTCAGTCAGTCTAGTGAGGAGCAGGAGAACTTGAGTTTCTAGAGTCCCATGTGAAGGTAATGCTCCCAGGCCAGGGACCGCACTTGGAGAACCACGGCATCAGGGAGCGTCGGGCAAATGGCCCAAGTCAGAGGCAGGAAGCAGATGGCTCTCCTCGCCTTCCTCCATCCCCAAACGAATCATGGGGCAGGAGGACAGCAGAGGTGAGAAGGAGCCTGACCCTGCCCAGCCCCAGTGGTGTGGCTCAGTCCAGCCCAACTGCAGGGCAGCCCCAAGAGGTGGGTGCCACCATCCCCATTCTACAGACAAGGGAGGCTGGGCTTAGAGTAACAAAGCGCCAAGGCCACCAAGATGCACGCGGGGCCAGAGCCTCTGCCTTTCTCTTCTCCCGGTGACCCTCACCGCTGTGACCTGGACACACACAGCCAGCTGCAGGCCTCAGAGCATCCACATCTCCCCAGAGGCCATTGCTGAAAACAAGACAGCTGGGAGGAGACGCAGAAAAAGCCTCTCTCCCTGCACAGTCGGCTCCAGGCCGCCTTCGCCTTCCAAGTGCCTGCAGTTGGAGAATGGCTGCAGCATCTCACCATCGCCCCCCGCTACCTGGCTCCTGAACCCCCTCTGAGCCTGCGGCAGCACGGGAGAGGTAGGAAGGAGGGTCCTGCTACGGAGCCCTGCGTGACCGGTTTCCATGACAACTGGGCTGCAGCTATCCAGAAGGACATTTAACCTCAGAGCTGATCTTCCTGTGGGACCCTTCTGCTGGGAGGGGAGGAGCAGCCCCAGCAGCAGTGGGAAACACGGAGGTGCTCACCCAGCCCTGGGTCATTCCTTGTCTGAGCCCTCAGTGACCGGCACTCCAGCAGGAAACGCCATGCCGCACTGGGAGGGACAAGCTGGCTGGCAAAGGCCCCACAGAGGGAGGCTGCTCATGGACCTCGGGGGCACCGGCACCAGCCACTCATGCACGTCCTCTGAATTCCCTCTCAGGGGACTCCTGGGCACCAAAGCCTGGGTCTTTGTCCTGGCCCTGCCGACTTGTGTGGTTCAGAGTTCAGCCTCGCTGGGACCTGAGAGTGTGAAGCACAGAAGACATGTGTCCCCAAGCCCCCAGTTTGTAGAGGTGGGGCTGGCTCAACATGAGGGGAGGGGTATTAGCTAAGGTCCAGCCAGTCCCCTGGCCCCACCTGCTTCAGGCAGGGCGTGGTAAGTAATAACGACAGCTGGTGTTCACTGAGCACTTACTATATGCTAAGCAGGCCCTACACTAAGTCCCTTCCATGTATTCGATACCAGGAAATCTCTCAGCCATTGCTCAACTATCAAGAGACCCATTCAGCAGATGAACAGCAGAGGCACAGAGGGGCTGGGGTGTTGACCCCCGGCAGCCTGGTCTCAGCTCTGCTCCATGGACCTGCAGGTCTCTGCTTTCAACCGTTGTACACACTAGGGTTCACCAAGACTTTGGTTGGGAAAAAAAAATGAATCTGCTTCCGAAAACAGTTTGAAAACCACAGCTATGATCCACACCTCCCCACTTCATAGAGAAGGAAGCTGAGGCTCTAAAAGATAAAATGCCTCATCCAGAATCACACAGCTCTAAGGCAATACGTCAAAAGGCCAATTCAATCAATGTGTTAAGTGTCTGTGACAACTGATACAACTTTACAGCGACCCATCATGGAGGAGTTTCTTTTTTAAAGATTTTGAAGATTTCTGCCAAGTTTAGGCCAACTCTTCTCCGCTGGGCTCAATCTCAACATTCAAAGTGTGCTAGGCCTGCCTCTGTCTAGCAGCCTATGCTTCAGCTAGGGAAACAGCCAAGGAGAGAGAACCCCAGCACGAGGAAGGACAGAGAGGAGGGTGAGCTCAGCAGGGGCTGCAATGCCAGTCACCCAGAAGATGAGACTGAGGGTCAGAGTGGAGGTCTGGAGTTTAGGAGAGACTGGGGAGAACAGAGGGGGCTGGGGTGAAGGGCAAGGGAGAGGAGATACAGGGCCAGAGAGAGGAGGCTGAAAGCAAGACACAGGGACACAACAAATATACATTTGTAAGAATTTCTCATTCTCATCCTCAAGTATATGTTCAAGAATAATTTCTTTTCTTTTTTTTTTCTTTTAGATGGAGTTTTGCTCTTGTTGCCCAGGCTGGAGTGCAATGGTGCAATCTCGGCTCACTGCAATTCTCCAGGGTTCAAGCGATTCTCCTGCCTCAACCTCCCGAGTAGCTAGGATTACAGGCATGTGCCATCATGCCCAGCTAATTTTGCATTTTTAGTAGAGATGCGATTTCTCCATGTTGGTCAGGCTGGTCTGGAACTCCCAACCTCAGGCGATCTGCTCACCTTGGCTTCCCCAAGTGCTCGGATTACAGGTGCCAGCCACTGCACCCGGCTGGGTATCTTCAAGAATGTGTGCAGTGCACTTGAGAACATAGTCAGCCATACTCACAGATGGAATTCAGTGGCTGAAATCACCTGAAAACCATCCAGATTTGGGAGAGGAGTGATTGGGTGGGGAAAAAGATGAGACAGGACAAGCCACGTAATGACCTCTGCTGACACTGCATGTCATACGCTGGGCTTTTAGAGGGTTCTACTTTTGCCTATGTTCAAAGTTTTCCATTATAAAAAAGTCTTTTTTTAAGTATGTAGTCAATATATTCTAGAATTTTTTAATGAATAGCTTTTGAATATGGTTTTGAATATATTAATGAATCGATGCCGTCTGCCTCCCTCCCACACTCAGCCTCTCCCACCTCTCTCTCTCTCTCTCCCCCCCCCCTCCCCTCCTGCTCTCTCTCTCTCTCTCTCCCCCCCCACTCTCATGCTCTCTCTCTCCCCCCCCTCACTCTCATGCTCTCTCTTTCTCTCTCTCCCTCGTCCTAGAGTCAGCAGCCAAAATTAACAGCTGCACACTGATTCTCCTCTGCTTGGAGGAGATCCAAAGCATTTGTTAAAATACTGATACAAAAGGGAAAATAAGCATTAGTCAAACAAAACATTACAGAAATCTTCCAAATCTACCGCATCCTACAGGATTTGCTATAAATTTTCATTTTTATAAATAGATCAGAGAAACCAGCGAATATGATGACTTGTCCATTTGTCAGATTGGCTTTGGGTTAGTGCCACTCTGGGCACGCTGATACACAGGGTAGAGACGGAGCTGAAACCCAAGTCTTCCGTCTTCAGACCTGTGCTCCCCTAAACTCACAAATGCCCTATAGGATCAAAGTTGAGTTGCAAGAATTTTTCTTAAGGCAGTCTCCTCCCTTTCTGACTCAGTTTCCCCATCTGTACAAGAAATGGAAGGATGAGATGTTCTCAAAGCTCCTCCCAGGCAAGCGAGGTGACACTTCCAGGGACAGCTGGTGTTACTGGACTCGGGCCGTTCTGGGCCTGCCCCAAACCCATGGAGACCGAGAGAGCTCAGGTCTCCCCTCAGCTGCGCTGGAGCCACAGAGGAGAACAAGGGGACAGGAGGCAGCTGCAGGAGGCCTCAGCCCATGCCAGGCGGGTACTGCCTCTGTCCTGCCTGCCCCAGGCCTCAAAGGGCCTGCCGTGTGGGCCTCGTGGGAGGGACAGTTTGGACCAATGGTCCCAGGGTGCCCAGGACTCAGGGCCTCCCACAGCGTGAGACTTTCATTGCTTTTGTGGTTTTTAATGCTAAAACCAGGACCGTACCAGCCAACCTGAACCAAGCTGGTCCTCCCACTCCCAGGAGAATTGGCTGCACAAATTTTTAGTGAAGAAGAATATTGCAAGAGAAGGAAGTTTTGTTCTGATTGCCCAGCTCTGGGCAAGGAGGAAAGAAGGGGCTGCTTATAAACTGCAAGTCTCCTGATGAAACAGCAAACCACCAGGCCGGTGCTGGTCCCAGATCTGACCGCAGGATGTTTGCAGTCCTGATGGCACCAAGCTTTGTCTCCCCAAGCCAGAAAAGACAGTGAAGCCAGGGCTAAGGACCCTCCTCTGTCACTCAGGCTGGAGTGCAGTGGCACGATCTGAGCTCACTGCAGCCTCCAGGGATGCACCACCATGCCCAGCTAGTTTTTGAATTTTTAGTGGAGACAGGGATTTGTCATTTTGGCCAGGCTGGTCTCAAACTCCTGACCTCAAGTGATCTGCCCACCTTTGGCCTCCCAAAGTACTGGGATTACAGGCGTGGGCCAACGTACCCAGCCAGAACCCTGCTTCTCTGAATGAATCAGCTGCAGAGCAACAGAGGCCTGCTGTGATGGGAATCAAGGAAAATGACCTCACCAGAAGGGGCGAGCTGGGCTGGCCCTAAGGGGTCTTGCCACTGTTGACTCTGTCACATGCTTCTTATTGGATGCTGCCCAGACACCTGCTGCACCCCTCCAGTGTCCCAGAGGCTCAGAGCCCAGTCCCAGAGGTCTCAGAGGGGTCAGATGGCACATCAGCCTGGTGAGTCCTGAGGGACATAACATCCTCAGGCCCAGATGTGGCTGGTGAGTGCTGGGTAGCCAGTGCTGCCCCTCCTCGGCCGAACTCTCAATGCTCACGCCTCTCCTGCTTCTATTTACGGTATTTTGTTTTGTTTTGGAGACAGAGTCCTGCTCTGTGGCCCAGGCTGGAGTGCAGTGATTCAATCAGAGTTCAACTGCAGTCTTGGCTTCCAGGGCTCAAGCGACCCTCCAGCCTAAGCGCCCCGAGTAGCTGGGTATGCACCATCACACCTGGCTAGTTTTGTATTTTTTGTAGAGACAGGGTCTTCCTAATGTTGCTCAGACTGGTCTCCAACTCCTGGGCTCAAGCAATCCTCCCACCTCGGCCTCTCAAAGTGCTGGGATTACAGGCGTGAGCCACTGCACCCAGCCACTCTCCCACTTTTAAAAGAGCCTGCATTTAAGCGGCCATTGACTTCCCTGCATGGGTGTGTTGGCTGTTTCCTCTATCCGGAGCTACCCTGCAGGGAAGGACAGGATGTCACTGTGACGACTTGGGAGGGAGAGGAGCGAGCCGGCAACCATGTGTTTCAAACTGATACGTAACTACCAGTCCTTATGGCTCACCCTATTAAGGACCAGCTGCTAAACTCTCAACCCAGTTTTTTATTTTTATTTTTTAGAGATGGGGCTTTGCTACGTTGCTCAGGCTGGCCTCGAACTCCTTGGGCTGAAGTGATCCCCTCACCTCCACCTCCTGAATAGCTGGGACTAGCATCTGGCTTCTTAGCCCAATTTCAATTAAAGTTGTGTATATTATTTTTTAGGGCTGTATATTTAAATTACCACAAAATCAGTGGTTTACAACAACACAAATTAATTATCTTACAGTTCTGCAGATCAGAATTCCAACCCAGGTCTCACTGGGCTCAAACCAAGCTGTCAGCTGGCCCTTCCTGGAGGCACTAAGGGAGCCAGGTCCCCTGCCTGCTGCAGCTCCTGGGGGCCGCCCACTTTCCCTGGTTCATGGCCCTGCCTCCACCCACAAAGCCACCAACCCCGGCTGAGCCCTCCTCACGTGGCCACCCCTCTCTGGTTCTCCTCTTCCACCTCCCTTTTTCCCTGTTTCACTGCGTAATTACTCTTGTGATTACACAGCCTGGGCAACCTGGTGAAACTCCGTCTCTACGAGAAATACAAAAAGTAGCTGGGCATGGCAGCGTACACCTACAGTCTAGCTACTCAGCAGGCTGAGGCAGGAGGACTGCTTGAGCCCAGGAGGTCGAGGCTGCAGTGAGCTGTAACCGCACCACTGCACTCCAGCCTGGGCAATGAGGTGAGCCCCTGTCTCAAAAAAAAAAAAAAAAAAAAAAAAAAAAATTCTTGTGATTGCATCAGCTCCTGCAGATAATCTAGGATGATCTTCCTGTCTTAAAGGCAGGTGATTAGCAACCTCAATGCCACCTGCAACCATGATTCTCCTGCACCACATGACAGAATAGATTCACAGCTTCCTGGATGAGCACACGGACATCTCAGGGGAGCCATGATGCTGCCTGGCACACTGCATATGCAAATAACAATTCTACCTTCCTCAACACCTTCCATTTGCCATTAATTCAGACCATCTCATTTAAAAGTCCAGTGTTAGTAAAACTACTTTTCATTGCTTGTTTTCTCATTTAAATCTCACCACAACACAGGGAGGTATATTTCTACTATTCCCACTTTATTACATGAGGAAATCAAGGCTCCAATACATCACTTTTTTTTAAGTCTCGCTGTGTCGCCCAGGCTGAAGTGCAGTGACATGATCTCTGTTCACTGCAACCTCTGCCTCCTGTGTTCAAGTGATTCTCCTGCCTCAACCTCCCAAGTAGTTGGAACTACAGGCATGTACCACCATTCCTGGCTAATTTTTGTATTTTTAATAGAGAATGGGATTTTGCTATGTTGGCCAGGCTTGTCTCGAACTCCTGACCTCAGGTGATCCACCCACCTCAGCCTCCCAAAGTGCTGGGATTACAGGCATGAGCCACCACACCCGGCCATAAGTCACTTTTGTTTCAGTGTTTCTTTTATCTATTAACATTCTTATCATAGAAATTGTTAAATATATACAAAAATAGAGAGACTGCCGGGCGCGGTGGCTCAAGCCTGTAATCCCAGCACTTTGGGAGGCCGAGGCGGGTGGATCACGAGGTCAAGAGATCGAGACCATCCTGGTCAACACGGTGAAACCCCCGTCTCTACTAAAAATACAAAAAATTAGCTGGGCATGGTGATGCGTGCCTGTAATCCCAGCTACTCAGGAGGCTGAGGCAGGAGAATTGCCTGAGCCCAAGAGGCGGAGGTTGTGGTGAGCCGAGATCGCGCCATTGCACTCCAGCCTGGATAACAAGAGCGAAACTCCGCCTCAAAAAAAAAAAAAAAAAAAATAGAGAAACTAGTACAATGAACCACCGTATAGCTGCCATCCGGCTTCAGAGATTGGCAGTCCACCTTCTGGCATTCTGATTCATGTAATTCCTGCCCCACTGTTTTCTGCTTGCTTGTTTTGCTGGCGTATGTTAAAGCAAATCTCAGACATGAGCATTTACTTTTCCATACACTCAGCACACACTGATGAAGTAACTATGCACCCAACACTGCTGGGTGCCAGGAGATCACCAGGTGCCGTGTGCCCAGAGCTGGTGGCAGGACATCGACTCCTCCTTCTACATGGGCAGGTGGCTTCCTGGGTCATCCTGCATAAAGCTCACCCTTGGGGTGGCCACTCTGGGGGCCAAAGGACCCTCCATAGCACTGTCCCATTCATAGCCCCCAGCTTGGCACCCAGCCAGAGAAGCCAGACTCCCTGCCCCGCCTGCTCACTGGCATCCAGGAGTTCAACTGCCCTGCTCTCCCCTCCAGACCCCGCCAGGCACCCCAACCTCCCCACCCAGGATAGGGCAGGGTGCAGAAAATAATCACAAGATGCAATGCTGACTTTCGAAGAGCTTGGAATCAAGAGTGGTGGTTCTCAAAGTATAGCCTGGCCTGGCGGGAGGTCCCTGAATGGCCAAGAATGCGTCTCAGTGTCCCTAGTATAATGTCAAAGCATATCTGACATGGACTGACTGTGTCCCTCCAAAATTCATATGTGGACATCCTAACCCCAAAGGTGATGGTATTAAGAGGTGGGGCCTCTGGGAGGTGATTAGGTCATAAGGGTGGAGCCTTTGTGAATGGGATCAGTGCCCTATAAGATAGGCCCCTGGGAGCCCATTCACCACTCCCACCATGTAAAGACACGGGGAGAAGACAGATGGCTATCAATCAGAACCCAACTGTGATGGCACCCTGATCTCCCAGCGTCCAGAACTGTGCACTGTGAAGAATAAATGTCTGTTTTTCTTAGGCCACCTAGTTCATAGTACTTTCTTTTTTTTTTTTTTTTGATGGAGTCTTGCTCTGTTGCCCAGGCTGGTGTGCAGCAGTGCGATCTCAGCTCACTGCAACCTCCACTTCTCAGGTTTAAGCAATTCTCTCACCTCCGGCTCCTGGGTAGCTGGAATTACAGGCACATACCACCATGCCCAGCTAGTTTTTGTATTTTTAGTAGAGACAGGGTTTTACATTGTCAGCCAGGCTGGTCTCAAACTCCTGATCTCAGGTAATTCTCCCACCTCGGCCTCCCAAAGTGCTGGGATTACAGATGTGAGCCACTGTGCCCAGCCCGTAGTACTTTCTTATAGCAGCCTGAATGGAATAAGACAGCATCCTACCACCGTAAAGCAGATACGCAGTCATTTATCCAGTTCCCCTCTGATTCTTCTTTGACACGACTTCAGTTTTCCACAGGAGAGTGGGGGTGTTTAGGTGGTAGACTGCTTGACCTTTTCAAATTAAGTGATCCCTCTTCAAAATGTATGGCTCATTGTAGCTAATGCCCCAAGTTCATGAATTGTTGACTTTCGCAGTAAATCAGCACAGATCCAAGGAATCCCTGCAGGAACGCCGCCCTCCCCCACACTGTCATGTGATTCCTGAGTGGGAAAGAAGTGACAGGTAGCATGAATGGCCCAGAACCCAGAGCCCAACTGCCCAGGGCACAGCCCTTAGCCTGGGCACAGCGACAATAAACCACCTAGTGGTTATGGGAAAAAAGACTAAGACCCATTGATCCTGGGGAGGGGACAGACAGGAAAATGATTTGCTCAATGCCAGAAAAGAGTATTAAGAGCCAGGCATAGTGGCTCACACCTGTAATCCCAGAACTTTGGGAGGCTGAAGAACAAGGATTGCTTGAGGCCAGGAGTTCAAGACCAGCCTGGGTAACATAGTGAGACTTCATCTCTACCAAAAACAAAAAAAAAGTTTTTTTTTTAAATTAGGTACATGTGGTGGCTTACTCCTACAGTCCCAGCTACTCAGGAGGCTGAGGTGAGAGGATCGCTTGAGCCCTGGAGGTCAAGGCTGCAGTGAGCCTTGATTGCAACACTGCACTCCAGCCCGGGCAACAGAGCTGAGACCCTGTCTCAAAAAAAAAAAAAAAAAAAAGAGAAGAGAGAGAGAGAGCACTGTGCAGTCTCAGACTGAGCACAATCCCCCCCGGAGATCACCAGGAAAATTAGAAAGTATTTTAAATGGAATACTAAACCCTTATTGTATCAAAACTTGTATTTGCAGGGATGCAACCAAAGCAGTGCTCAGAGGGAAATTTCTAGCCTGAAATGCTTGCATGAACCCAGGAGTTCAAGACCAGCCTGAGCTGGAGAAGGGAGAAGAAACTGGAAAGAAATGCACTAAGATCTATCTCAAGAAATTACAATAGAAACAGCAAAATAAATCTAAAGCAAGCAGGACTAGAAATAAGAAAACAAACTTAATGAACTAAGATACAGAGACCATCAACAAAACCTAAAGTTGGTTCCTTGAAAAGGCTGCAAAACTAATACATTTCTGGTGAGAATGATTGAGAAGAAAAGGGATGGCAATTACTACCATCCTGCAGGCAAACTGCGATGCTGCCTCTTGCTAGCAGCATGTCATTGGGCAAATTAATTAACCTCTCCAAGCCTCTTTCATCATATTAAAATTGAGAAATAGAATATCTGCCTCACTGGCTATTATAAGAATTAAATGAGATAGTGTGAGTGTCCAGCAGAGAATAGAAACTACATAAATCATACAAGTTATGATCATGGTGGTGGTAGTTATCAATATTCTAAAGTACTACAGGGGGCTGGGCATGGTGACTCACTCCTGTAATCCCAGCCCTTTGGGAGGCCGAGGCAGGTAGATCACCTGAGGTCAGAAGTTCGAGACCAGCCTGGCCAACATGGTGAAATCCCATCTCTACTAAAAATACAAAAATCGTGCTTGCCTCGGCAGCACATATACTAAAATTGGAACGATACAGAGAAGATTAGCATGGCCCCTGCGCTAGGACGACTTCTTTTAATTTTTTTAAATAAAATAAATTAAAAAAACAAAACAAAAATTAGCCAGGTGTGGTGGTGCGTGCCTGCAGTCCCAGCTTCTTGGGAGGCTGAGGCACAAGAATAATTGCTTGAACCCGGGAGGCGGAGGTTGCAGTGAGCCTCAATCAGGCCACTGTGCTCCACCCTGGGTGACAGAGCGAGATTCCACCTCGAAAAAATATATAAATAAAAATAAAGTGTTACGGGGAACAGGGAGGGAGGATGACTTCCTGCCTGGGGAGGTGGCAGGGATAGGTGATTTCTCAGCCTTGAAAAATGGAGAGGACTTCATAGAAGAAGAGAAAGAAGGACCATCCAGGCTGAAAGCCTAATGAGCAGGAGCAGGAGCCCTGGAGGCCTGAGTTCATTCAGAGGGGAGCAGGGGCCAGCAATGAGTGCCAAGGCCCTCCTGGGCCTCTCCGAGGCAGTGCCTGACATTTGAGGCCAACGCTGAAAACATAAATGGGCCCGGCCCGTAGCCTTCATGCATTATGCAGTGAGGGTGAATAATGCATGACTTGGAATTTTTTTAACCATTTGGTCACAGATTTCTCTCCAGGGTGATGGAAATACAATGGCCATGCTCAGCCTGTCTGTAAAGTTCAGAGAATGATTTAGTTCTAATAACCACCAGGCTCCCAGCGAAGTTATTTTCTGCTGGAAGCAAGTGAATATTCTTCACCAGACCAAGTCAGCTTCCCCCAGTAGGAAGAGGTTCTCTCAGGACTGTTTATTTTCTCAAAGGCCTCTGTCTACATGACAGGGACACACTCAGGGAAAGAGCTCCCGGTGCGTCCGGAGCCAGGTGTGTTCAGCTGTAAGCCTCAGCTGAGACCAGGGGCCCCTCCTCTGGGGGAGGGAGCCATCGGGTGGCAGCCTCTGCGGAGCCTGAGAGCTCCGTCACTCCACAGGAAGGTCATTGCTGGGGCCGCTCTCTCAGGGAGGTGGCTCTGGGTGGAAGCTTCCAGAGAAAGTGGCTCTAGAGCTGGATTACACAGAAGAAACCTCTAATCCCCAAAAATGAGGGGTGCGGAGGCCCCCAGCATGTCACGATAATAAAGACTTCAGAAAAGGTTTGCATCAGAATATGTAACTGGCAGAGTAACCTAGGACCTTGTGTTCCTCTACAAATACAGGCAATCTGGCCGGGTGCTGCGGCTCATGCCTGTAATCCCAGCATTTTGGGAGGCTGAGGTAGGCAGATCACCTGAGGTTGGGAGTTTGTGTCCAGCCTGACCAACATGGAGAAACCTCGTCTCTACTAAAAATACAAAATTAGCCAGGCATGGTGGCACGTGCCTGTACTTCCAGCTACTTGGGAGGGTGAAGCAGGAGAATCGCTTGAACCCAGGAGGCAGAGGTTGCGGTGAGCCGAGATCACACCATTGCACTCCAGCCTGGTCAACAAGAGCAAAACTCTGTCTCAAAAAAAAAAAAAAAAAAAATGTACAGGCAATTCCTGGCTTATGATAGTTCAACCCAGGATTTTTGACACTGTGATAGTGCGAACATGATATATATTCAATAGAAACTGTACTTCCCTCACAGTGCTGGACAGCGGCAGAGAGATCAGCTCCCACTCCCCCACGCTGCCAATTTACAATGGGTTTATTGGAATGTAACCCTATTGTAAGTTAAGAAGCTTCTGTAGTTACGAGGCAAATAGCACACAACCCAGCAACTGCATTCTTGTGTGAACATAAGCTCGCAAAAGAATCTATACACTAGTCCCCACAGCAGTTTCACTGTATAGCAGGCAAACCCCAGTAGCACTCAAATGTCCTTTCAAGGGTGAATGCCAGGCCGGCAGAGGCACGAGAATTGCTTGAACCTGGGAGTCGGAGGTTACAGTGAGCCAAGATCATGCCTGTGTACTCTAGCCTGGGCGACAGAGTGAGACTGTCTCAGAAAAACAAAAACGAACAAACAAAGAGGGTGAATGCCCAACACCCTGCGGCACATCCAAACGCAGAAACACCACTGAGTAGCGAAAATAACAAATCATTGGTACACAGTGTCTAGTCTGTTCCAGCTGCTGTAACAAAATACCTTAGACTGGGCCGGGCGCGGTGGCTCACGCCTGTAATCCCAGCACTTTGGGAGGCCGAGGCGGGTGGATCACGAGGTCAAGAGATCGAGACCATCCTGGTCAACATGGTGAAACCCTATCTCTACTAAAAATACAAAAAATTAGCTGGGCATGGTGGCACATGCCTGTAATCCCAGCTACTCAGGAGGCTGAGGCAGGAGAATTGCCTGAACCCAGGAGGCGGAGGTTGCGGTGAGCCGAGATTGCACCATTGCACTCCAGCCTGGGTAACATGAGTGAAACTCCGTCTCAAAAAAAAAAAAAAAAAAAAAATACCTTAGACTGTATCATTTCTAGAGTAAAAACTTATTGCTCGCAGCTCTGGAGGCTGGGAAGTCCAAGATCAAGGCGCCAGCAGATTCGGTGTCTGGTGAGTGCTCTCTGATTCACAGACAGCAGTTGGGTGCCGGGTCCTCGAATGGTGAAAGGGGCAGCCGCACTCCCTTTCCCTGTCTTATAAAGGCATTAATTCCATTCATGCAGTTGGAGCCCTCATGACTTAATCACTTCCCAAAGGTCCCACCTCTTAAAACTATTATATTGGGTATGAGGTTCCAACATCTGAATTTAGGAGGGCACCAACATTCAAACCACAGCATACAGCAGCCTGGATGACTCTCCAGAGAACTATGCTGACTGCAAAAAGCCAATCCCCAAAGGCTCCAGTTACTTGATTCCCTTTACAGACCATTCTTGTGGTGACAAAGGTATCAGGATAGAGAACAGACTGGTGGTTGCCAGAGGCTGGGTAGATGATTGCGTTAGAAACTAATAGGAGGGATGGCTAGGCATGGTAGCTCACGCCTGTAATCCCAGCACTTTGGGAGGCTGAAACAGGTAGATTACCTGAGCTCAGGAGTTCAAGACCAGCCTGGCCAAGATGGACAGAAACTCTGTCTCTGCTAAAAATGCAAAAATTAGCTAGGCATGGTGGCATGTGCCTGTAGTCCCAGCTACTTGAGAGGCTAAGGCAGGAGAATTGCGTGAACCCGGACGGCGGAGGTGGCAGTGAGCTGAAATGGTGCTGTTGCACTCCAGCCTGGGGAACAGAATCAAAGAAGGAAGGGATGGGGAGGGAAGGGAATCCCTGTGGCATTGGAACTGTGGTGGGGGGTGGGGCCACAAACATGAGCAGGTGATAAAAGTGCATGGAACTAGAGGAGCATGCACAGGAATGGATGCAAAGAAAGCCAGCGAGAGCTGAGGGTACTGGATCAATGTCAGTACAGTTACTGTGATGTTACCCTATAGGTCCACAAGATGTCCACCTATGGGAGAATGCGGGACAACGTGCACTGGATCTCTCTGTGTGACTCCGTACAACTGCATGGGAATCTATCATTATCTCAAAATAAAAGTTCTAACTTAAAAATAGTAATGATTTAATGTTAAGTGAAAAAGGCAGACCTCAAAACTTTATGTGATGATCGGTACTATTTTGTTTTATTTATTTTAAGGCAAAGTCTCGCTCTGTCGCCTAGGCTGGAGTACAATGGTGCAATGTCGGCTCACTGCAGCCTTCACCTCCCAGGTTGAAGCGATTCTCCTACCTCAGCCTCCCAGGTAGCTGGGATTGCAGGCGCCCAACACCACACCCAGCTAAGTTTTGTATTTTTAGTAAAGACGGAGTTTCACTGTGTTGGTCAGGCTGGTCTCAAACTCTTGATCTCAGGTGATCCACCTGCCTCAGCCTCCCAAAGTGCTGGGATTACAGGCCTAAGCCACTGCACCTGGCCCAGTCAGTACTATTTTAAAGACCTCAAAATTTACACCTAATATCTACCAAACTGCCTACCCTATGATCCAGCGATTCCATTCCTAAATATACCCGCAAGAGAAACAGGTGCCTATGACCACCAGAAAATGTGTACAAGAAAGCTAGTGGCAGTTTCATTCCTAACAGCCACAGTAGGCAACAATCCAAATGTCCATCAACAGTGGAATTAATAGATTGGGTTTCATTCATACAGTGGAATCCTTAACACGTCAATTATAAAGAAACAAACGTGTGCTGTACATGACATTCAGGAATCTTCCTGACCAACATGAAGCAAAAGAAACCAGACGCAAAATGTAAAATGGTGCAACCACTGTGGGAAACAGTACAGTGGTTCCTTTAAAAAATTAGAAGTAGAATTACCATGTGATGAGGAGGTCCACTTCTGGGCATATATCCAAAAGGACTGAACACAGGGTATTGAAGAGATATTTGTGCACGCATGTTCACGGCAGCATTACTCACAGTGTCTAAAACTTGGGCAGAAGCTACCCCCCAGTGTCCATTGACTGATGAATGCATGAGCAACATGCACGATATCCATAATGGAATAGTATTCAGCCTAAAAAAGGAAACAAATTCGGACATGCTACAATATGGATGAACTTTGAAGACATCATGCTAAGTGAAATAAGCTAGACACCAAAAGACAAGTGCTGTATGAACCGCCCATAGGAGGTATCTAGAATTGTCAAATTCATAGGAACAAAGGCGAGCGGTGGCTCACGCCTGTAATCCCAGCACTTTGGGAGGCTGAGGTACGTGGATCACTTGAGGTCACATGTTTGAGACCAGCTCGGTCAACATGGTGAAACCCTGTCTCTGCTAAAAAATATCAAAAAAAAAAGATTAGCTGGGCGTGGTGGTGCGTGCCTGTAATTCCAGCTACTCAGGGGGCTGAGGCAGGAGGATCATTTGAACCTGGGAGGCAGAGGTTGCGGTAAGCCAAGATCGCGCCACTGCACTCCCACCTGGGGGACATAGCGAGACACCATCTCAAAAACTAAAATAAATTTCTTTTTTTAATTATATGAACAGAAAGTAGAATGGTGGTTACCAGGCCTGTGGGGAGGAGGGAATAGAGAGTGTTTAACGAGAATGGAGCTTAGTTTTACCAGATGAAAAGAGATCTGGAGATGGATGGCAGTGATGATTACACCACATTATGAATGTGTTTAATAACGTTGAACCGTACACTTAAAAGTGGTTAAGATGATCAATTTTATGTGTATTTTAACACAATTTTTAAAATGAAAAAAAAAGAAAAAAAAACAGCCAGACACAAAGACCACATACAACATGGTTCCTGTATATGAGGTTTAAGAACAGACCAAACTATTCTGTGGAACAGAGTGAGAATCCGGGTTTGCTGAAGAGAGTGTGAGGCTGGGCAGGGCCTGCGGTGCCCCTGGGCACTGGCACTGCCCTCTATCCTAACAGAGGCGGTGGGCGCAGAGTGTGTACATGTCTAAAACTTAACTACAAACTTCAGATTTGTGCACTTTGCTGCATGTGAGTTATATCTAAATAAACATTTTAAATAAGAAAAAGCCCACCTGCGTAGAGGAAGGAGTAGCAGGAAACCCAGCTGCATGTTCACAGGGCCTTTCTAGGTATATTTCGGCATCTTTTCCTCTTCTTTCTCTTTTCCCTGTTTCCAAATTTTCTGTAAAATGAGGAGGTTCTGCATAAGAGGAACTTTACAGCAGCTAGGAACGTTTTTTTCTTCTTTTTATCATTTTTGAGTCTCACTCTGTCACCCAGGCTGGAATGCAGTGGTGCAGTCATAGCTCACTGCAGCCTCTAGCTCCTGGGCTTAAGTGATCCTCCTGCCTCAGCCTCCCATATACCTGAAACCACAGGCATGTGCCACCACACGCGGGTAAGTTTTAGATTTTTTTGTAGAGCTGGAGATGGGGTCTTGCCGTGTTGCCCAGGCGAGTCTGGAACTCCTGGCCTCAAGTGTTCCTTTGGCCTCCCAAAGTACTGGGATTATAGGCATGAGCCACCATACCTAGCTTTTTATTTTTTTTAAGGAAAAAATTCAGTAGTCTACAGTCATTGAGGTCTTCTGAAGACAGTGACCCCTCGGGGAATGTGTCTTTCTCACTCCACCCCACAGGTCCTCGTGGGCCCGCTTTCGCCAAGGACACAGAGCCAGGAGGGCCCCGCCTGCCCAGGGAGCCCACGGAAGGCCCGGCTGGAGAGGGAGCTGACGGGGGACGGCCATGGCCATTTTCCTCTGCTGCCGCTGGGCCCGGGCAGCTGGCACCAAGGAGCTCCTCAGATACTGTTTCTCCCCAGGCGCCGCTGTCTTAGCTCAGGCCACAGACGGGACAGCACAAACAGCAGAAGTCTACTTCTCACAGTTCTGGGGACCAGAGCCCAAGGTCACGGTGCAGCCAGGGCCCAGGGTCCAGCAAGGGCTCCTCCTGGGTGGGAGGCGGCCGCCTCCTCCTGGTGTCCTCAGGTGGCAGAGAGAAGGCAGTGGGCCTAAGGAGCCTAATCCTAGTGGCTCGGCACCTGCCCATACGACCTCATTTAACCATAATTGCTGCCCTACTGCAAATACAGCCACACTGGGGGCTTGGGCTTCCACGTGTGAATTGCGGGGGCCACAGCTCATCCACAGCGGAATTATACTGACTGTTCAGTCAACGGTGCCTCCACAGTCCCACCGCCAAGGCTTTGCCAGATCACGCCCCCCACGGAGCACACCCCCCACAGAACCAGCCCAACTGCCACTCGGCCTCCCAGGCAGATTTAGGCCCTAACCAACCCGTGCCAGGCCAAGGGCTCCGGAGGGCAGGAATGCTGCCTTCCCCGGCCGGCGCGGGCCCTCATTCTCTTCAAGTTCGCTGAACTGGGTTAGACCGAATTCTTCTGGGCAGGCCTCCCAGCTGCGAGGCGATCAGGAGCTCAGAGGAGACTGTGCAGCGGGGTGCCCAGGGAGCCCCATCACCTCTCTCCTCGCTCTCCTTCTCTCCTGAGGCATGAGGGCTGATTCCAGGCGAGGCTCCCAGGCTCCGCAGAGCCCTGCCCAGGGGCGGAGGGAAGAGCTACTCCCATCCGGCCACGGGCCTGACTGCGTTGGGCCTCTGCCGAGGGAGGAGGGATAGACAGGGGTTTCAGTGGGCTGGAGCTGGCTTATCCCTAGAGCCAGAGGACACGGCGGGTCCAGATGCTCCTGGGGCGACTGGCGAAGCCAGCAGAGGGTATCAGGCTGCAAGAACAGGCTGGGCACTTGCCACTGTTGTACATGTGGAGATGCCACTGGGGGAGAAAGGGGACCAGGGACAGGGGAACCAAGTAATGGAGGGAGAGGAAGATGGAAAAGAGAGAAGAGAAGGAATAATCAGCTGGGCATGGTGGCTCACGCCTGTAGTCCCAGGACTTCAAAAGGCTGAGGCAGGCAGATCATGAGGTCAAGAGATTGAGACCATCCTGGCCAACATGATGCAACCCCATCTCTACTAAAAATACAAAAATTAGCTGGGCATGGGGGTGAGCACCTGTAGTCCCAGCTACTAGGGAGGCTGAGGCAGAAGAATTGCTTGAACCAGGGGACAGAGGTTGCAATGAGCCGAGATTGTGCTACTGCAGTCAGGCCTGGCAACAGAGCGAGACTCCATAAAAAAAAAAAAAAAAGAATAATCATCGTGGCGGACACCCCGAGGGCCTACTATGGAGCTCATGCTGGGCAAGCTTCATACACCTCAATCTCACAACGATCCTTGGAGGTAGAGTCTATTCAACTCCCCATTTTGCAGATGTGGAAAACTGAGCACAGAGAGTTTAAGTCACTTATTGAAGAGCTTACAACTAGGAGGTGCTGGGCTGATTTGAACCCAGGCAGCCAGAGTCCATGCTGTCCAGTGCTATGAGAAGAGAGAAAGTCAAACGGGGGTGGGAGGAGAGGACAGACACGGAGGAAGCTGAAGGAGATGGGCTTTTCCATTCAACAGATATTTCCTGTGTGCTGATTTACCACTGTTCCCCGGGACTCAGAGGGGTGGGCATCAGAGGGTGTGACCTGTGTGGTCACGCTAGGCCCCTGCTCAGATGGACCATGAGCTAAGCTCAAGTCTTTGCTGCCACTGTCTTGAAATTCTTCATTGTTTTTCAACAAAGGGCCCCACATTTCATTTCGTAGCTGATATGAGCAGTCCTGGGTGCAGTAACAGCTCACCCAGCCCCTCCCTTCGCCGGGATTATATTCGAAGGCTGCACCACAGACAGAAGGAAGAGGGAAGGGGCCGACCGAGCAGGAGGCGAACGCTCGCTCATGTCTCGCGGAGGGCTGGGGAAAGGGCACAGATTGTCCTTGAAGCTAGAAAGGTGTAATTCAATTATTTTTACAATTTCATTACTGAAAAAATCTATTGGCCTCAGGAGCATTCTGCTCAAAAAATTGAACTAAAAACAAAAGGGCATTCGCCGTCTTCCCTGAGCGCGCGTGTGAGCCGGCTTCCTATAAATCACTGACGAACAGAGAAGGAGCGTGGCATGGGGCATCGCCCTCTGTCCGCCCACCCTGGTCCCTCCAGAGCAGCGTCAGGTGGAGGCAGTGGAAGTGGGAGGGAAGCAGGCACGGCCCAGGGACCACCATGGTGCCAGCCCTGGCCTCCTTTAGCTCATCTGACTTTCTGCAGACCCTTGACAGACAGGCGGGCCTCAGCATCCATGAC
Organism: Sapajus apella; assembly: GCF_009761245.1. Classification (NCBI taxonomy): domain Eukaryota; kingdom Metazoa; phylum Chordata; class Mammalia; order Primates; family Cebidae; genus Sapajus; species Sapajus apella. The sequence goes on from NW_022436971.1 coordinate 15,384,745, forward strand.
TAAGAGCAGAGAAATTGCACCCCGTGCAAGGTGACCCAGCAGGCTAGTTAGTAGATAGGGTAGGACTCAGCCCAAGTCTGTCTGGCTCCCAAACCCATGCTCTGTTAACACACGTCCCCCCTCTCAATGCACTCATGCTAAAATGCACGCAGACCCCAAAGGAGCTGTGCTTTCTCTCATCCTTGGGCCTTGGCCAGGCCTGGACTGGCAGGGCCCCTTGGTCTGGTTTTCTAAACAAGCAGCACCTCCTCCTGTGATTTCCCAGCCTCTGGCCAGGTGGGGGCACCTCACAGCTCCCTGTCCTCTCTTCTTTATCCTGAGCAACACAAGGGCCAAGTTGCTGTTTATTTTGTTTGCTCCTGAGACCTCATGTCCAGAACAGTGCCTGATGCGTAACTGACACTCAATATTTTTAAATAAGAAAGACTGTTCCAGGGACATTGCTGGTTGGGAGGTGTCTGTGACTATTCACTCCTGCCTCTGCCCGGCTGCCCTGTTTGGCTCCCTATGCCAGGGATCCTGGAGTGGCATCCGTGTCGTCCTGACCCAGATGCTCTCAGGACAGAGGCTGCCGCAGCTCCCAAATCACGCTGTTCCTTTGTTCGACGCCGGCTCTGTCTTACGGACCACATTAGGGAGACTCTGACACTGACCAGTGGGCACCACCCTGCCCGGCCCTGCTTACCTCACTCGACCCACACGCCCCTCTTTAGGAACAATTGCAGAGATGCCACCAGCTGACACAAGGGGCCGGACTGCCCTGGAATCAAGGCTTAGGAGGAGGGCAGGAGATGCAGACAACAGCAGCCGCCAAATCCCACGTCAGCCCACGGGCCCCGCCTGACTTCTCTTTCCCTTTGCTGAGCCTTGCTGGGTACTGCGTGGCTCTCAGCGTGGAGTTGCTCTGTGTTGATACCTTACCTCATTTAATTCCCTGGCAGCCCTTGGGGGCAGAGCTGACTGTTCACCAGTGAGGAGGCTGGGCCAACCACACCCTGCCCCGCCACAGGCTCGCTGCCTGGGTTCTGTGCGGCCCAGCAGCCTGTAATGATTGGCTCAGCCTGTGCGGGGTCCGCTCCAGGTGGAGAGTCACCCACTTTTCCCCTGACGAGGGCTGGGCCCCGCATCTCAAAGGAGCTTGCAGCCTGGAGGTGCCTGGGCTGCTAGGGAACAAGCCCCTGATGGCCACTTCTCTCTTCTCTCCTTTTAAAGGGCACCACCTCTCCCAGCCTCTTGATTTTGGAATAGACACAGCTTCTTTCTGGCATCTGATTCCTAATCAGGCATTCATTCTGCTGAGCTCTCAAAGGGCTGTGGCTGGGGCGGGTGGGGGGAGCGCGGCACACAGGCCCCATGGAGTCTCCTATGCTGCCTCTGCCGTGCCCCGGCACACAGGAGCCTGCACACCCACTTCTGGCAGCAGGAAAGCAGGTTGGAGAGAAGGAGGAGGGAGTGGGGGGAGACCCAGGCCATAAATGACCCACCTCCCAGCCAGGGCTGGTGTCTGTCCCCACTGCCGAATGACTGCAGTCACCCAGGGGCTGAGCTCATCCGCTGACCAGGCGCCTCCTTGGCATCATTCTCTCTTTTGTCCCCCTCCTTTCTTGCTCTCTTTCCCGAAAGGAAAACAAGGCTGACAGCACAGCCCATTCACCCCCACCTCTCCAGCATTCCTGACTCACCCTGAAACTTCCCCCTGGTTCCAGCACCCATGAGCCAGGGGCCATCTGATTTCACCACAGGGCAAGATCAAAGTGACCTGGCCATGCAACCCCTTCTCGAGGTGGGAGAACATTGATTTCCATGATAAGCCAGTCAACTCCCAAGTCATGATACATTATGCTCTATGTCTCCAGCCACTTGCTGAGCCTCAAAATCAAATTCCATGTCCAAAGAGGAAACGTGAAAGGTAATTGGGAAAACTGGGGGTGGGTCGTCCTGGAAGGCAGAAGTGTCTCCAGGGGTCGTGGCAGATGCAGGAGCTCATTCTGGGAGTCTGGGGATGTCTGGGGTGTACTTTAAAGCCAGGAAGTAGGCAGGGAAAGGCACCCTCTTCACTCTGAAAAGCCTAAGCCCCAGTCCCAGGTGCTTCCCATGCGGCCTTCAGGGACAGCAGGGACATTGGCTGCTCCCGTGGCCTAGCTCACTCGGTTACCAGAATCTGGATCAGAACAGTCAGATGGGGCCACTCTCTATGTAAACTGGATGCCAGCCAAGGCCTCCCAGGCCCTCAGGAACTAGGAAAACCTGACTCACATCTCCCTCTTCTCCCCAAGTTCCAGCGTGGGCAGAAGTTCAAAGCCAGCTCCCAGACCTCCTCAGATCCCCAGGGGCTGGCTGGCACCCTCCTGGCCTCAGGAAGCCCAGTGCGGAGGCCAGCTCTCCAAGCTCAGACACTCATTTGCGCGGCACGAGCACTCAGGACTGTGCAGACCTGCAGGGGCCAGGAAAGGGGCACATATTCTGTGGCCATGCCTGTCAGATTCCAAGGAGCAGCTGCCCCCATCTTCAAATGCCCTCCCTCTGCTGGGGAGCCCAAGGTGCCTCCCCGACCCCAGCTCACCCTCACCGTCCTGGCTTTGCATCTCTTACTGTCTCTGCAGCAAAAACCAGAACTTGCCCCCTACAGAGCATTTTGCTGGCTCCTCTGTTGAGTTGCCGCCAGGGAACATCTAGGCCTTCACAGCGCCTGTGAGCACTTTTCTAGAGCAAAGACTGTCTTTGTCTTTGAGAGCAATTCTGCATGCAGCAATTAATCTAAGACTTCCCCTCATGTTGCACATCTAACACGACGCCTGAAGGGAGTGCTTCAACTTGGGAACTTGCACAGAGAAGCAGCCAGGTGCAGTGGCGCACGCCTGTAATCCCAGCACTGTGGGAGGCTGAGGCAGGAGGATCGCTTGAGCCCAGGAGTTTGAAACTAGCCTGAGCAACACAGTGAAAACCCCATCTCTACAAAAAAGTACAAGTAGCTGGGCATGGTGGCATGTGCCTGTAGTCCCAGCTACTTGGAAGGCTGAGGCGGAAGGATGGCTTGAGCCCAGGAGGTGGAGGCTGCAGCGAGCTATGATTGTACCACCGCACTCCAGCCTGGGTGATAGAGCAAGACCCTGTCTCTAAATAAATAAATAAATAAACATTACAATAATAATAAGCTGGGTGCAGTGGCTCACGCCTGTAATCCCAGCACTTTGGGAGGCTGAGATGGGCAGATCATAAGGTCAGGTGTTTGAGACCAGCCTGGCCAACATAGTGAAACTGTCTCTACTAAAAATACAAAAAACAAACAAACAAAAAATCAGCCGGGCATGGCAGCACCTGCCCGTAATCCTGGCTGGAGAATTGCTTGAACCCGGAAGGCGGAGGTTGCAGTGAGCCAAGATCAAACCACTGCACCCCAGCCTAGGTGACAGAGCGAGACTCCATCTCCAAAAAAGTAATAATAATAATAAAGAAAAGCAGCAAGTGACCAGTGTTTGTTGAATAACAGATGAAACGGGTATTATTGAGTACCGCTCTATGCTGGGTTTTGGGAGCCACTGCCTGAAGGAGTCCATGGTACATTGCACAGGCTGGGTACTGAGGAAAGGTTGGATTGAAAGATGGAAGAATGACTGGGTGATCAGGTGGGTGGGTAGGAAGAAGGAAGGAATGACTGGATAACGGGAAAAGAAAAGGGGAAAAGAGAGGGAAGAAATGAATCAACAGGGTGGGGGCTGGAGGGCCGGCGCATCTTTCAGCTGATTGTGGGGACAGGTAGGGTGTATAGGAGACTGGTGTGGGACCCACTCCAACCCCCAGTGCTGGAATCAAGATTATGTTAAACTGAAGATATTTGAGATTCAACAGATCCCGAAAGAAGGCTTTTTGGAGTTTCCCTTATCTGACTAAAAGCAGAAACTTCTGGGAGCGAGGCTGCCATAAACCCCCTCTTCAGAAAGGGGCAGCTTCACTCCCAGGAAGGAGGTCCAGAGCGAAACTGCCATAAATTCTCTTTTGGGGCGGAGGGCATATCCTGCCAGGAGGAAGGTGGAGGAGATCTCTTGAACCTGCTGTTAAAGAAAAATGATTCAATGACGTTTGTTAATGATGGCAAGAAGGCACCGTTTATTGGGGGCGTCAGGGGCAGGGGGAAGGAATTATCGCCATAGGTGTATGAACCACCGACGCGATCCTGCAGTGGGGGAGAGAGATTGCGCTCAGCCGCATACACAGCGAGGAAAAGTGGGAACTGATAGCCAAGGAGCAGGTTGGGGTCAGCGGAGCGGACACCCGGAGAGGGGGTTCTGGCTAAACTGACCTCGCAGGATTCTTGCTGAAGGCAGGCCAGGCAATCAGACAGCACCTGGGGGACGAGAGAGGAGGATCAAGGGGGATCAGAGAGCAGGTGGGAGACTTCTCACTCAACTGACTTAGCAAGATTCACGCTAAAACTGGACAATGCAAAGACAAACACAGAAGTGCAAAAGTGAGGCCTGGCGGGAAAGAGTCCCAGGAGACTGAGTCAAGTGTGGTCCAGGGGACAGTCTTTGTCATTGCAAAAGCCAGCTTCGTCACAGACTGTCTCATCTCACACGCTGGTCCCCTGGAAGCCGGTTTGTCTTTCCATTTGCTCTTCAGTAGACACCTTTTCTCTCCCTCCCATCCCCTGCTCAGTCCTCAGAGCAGCAGGCCCCCACCCCCACATTTTTGGCAGCAGGGACCAGTTTCCTGGAAGACAATTTTTCCACCGACAGTGCGGGGGATGGTTCGGGATGAAACTGGTCCACCTGAGATCATCCAGCATTCGCTAGATTCTCATTAGGACTGCGCAGCCTACATCCCTCACACGCGCAGTTCACGACAGGGTCACGGTCCTCTGAGAATCTAATGGCACCTCTGACGGAGGCGGGGCTCAGGCGGTCGTGCCCACTCGCCACCCTCCTCCTGCTTGAGGCCGGGTTCCTAACAGGCCACAGACAGGTACCAGTCTGCAGCCTGGGGGCTGGGGCCCCTGCTGTGGATAAACCCCCTCCACTTCTCCAGTGTTACTATACACGTATGTGTTATATGCATATAGTTTTCATCCATGGTTCCCGGCTCGTAACTCTCATAGCCCTTGTTACAGTCTTCGGTTGTAACGGCGGGTGTTAGGCCGCAGGAGACAGAATCTCTCTGAACTTCTCGGCAGGACTCTAATCTTCCCCCGTTTTCTGACTGTGGGTCTTAAAATCCTCCCCAGAGAGGGTGTCGCCCTATATCCTGGGGGAAGAGATGTTGACATCATGAAGCTTCCATAGAAACCCAAGAGGACTGGGCTCTCAAGCTTCAAGATGGCGAACCACACAGAGGTTCCTGGAGGGTGGCGCCCAGGGAGGGCATGGAAGCTCTGCGTCCCTTCCCCCACACCTCGCCCTATGAGCCTCTCCATCTGTATCATTTGCAATATCCCTCATAATAAACCTGTAAACACAAAGGTCTCCCCGCGTTCTGGGAGCCACTCTAGGAAATTATTTAAATCCAAAGAGGGGGGTGTGGGAACCCCAATTTGAAGCCAGTTGGTCAGAAGTTCTGGAGGCTGACTTGTGACTAGTATCTGCTGGGGGTAGAGTGGCCTTAGGGACTGAGCCCCAGCCTGTGGGATCTGACACCCTGTCCAGGTAGGTAATGTTGGCAGTGAATTGGAGGACAGCCAGTTGGTGCCCAATGCTTGGCAGTAGGGAGGAACCCCCACACATCTGGTCCCTGGGGTCTTCTGTGTTGATGACTGAGGCAGCATGAGGGCAGAGAAAAAACAGCCAAGAGGGTTTGTGCGCATGAATAAACTCTGTCTCTTCAGGCAGGCCGGGTCCAGGGGCTGGGGACTGTAATCCCAGCACTTCGGGAGGGTGAGGCAAAAGAATCACATGAGACCCCATCTCTATGATAAAAACAAAAACAGCCTTTGTCTTTTCTACTGTTGATCTGTTGACTGTGAAATTCTCAGACCCTCAAACACGGAGCCCAAGTGGGTAGAGAACCCGCTTTTCCCCCTAACACTGTAGTTTGGATGCTTTGAGAGTCATTTCCAAGAAAGCCCCAGAGACAATTCCTCTGGCCAAGCAGACATTTGGCCTAAGGGCTTATTACATCTCAGAGGTGGCCCCCATGGCCTTGTGTGGGAAGAGAAGTCAGAATGGTCAAGTTATCTTCAATTTGGAAAATGAGGAAAGGCAGGTCATAAATCTCTGCTATGAAGAACTCGTGGTAGGAACTCATGGTCCAGTGCACCACCACCCAGGCTGGAGACATCAGCCCTGATCCCACCTCTCCACTTCCTCCTGGCCCAGAGAGCAGACACAAGGAGGCACAGCCAGGACACAGGATGAGCAAGGGACAGAGGACCTTCCCACCAACACGCCCGCCGAGAGCACCTGCTCAGGACTATGCACAGCCCCTGAGAGAAGAGAAAAACACAAGGCAGGGCACTCTGTTCGGAGCCTGACACTCACCAGCCACCACATCCTCCACACAGGCACGGACACACAGCCACCACCCCGCTGTTTGTCCGCTGTAGCCAGGCAGGGCGAGAGGCATGTCCAAGCCGAGCAGTGACATCCCAGCACCTGGGCATTCAAGGCAAGAGGCTGTCCTGGGCCCTCGGACCAGCTTCTTCCCAACTCCATCAAGAGCACCGTTCACGTCCAGTCATTTGCCTTTCACTGGCTCATTCATTCCTTGATTGGTTCATTCGTTTATCAATGATCATTTCTGATGCTACACGAGACCCAGAAAAACCAAGGCAGATAAAACACAGTCGGGAAGGTGCCATGCAGGGGTGGGAGAGTGGCAGTCCAGGCTTGTTTTCAGAGCGGCTGTGACAGGGCTCTTGACAGGTGTCACATGCATGAACCAAACAACATTTGACATCCTGCTCCAGAAGGCAGAGTTCTGTGCCCTGTTCTCAAGGCATCTGCCATCATGCTGACACTGGCCCCAGCAAAGTGACCATGGCCTGTCCCCATCATAAGTGGAATGTACGGACACACTTGTTTCCTAACAGGGTCAGTGGTGACTGACTGCCACGTTTCCAGCGCCGCCGGGGTAAAAGCCCTCAGAGAGGGACCATGAGCAAACTGTCACCATCTAGACACGCTCATGCTTGTGAAGTGCTTAGGACACGGGCGGGGGCAAAGCGCGTGTTCTATCACTGCTCAGTAAATAGAATGTGACAACGAGGCACTGCTCCGTAGGAACATGCAAGCGCCCAGCGTGCCATAGGGAACAGGGCATGGGCTTTGTAGACAACAGGCTAAGCCTTGGCCCCTGCCTCTCTGCCTCCTAGCTACACATCACAGACAGGCCTCACTTTCTCCAGCTATAAAATGTGACCATAATTCTCTACCCCCAGGGGCAGCATGGATGATTAACAGAGACTGGGATGCCAGACAGCTCACCCACTTGTCAGACTTGTATACAGAGCTCGGGGAGCACATGCGGCGCCCCTGACCCACCCTGACCCTGAGAGACCGGGCCCTGTTCAGGGCAGCCTGGTGTTCGGGCGCAGGGCACAGAAGCCATTCATCAGCCAGTCGGCTGACCCATTCGCACCAGCCACCAGGACCCGGGGGTGCGAGCCGGGCTGGTGGGCAACAGGGCCCGGGAGAAGGGCTGTGGGCCCCAGCGTGCCCCTGCAGCCAGCCCCAGTCTCCGGACTCCACTCTCCCGCACTCAGCTCTGCAAGGCCTGGTTAATTTAGAGGAGTCATTTTAATCAATTACATGAAGTGTAAAATAACTGTTCAGCTCTGCTCAGGAAATGGGGCCTGTCATCTTTAAGGCTTTATGGGAAAGGCATTAAGATGGAACGATGTGCTCCACGCTGCCCGCGCCGAGCTCAGCCAAACCTCGGGGCAGAAGGAACTTCCAGAGCCCCCATGGCAACCCAGCAAACTGTCACCAGCAGCTGCTGTGCTCCCCCAGGCCGCTGGCTGCCCTTCCTGCCTTCACATGCCTCTGATGTGGCTGCTGCCTGGCGCTTCGAGGCACCCAGTCCAAGCCTCCTTCCCGGCCCATCCCCAGCTCCTCAGCAACAGGGCTGTGAAGCACTACACGGAGTCACCACGGGGTGTGCACAGGGACCAGGAAGCAATCGGCAGGCCCTGGATCCCCGAACTTATTCCAGGGAATCACATGCAGCTTTGACAGCACAGCTCTTCCAGTTTGGAAGGCCGCATCCAGTCTCTCTGGGTGAAGCCATCTCCCTAATCTCTTTGCCTTTCCATGTTTTGGGTCACTCATCACCCTGATCACCCAGGAGAGGATGACAGCGCTGATGATGAGGAACACCCATGGGCACGTGACACTTCCAGACCTTGCTTAAAACCTTTATTTCCCGCAGGCTTTACAATGTTTATACCCCTTTTGTCCAGAGGAGTGGTGAGGGCCTTAGAAACAGCTGGTCCCCAGCCGGGTAAATGTGACCCCTGCCCCGTGTCCTCACCCCTGTTGGCTTCGCCTAGGTCTGCGCTTCTTCCCACACAGGTCCCCTGTTCTGGGACCGTCAGCTACAGAGCCCTTTAATTGAGAGGTCACCCCATGTGGCTCTACCTCAGTTCCTCTCCTGCTGGAAATTTCATCCGAGAGGATTCGGTGAAGGTGCCGAAAGGGAAATGTGTTTGATGGATCTCTCAAAGGCCCTGCAAGTGTTCTGATGAAGATAACCAAAAGAGGCCAGTCGCGCTGGCTCACGCCTGTAATCCCAACACTTTGGGAGGTCGAGACGGGCAGATCGCTTGACCCCACGAGTCTGAGACCAGCCTGGGCAACATGGTGAAACCCCATCTCTACAAAATTAAAAAAATCAGCTAGGTATGGTGGCGTGCACCTGTGGTCCTGGCTACTTAGGAGGCTGAGGTGGGAGGATCGCTTGAGCCCAAGAGGTTGAGGCTGTAGTGAGCTGGGTTCGTGCATTCCAGCCTGGGCAAGAGAGCAAGACCTTATCTCAAAAGCAAAAGGAAACCAAAAGAGTAAAGCGGGGTCCCCTGTGTGCAGCAGAATTCAAAACACTTTGTTAAAGGAGCTGCCACAGCAAAGGGTAAAGCCAGCTGAGAATGAGGAATGCTCCCAGTTGGTGATGGCAGCCCGTGGCAGCTGGCCCCCAGGCACCTGGCTGTAAAACTGAGCCTGATTGAGTCGCCTCACATCCCAGATGGACTGCAGGACCAGGGAGGGATAGTGGGGGCCCTGGCTTGTAAGTGACAGGGACACTTTCTCTAGGGCCCTGGCCACCCAGATCAGAACTGGGTGGTCCCCGGGGCTGGATTCTCTGGCCACACCCACATCCGTCTCCTAGTCCCTGCATCTATAAGTAGCCCTTAAGTTACTGTATCTTCTATCCAGGGATGGCATTCAAACTACTCGGCAACTAAAAGGGTTCAAGCAGAGACCAATCCAATCACAAGCCCGCGTGCTCGCCTCGCCCGTGAGCGCTAAGTGGACCCAGCCCTGTGTGCTCCTGAGTGGACTCGTCGCACAGCACTGGCTGCGTCATGTGGACGTTACAGTGACCGTCTGTGTCAAAAATAACAACGATGATGATGATGAAATGTATTGAGCACTTACTGCCAGTCCTTGTTCTGAGGCGTCCGAGTGTGTGAAGCAGTCCACACACCTAGGCAGTGATGTGGACAGATGATATGACCTCTACTCACAAATAAGAAAACAGAACAAGGTGATTTCACACACAGCTGTGAGGTGGAGCCCAGATGTACTCAGGCCAGCTCCATAGCTGTGCTCTGACAGCCCGGCCACTGAGTGTCCAGGGACCCAAGTCTGTTCGTCTGGCTGCAGGACTTCCCTCTTCAGAACCTTCAGGCACCATCTGCCCCGGACCCCACAGCCCCCGCCTGCGGGCCCCATCTGCTCATTCTTATTTTGCAGACCTGGGGGAAACTGATGCCAAGAGGGCTACGTGACTTGCCCAAGGTCACACAACCAACCCCCACCAAGCTGGGAGGAACAGCCCTGAGCTTGCTGTCCTATCTGGCCTCTGCTCCCAGCCTGCCTGCCCCACACCCACACACAGAGCTTGGTGCCTGGAGCAGGTGGTGGGCTCAGCCCTGGCCCCCAGAGGCAGCTGCAGACACCCTCCTCTGCCCAGCTCTGCCCTTTGGTTCCCCCAGGGACAGGCTGACATTCATCATCATGTGCTGGCTCCCCCTCTCCCTGCAGCCAAGAGCTAATTGTCCTGATTTCTTTCCAAGAGCAGTCTCTGAATAGCCTTCGCAGGCACAATTAGGCAGGTTCAGCTTGACTTTCACACTCCAGTTCTGAAAAAATCAAATCAGCAAGGAAGCAGCGCCTCTCGGAAGTTCTCTGAGAGCGCCTTTGTGCAGGAACAAAGCACACACATAATTACCTCTTCGCTGATGAGCTCAGGCCCCGGGGCCCTGCGTGCAGGAGCTGCCCGCTGGCGGCCCCGCCCAGACCCTGTCTGCTCTATTCTTAGAAGCAGCCAGCCAGGCTGGGGCTCCTCCTGGGACCTGCGGTGGGACGGACATGCCCGGAGACCCCTGCCAATGCAGGCCATTCGTCTCTACCTAGAGCATCCCTGTCGTGGATTGGGACTGCTAGCGTGGGTGGACAAAGCCTTACTGTCAAGATGGAGCACTTGAGGCCCACAGAGGGCAGATGCCCTGCCCAAGGTCACACAGCAAGTTCAGGCAGAGCCACGACTCCAATCCAGGCCTCCCAGGGAGCTGGTGTCTTCCCAGCCCTGACCCTTAGGCTAACTCACAGTGCACAGTCATCCTGCCCAGCAAAAAGCAGGGCTTTGAGCCCACGAAAGACAGTTTCCCACTAAACAGCAGGTGCGTCCCTGTTGACATACCAAGGAGAGTGTGGCCGGCACTTTTTCTGGGGACAGAAAAGGAAGGGCTCCTCTGTCTCCATGTGGAGAAATCAAGGCCCAGATGTCACACAGCTAAGAAATGGCAGAGCTGAGACTCATCCCCCGTCTCCGACTCCTGGGCAGGCGCTTATGACTAACTTCAGTAACCGCCCTGCACACACCCACACGCACCGACACACCGCATCCTAAAGCCCGCTGCGGCAGCGTTTTGATTGACTGAGAGAAGCAACATGAGTGGCGGGTGGCTCCACACCACTCTGTTCATCGGGAAGTTGTGCCTGGCCTGGCAGCTCGGCTGTACCCTGCCTCCTCCCCTCCGTGCACCTGGGCATCCCGCGCCCTCTTGGCACCTCTCTTTGCTCATCTGTAGAATGGAGACGAGGCTGGCCCCTCACTGGGCTGGGGAGATTCCTGGTCCAGGTTGCCATGTGGCACACTTGCAGGAGGCTGTGCCCCTTGTGCACGCGGGTGGTGGAGGCCATGACCCTGGTGGCACACATCCGTATCTGCCCTGCAATAGGGAGGTCGAAGTCTTGGACCCGTGCTGATAAAGAACCACCAGGCCGGGCGCAGTGGCTCAGGCCTGTAATCCCAGCATTTTGGGAGGCCAAGGCAGGTGGATCACTTGAGCTCAGGAGTTCAAGACCAGCCTGGGCAACATGAGGAAATCCTGTTTCTATCAAAAATAAGAAAACATAGTCAGGCATGGTGGCACATTTCTGTGGTCCCAGCTACTTGGGAGGCTGAGGTGGGAGGGTTGCCTGAGGCTGGGAGGCAAAGGTTATAATGAGCCGAGGTCACACCACTGCACACTCCCGGCTCGGCTACAGAGGGAGACCATCTCAAAAAAACAAAAAGAACCACAGCCTGGGACAGGGTGGAGCTCAGTGCTGGGTGGCCCAGTCCACACTTCCTGCAGCCCCAAGAAGGGAGGCTCCAAAGGATGGGGTGACCAGCCAGGAAACACTTCCACGGAGAGGTGGGCTAGGGGCCTCAGGGCCAGGCCCGCTTCAGAAAGCCTGGTGGGGGCACTTCAGGGTGCAGCAATGGGGCAGGCAGAGGCGGGCAAGAAGGTTCTGGCATCCCAAGATTGCAGCCAGCTCGCCTGGCAGGGTCAGGGTTCCAGGAAGGCCTGCAAATACAGTGAGTGGGCTGCATGGGACAGGGTCCCGATGTCCAGGGGTGCGGACCGAGATGTGGGCAGAGCAGGCAGAGAAGCCATCAGATGCCCTGAGACTGGTCTGGCAGGCAGGGGTGGTCTGCACAGGTGGTCCTGGGGCAGAGGGAAGAGGAGACCCAAATGTCTACGGTGAATACGGGAAAGAAGGAGAGGAGCTGGGCATGAGGGAACCGCCTCAAATCCAAGCAGCCTCTAGCGAGGAGCCCCTGCCCATGCCGGCCTCCTCTCCCCTGCCCATGCCGGCCTCCTCTCCCCTGCCCATGCCGGCCTCCTCTCCCCTGCCCATGCCGGCCTCCTCTCCCCTGCCTGCATGGCTCCCCCTTGCTCAGCTCTATACAGTAAGCACCTTCAGTCTATTTGCTCAAAGCCACAGGGCCCACCAGGCAAACCCGGGTTTAAGCTCTTGGATTTCCTAGAGCATCCACTCAGCACCACCCCATGCAGGCAGTGGGGACCCCGGGATTAATAGGATGTTGCACGATTTCCCAGGGGCCTGCATCTTGACAGGGTGTGTGATGCTTTCAGCTCAGAAGGCCTTTGGGTTTGGTACAAAATGCTGTGGAGCAGTGAAATGAAAAGATAGCAGAAGGCAGTCAGGAGGGCTTCCTGGAAGGGGGTGCAGCACACATGAAACCTGAACTACGTGCAAGGTGAGGGGAAGGGCATCCAGGCCTGAGCCCAGCATGAGCAGAATACGGCAGCCTGTAAGAGCAGGAACCCCTGGTTTGCCCAGGATGTAGGGGCACACAGGGAATCACACAAGAGCAGGAGGACCTGGAGGGGCAGGGAGAGGGGACTGGACTTTCCCCCGAGGGCCCTGGAGACACGCTGAGCAGAGGGTAAGAGCAGAGCTGTGTCCTCAAGGAGGAGAGCCGGGCCTCCTGGGCACCTCCCCTCAGCAGGAAGCACAACCGTGAAGCTCCGGAGAAACGGGGGGCAGGCTCCCAGGGCTCCTCTGGGCCAGTGTTTCTGAAGTGGAAGCGGGGCTCTTCTCCTGGAGAGACTTCTGGGAAGCAAAGGTCTGAGTGTTGGGGAAAGCCCCATTCTCTCCCTCCCTGTGTGTGAACACACAATACAGCAGCCAATAAAGGCTCTGAGCAGTCCTGCAGGAAGGAAGCCTCTGGAACTGTTTCAACCCAGTGACACCTAAACCTCAGTCATCCTGGAGCCCTTCTTCTCCTGCTGCACTGTTAAAATCCTACCACTCAGAGCTCCACCTTCTGGGAGGGCCTTGTGGAAAGACCTTGTGTCTTATCTGGGCCCAGGGGTCAAATCCCGTGCGTGGAACTGAGTCGGAGGAGAGACCCGCCTAGGCCAGACCTCAGTCTCCTGAGAATTGGACACAGAAGTGGACACTACGCAAAGGCCAGCAGCCAAAAGACAAGGCTCCGGAAGCACCGGAGACAGCGACGCTCCCAGGCTGAGGTTGGGAACCATCAGGGGAAATGCCAGCGTGGCCTTCATCGTCTGGGTACCTGGGGCACCTGGCAGCCACTGTTCACCGCTCTCCCACCACTCATGCCTTTGGGCTGAGGATGTCTCCACCCACTAGGGAGTGATCTGGTCTCATTTAGGGATCCCTCTAAAGGAGTCCCCTTTGAAATGTCACCCACACCCACCTCACCTCTCAGTACCAAATGTGAACAAACATTAGGGCCAATTTGGTCCCCCTGGAAACTGACTTCCACCTGTTGGCCAGAGAGTGTGATGTAAATTTATGGAAGAAGACGTCCAAAGGACCGATGATCTGGCCCGGCCCCCACGGCACTGTTCTCACTCCTGCTTGCTTCTCCGAGGTGAAGGTCTGCAGAGGAACTCTCCTGGGCCTGCCCAGGTTGGGTCAGGTCAGTATCAGCTTCTGCCTGGTCACAGCTGACCAGCTGACCTACCCCGAGCTCCCGGCAGAGGAGGCCACTCCTCAGAAGCGCCCAGCCATTCTCCAGCTGGGGCAGCCAGGCCTTGCTCAGAGCTCGGCCCCGGCCCCCATGCCGGCCTCACGCTCGGCTGCTTATTATTTGAATTCAAATGAGCATAATGAGTTTGAGGGCACCTATTACTCCAGACACAGAAAATGAAATTAGTGAGGACAGACACTACAATTGTATTTCAACCTCATCCTCTGGATAAGGAAGGCGAGGAGAGGAAGAGCACCAGAGTCAGGCCTGCAGCCCTACAGAGCTGCACCATCGCAGCCCCGAGTGAGGACAGGGAGCAGACGGAGGAGGCTCAGGGACCCCTCACCTTCTGCACTCTGAGTGCATGGCTGGAAAGGCATGGCCAAGACCCCTTCATGCGCCTAATCTCCCAGAGACAGGCAGCATGGGGTGGCAGAGGTATGCGGGGATGACGGAGGGCTGTGGATTTATATCCCTGGCCAGGCCACTTACAGGCTACATGAGCACAACCCAGAACAACGATGGGCAGGAAGTGGGTGAGCGCTTTCCTGTGCCAGGACCGCTGCCGGCTTTGTATGTATCACCCCCTCATCCTCCCAACAACCGGCTGAGCTCTGCGGACACCCATTTCAAACATGCGGAAACAGAGCTCAGAGGAGTTCAATGATTCAATGACCTGGATTCTCTGGGCCTTGCTATTGTTTTCATAAAATCAAGGTGACCATCCCATCAAAGGGTGTGGCGAGGATGACATATGGCAGCATGTATGAAGATGACCAGTGGTGTTTGGCACAGGTGACCACCCAATAATGCTTGTCTCAGATATGCATTCATTTAGTCACTTACCCCTCCTCTCATTCATTCATTTATTCCTTCATTTATTCACGCACTCATTTATTTAAAATAAAGAGGCAGGCTGTGATGCCTGAAGTTCCAACATTAGGCATTCTACTAGGTTACGCCATGGAAGGGCCCCACCAAAATACATGTCACCTGCCCCATTTGCAAGTTCAGTTCCTGTGGGCAGGGTCGGTTTGCGGAGTAGGCAGCAAAACGGAGCCATTAGTTCCCTCTAATGGAATTATTCACAATTTTACAAATGAAATACAAAAATGCCAATCAGAAGCAGAATGAACAAACTGTGGGATAGTCAAACAATGGAATACCCTCTCCAGCAACGAAAAAGGAGGATTACAGCTCCTGCAACACGGACTCTCACAGGCACGATGTTCAGCCAAAGAAGCCAAAAAACGGCCACCAAAAAGTGTGCCATCCTTGGCCCAGTGCGGTGGCTCACGCCTATAATCCCAGCACTTTGGGAGGCTGAGACGGGCGGATCATGAGGTCAGGAGTATAAGACCAGACTGACCAACAAGGTGAAACCCCGTCTCTACTAAAAAACACAAAAATTAGCTGGGCATGGTGGCTTGTGCCTGTAATCCCAGCTACATGGGAGGCTGAGGTAGGAGAATTGCTTGAACTGGGACCCGGGAGGCGCAGGTTGCAGTGAGCCGAGATCGCACCACTGCACTCCAGCCTGGGCTACAGAGCAAGACTCCATCTCAAAAAAAATAAAAGTGTACCATCCTTGATCCCGTCTGCATGAAGTACCAGACCCAGCAAGTGAAGGATGGAAGTGGAGATGGTGGCACCTTAGTGTGGTCAGGACTGAGAGGAGCCGGGAGGGGTTTCCTGGGCACTGATGATGTCCTCTTTCTCCATCTGGGGGCGGAGCTGACTTCACAAGTGCATGTACTTTGAGAAAATGCATTGAGCTGTGCTCTTATGATGTGTGCATTTTTCTGTATTAAGTTTTTTAAAATGGGCTGTGTGTGGTGGTTCACTCCTGTAATCCCAGCATTTTGGGAGGCAGAGGCAGGCAGATCTCCTGAGGTAAGGAGTTCAAGGCCAGCCTGGCCAACATGGTGAAACCGTCTCTACTAAAAATACAAAAATTAGCCAGGCGTGGTGGCATGCACCTGTGAGCCCAGCTACTTGAGAGGCTGAAGCAGAATCGCATGAACCCAAGAGGTAGAGGTTGCGGTGAGCCAAGATCATGCCACTGCACACCAGCCTGAGTGACAGACCAAGGCTCCATCTCAAAACAATAAAATTGTCTGTTAGACATCCCAGAGGAAGCGCTTCACAGATAATGAGATACTTGAGTGTGGCAGCCAGGAGGGCCGGGACAGAGCCATGAATGTCAGCATCGTTGGTGGGCCGAGCCAGGAGCATAGGAAGGCAGGCGTGCCATGCTCTGAGGTGCAGGAGGTTGGGAGGGGAGGGGACCCAGCAAAGGGGACAAAGAAGGGGAGCTGGTGATGCTGGCGGTAACCAGGGAAGGACGAATCCCAGAGGCCAATGGAAGTTTCCAGGAGTGTGTGCTGCTGAGAGTCAGGAAAGACAAGGCCCTGAGGACGCACTTTTGGGTCTGGCGACATGAAGGTCACTTGGTAAAAGCATCAGAGGGACAAAGAAGGAACAAGGGCCAGACTGTAGCCGGCTGCAGAAGGGAGGGAGACAAGGAAGCAGAACAAGATCCACTGAATCCTACTCAAGCCTACTCATCCTTCCAGGCTCACTCAAAACCTCCGCCTCCAGGAAGCCTTCCTAATAACCCTCGACTCCTAAGGCCCCTTCACTTCATAGTCACTGCAAATACGGCTGTCCTACCATGTGAGCCAAGTACTTCCCAAGGGCAAGGACTGTCACCCCTGCCTTGTGGCACACAATAGGCCCTTTAGAAACCTTAGCTCCTCTCTCTCCCTTTTCAGATCCCAGAAGGCAATTCTGAGACTTTTTTTTTCTTTTTCAGAGATCGGGTCTCACTAGGTTGCCCAGGCTGGTCTCAACTCCTGGGCTCAAGTGATCCTCCCACCTTGGCCTTCCAGAGGGATTACCAGGTGTGGGACATTGTGCCTGGCCTCTTGAGACAGGGTTTCACTCTGTCACCCAAATTGAGTGCCATGGCACGTTCATGGCTACTGTAGCCTCAACCTCCCACACTAAGTGATCCTCCCATCTCAACCTCCCAAGTAGCTGCGGGCAGAGGCAGGCAGATCTCCTGAGGTAAGGAGTTCAAGACCCTCCCAAGGGACTACAGGCATGAGTCGCCATGCCCGGTTAATTTTTAATTTTTTGTAGAGACCAGGTCTCATCATGTTGCCTAGGTGGGTCTCAAACTCCTCCACGCAAGCAGTTCTCCTGCCTCGGCCTCCCAAAGTGCTGGGATTACAGGCGTGAGCCACTGTGCCTGGCCTGAGACTTTCCCAAAACTCTGTTCTCTCATGTAATAAATCATTCCTCCCCCAAACAGTTGTTTTTGTATTGCCATGCAAAGGTTATTAGTACAATGATGAGATTTAATGTTACATTAATTTGGTTGTGAATTATTTGTACTGTCACAGTCATTAACTCAGTGATTGCAATTTTGTTTTAATTTGATTTAGCTCCTTGTGCATTCTCTCAAAACTTCCAGCAACAGTGGAACCCAGAACTGTGTAATGTGATGCAGCATTCGTGGCAATCTGACCTGGGGTATGGATCAGGCAAACAGAAGGTCCCAGTTCTCACCTCCCTGGCTTTACTCAGCCCGCAAGCCCTCACTACCCTGGACCTTTTCCATGGGTGGAAAAAGGTTTCTGAATCAGGTTGTCCATCAGAGAAGCAAAGCAGATGGGGTGGAGGGGGTGCCCTTTGTGGGAAAGGAGTTACCCTGAATTAAGCAATCAGGCACGAGGTGCTCTACTAGATACGTTTCTCAGAACCCATTTTACAGGTGAGAAAACTAAGGCACAGAGAAGTTCAGCAACTTGCCCAGAAAAGGAAAGCATGGAAGAGGGAGAGTGGAAATTTTGTGTCTGACCCCAAAACCCTTTTCCTTCCACTGCCAGATTGCTGCATGGACCTGACTGCTGGCAGAGACCTGGCCTTGCCACAGGCTAGCCCTGTGGCAGCTACCCCCAGAACATAGGGAACACCAGGGACAGCAGGTGAAGACAGGTAAGAGCCTGGCAGGACCAATGTCCACCCCCTCCCACACAGCTCAGTTCTCCATCCCCATTTCAGCCCCCTCTAGACCCCGAGGACCTCAGGACAAGAACTGGGTCAGCTCACCTCTCTGCCCCACACAGAGGTCAGGTCAACATCCTGCACATAGCATAGGCCTCAAGGAGCGGCGGAAAAGCGGCACAGTTTGGAATGAAGGAATGACCAGCCCCTAGCTGCACTTGGTTTTGGCACATAGAGAGGAGAGCGTGGATATGTAACATAGGTCTTCTTTCTTCTTTCTCCCCAGCTCACATCATGAGCCCAGCCCTAGTCCAGGCTGCAAACGCTGGAGAAAAGCTCACGTGACTTGAATTCATCTGGCTTTTCACCACTGAGCTTCACAATCTTTGCACTTGAACTGAACATGACCTTTTGCTTACTGAGCTACTGATGACTGAAGCCAGCTGGCTAACCTCCAAGAGGCCTTCCAGGTAGCATTTACCTGTCAGCTAACCCATCTCAGAAACCTCACTGCCAAGCCAGAACTGGCACACACAGTAGCTTGCAAGGAAGACTCACATTAGCCAAGTTTACATGGCTGATATATAAACCAGAACCTTTTTTTTTTTCATTAATGAGTAACTGAGCTGTGACAAGCACTGGGTGACTTTCTCCCAGAAATGCATCCTTCCTTTATCTGCCACCCCAGGCCTCTTTCCGGACAGTCCTAAAGCCCCTGGGTCTTCCAAGGTGTCAGGCACAGTGCTGTCACCTGACCCCGACATGGGTCTCTTCTTCAGCTCCCTGCAATGGTGTGGGCTGTCCGGACACTTCAGGCTACACCCCGTGGCCCTACCGCCAAGGGACACAGCCCATTCCCTTCTTACTTCTCTTCCACTGAAGCCTCTTACACTGGAACTTTGGGAAGATCCAAGTATAAGAAATGCGCTGAGCTCAGAAACTCCCTTCCTCCAACACGTTACCATAGATTCCAGCATCTGAAACAGTTCCTCTGGCCGGGCGCTGTGGAAGCCTATAATCCCACCATTTTGGGAGGCCAAGGGAAGGCAAGAGGATCACTTGAGCCTAGTTGTTCAAGACCAGCCTGGCAGCATAGCGAAACCCTATCTCTACAAAAAAGACAAAAAGTAGCCGCGTGTGGTGGCGTGGGCCTGTCATTCCAGCTACTCAGGAGGTTGAGGTAGGAGGATGGCTTGAGCCCAGAAGGCAGAAGTTGCAGTGAGCTGAGGTGGCGCCACTGCACTCCAGCCTGGGTGCCAGATGAGACCCCGTCCTAATCACTCAATCAGTCAATCAATCAAGCAGTCCCTCACATGTTGTCAAAGCTCAATAAACAGGGAATAAATGAAGGGATAATGAACATGGCCTCTCTTTCGCACCTCTGTTCTCTCTTCCTCTAAATGAGACTTTCCCGGGAGGCCAACAGACCCCGGTGTGCTGGTCCCAGTTCTCCAGATGGCTGCAGACACAGCTAGGCCCCACAGAGGACCCCACTGCGCAGGCCTGCCCCTCCCCTGCTCACGGCACTCAGTGAGTGCCTGCTTGGCCTCACAGGCCTGGGAGCTGTTTCTTCTTTAAGACTGTATGTATCTCTGATCCATTACAGTAAGCTGGTCCAACCCATAGCCCATAATGGCTCTGAATGCGGCCCAACACAAATTTATAAATTTTCTTAAAACATTATCAGTTTGTTGTGATTTTTTTTTTTAAGCTCATCAGCTATCGTCAGTGTTAGCATATTTCATGTGTGGCCCAAGACGATTCTTCTTCCACTGTGGCCAAGGGAAACCAAGGCTGGACACCCCTGCCTTACAGGCTCCCTTCAAAGTGAGCTCTGAGAGCAGCTAGAGCTCCAAGGTCTAGAGGGGCTTACAGGGGGGCCAGCAGGCCTCTTCCGGTGGACTCAGGCAGACTCAGGCCAGAGAAAGCAAGTCCTCGGGAGAGCAGCGTGGGCTGGCGCGGCACGGGCTCTGTGCAGTAGCCCCCTTATCCTTAAGGAAGAACCAATGTCGTTGTGGGAATTTGATGGCACAATTTCACCTCCCTAGGGGCAAAGTGGAGCCAGATAACTGGCTCAGCATTGCTCCCCAGTGAGGAGACACGGCTCTGAGCAAACTCTCTGCCACTGTTCTGGAGGAAATCCCAGCTGGAGAGCGCTGGAAGTGGAGGGCCGGCATCTCCCAGGCCAAGCCCGGTGGCTCGTGGCTCTGCAGCTGCTGATGATCAAATGAAGACGAGAGGCGTTTAGGCAGAAAAGAGGGATTCTGGACTGCGACAGAAGAGGGGAAGGATCAGAGGGTGGAAGACAGCCCTGGAACCCCTCATAGTAGGGGTGGGAGACCAGATACCGACCCCACCCCTCATTTCATAGTAATGAAACCAGGGCCTGGCAGTGTGGCCCAGCTGGGGACACCCAGCTCAGTCTAATTCCAGGCCCATGTCCCCTCCACTCCTCCCTCTGGGCCACCCCTGGCTGATGGACTGGTTGGATGAATGAGCAGGCTACCTACTGTCCACGGCAAAAGGGCGCAGAGAGAAAGCCCACAGGAGGGAGCCTCGTGTAGCCAGGTGGAAATTAATGAAGATACTTGGATGTACAAAATATTTATTTATCTGTAATTTATCGAACCATTTTCACAAGACTCCATGAATGTAAACTTGCTAATTAAAGAAACCCCAATAGGCCCTGGATCAAGATTAGCGGTTTGCTATAGCTATTGGTTTCAAACAGGGGTCAAGAGTGATGTCTTCCTGTGGGCTGTTCGTTGCTCGGTATCCCAGTGTGAGTGGCCAATTTAGTTGGAAGCAACATGGTCTTGAATATAAAGCCATTGGTTTTTTTACAGAATAATTTAACTCTGCTAGGCTTAAGAATCAGGCAGTTACTCTGTGGAGCTAGAGACTTAACCAAATAACATTTCTTAGTCACTCAGAGGAACTTGGTCCTCCTCCTTTCTTCCCACCTCCTCCCTTTCCCCCTCTCAAGATCCCTTGCTTGCTTTGTGACTGTTAAGATACTGACCAAGCAATCTCATGCTTGGAAATTTTTTGGGAGGGAGGCAGATGGGTGTTGCTCTGTCACCCAGGCTGGAGTGCAGTGGCACCATCTTGGCTCACTGTAACTTCCGCGTGCCCCCTCAAACCCTGCCCACCAGGTTCAAGTGTTCTCCTGCCTCAGCCTCCCGAGTGGCTGGGACTACAGGTGTGCACCACCACACCCAGCTAATTTTTGTATTTTTTTTTAGTAGAGACAAGGTCTCAGTATATTGGCCAGGCTAGTCTAGAACTCCTGACCTCAAGTGATCTCCCCAACTAGGCCTCCCAAAGTGCTGGGATTATAGGCATGAGCCACTGTGCCCAGCCTGCCTGGCAATACTTAATTTTAATTTACATTTATGCTGATGGTCCATACTTCAGTTCATCACTAGGGAATTTGGATGTTGACTACAGCTAACCCCAGAGGGACTATGCTTTTTTAAAAATACTCTTTAACTGTGGTAAAACACTGATAACCCAATTTACCATTTTAACCATTTTTAAGTGTGCATTCAATGGTATTATGAATTTCACAGTGTTGTGCAACCGTCAACGCTTTCTTTTCCAGAACTTTCCCATCAGCCCAAACAGAAACTCTGCACCTGTTCAACAGCACCTCTCCTTCTCCCCTCCCCAGCCCCTGCTATCCACTGTCCTATTTTCCATCTCTATAAATGTTCCTGGGAATTTACTTTTTTAAGCCACTATACGGGTCCGTGTTTTACACTTGGCGGCAAGAAAAAGTTTTCAGTGCTTTCGGGTCTTGTCTTATTTGTTGGACATTTTTGGATTAACAGTAGGCAAGAGGTGAGGGAGGGAGCAGAGAATTGCCGTGATGCTTACTGAGAACTATGCCAACCTTAGCCTGCTGTTTCCTCGGTATTGCTGATAGCTTTTCCTCTTTTTTTCCTAGAAAAGAAAAAAAAAAAGAAACCTGAGCCCATGGGGCCTTGTATAATAGCTTGACACAGCACAAAAGCTAGTGGGTCCTCCATCTGCTCCCAGAAACCAGATCAAAGAGAATAGAAAAATAAGCCCAAATCCCCAACCTCATACCACACACAGAAATTAACTACAAAATTAACTACGTTTAACTAAAAATGCAGCATAGACCTAAACGTAAAACTACAAAGTACCTAGAAGAAAACATCTTTGCATCGTAGAGCTGAAAGAGATCTTTTCTTTTCTTTTTTTTTTTTTTGGGCGAAAGGGCCTTACTCTGCCACCCAAGTTGGAGTGCAGTGGTGTAATCTTGGCTCACTACAACCTCTGCTACCCAGGGTCAAGTGATTCTCCTGTCTCAGCCTCCCAAGTAGCTGGGATTACAGGCACACAAACCATAAGCCAGATGCTGTGGCTCATGCCTATAAACCCAGCATTTTGAGAGGCCAAGGTAGGCAGATCATCTGAGGTCAGGAGTTCGAAACCAGCCTAGCCAACATGGGGAAACGCCATCTCTACTAAAAATACAAAAATTAGCTGGGTATGGAGGCACAGGCCTATAATCCTAGCTACTCGAGAGGCTGAGGCAGGAGAATCGCTTGATCCCAGGAGGCGGAGGTTGCAGTAAGCAGAGGTCACACCACTGTACTCCAGCCTAAGCAACAGAGTGAGACTTCGTCTCAAAAAAAAACTAATAAAGCAATCATCTCCAAAAAGCAAGCAAACAAAATAGATACAAGAGCTCAGGGGGAACATAAAACCGGAGCTGACAGAACTAGAGAATGAGGGAAAAACATCACATCTTCAAAGTCATGACGAAATGGAAAGCGGGGCCGAGGAGCATCAAAGATGCTCAAAACACAATCAAGACACTGAGAACAAGGCTGAGGAAAGTGAGCAAAAGGAAATGAAAACAAACGCTGTAAAGAGATTACAGAGAAAATGACAGATTTGGAAAATCTACAAAGGACCCATCATATATCCCAGAATAGAAAACTGAAATAAAGGAACATAAATATTTAAAGATATCATTCAAGAAAATTTTCCTGAAATAAAAGAAGATAAATCTACAAACTGAAAAGGCACACCATGTCTTGGGGAAAATGACAAAAATCTGTCAATACAGGCCGGGCGCGGTGGCTCACGCCTATAATCCCAGCACTTTGGGAGGCCGAGGCGGGTGGATCGTGAGGTCAAGATATCGAGACCATCTGGTCAACGTGGTGAAACCCCGTCTCTACTAAAAATACAAAAATTAGCTGGGCATGGTGGCGCATGCCTGTAGTCCCAGCTACTCAGGAGGCTGAGGCAGGAGAATTGCTTGAACCCGGGAGGCGGAGGTTGCGGTGAGCCAAGATCGCGCCATTGCACTCCAGCCTGGGTAATAAGAGCGAAACTCCGCCTCAAAAAAAGAAAAAAAAAAAAAAAAAATCTGTCAATAACAAGATAACTTCTATGAAAGCAACTAGACTTAAAATATAAAAGAAAGGGAAAAAGCTAAATAGAGAAGACTTTGGACAGTCAAGTGAAAACATCAATTCATAAAGGGAAACAAAACAGAAGTTAACTCAGACTTTCCCACGATGGCACTTAACTCTAGAGACAAGTGACACCTGCGAAGTGCGGACTAAGAATTTTATATCCTAAAACGCTGTCGATCAAACATGAAGACTAGAAACCTGGTTGAATATGCAAGAACTCAATAATTCTTTTTCATTTAGTCCCTTTTGATGGAACTGCTGGAGAAGGAATTTCAGCAAATCAAGAGAAAAATAGGAAAACAGCAAAAGAACTGACAGTGAGCAGTGAATCTATCTGTAGGGCCAATGTGAGCACTAAGGTCGTATATAAATTAAAAATCCCGAATTTAGAAAGGATACAGTAAACAAAAATTGTGAAGAAAAGGAGGAAAGAAGAAAAGAGTTGTTAGTCTCTGATGTTCTTCTTTTCTTTTCTTTTTTTTTTTTTTAATCAGAGTCTCACTCTGTTGCCCAGGCTAAAGTGCAGTGGCATGATCTTGGCTCACAGCAACCTCCACCTCCCGGGTTCAAGGGATTCTCCTGCCTCAGCCTATTGAGTAGCCGGGATTACAGGCACCAGCCACCATGCCTAGCTAATTTTTATATTTTTAGTGGAGACTGGGTTTCACCATGTTGGCCAGGCTGGTCTTGAACTCCTGACCTCAAGTGATCCACCCACCTCAGCCTCCCAAAGTGCTGGGACTACAGGCATGAGCCACCGCACCTGGCCTAAGTCTCTGATTTCTTTATCTTTCTTGTGGGGGAGGGGACAAAAATAAGAAAAAGAGAGCATAGAGATAGAAGCACATTTCAAGACAAACACTAAGAAACACAAAATAAAAATTGGATGGCAAAAAAAAGAAGAAGGAGTAAGAGAGAAAATACTCACTTTTCATAAGTGCTTTTAGTAGGAAACATAATGCTGAAAAAGGAATTCAGGGCAAGTGTGAAGGCGCACACCTGTAGTCTCAGCACTTTGGAAAGCCGAGTGGGCGGACGGCTTAAGTCCAGGAATTTGAGACCAGCCCAGGTACAGTGGTGCCAGCCTATAATCCCAGCTACTCGGGAGGCTGAGGTGGGAGGATCACCTTTACATTAGTGTACTATGAATGTTAAACCCAATTCTTTTTTTTTTTTTTTTTCAGACGGAGTTTCGCTCTTGTTACCCAGGCTGGAGTGCAATGGCGCGATCTTGGCTCACCGCAACCTCCGCCTCCTGGGTTCAGGCAATTCTCCTGCCTCAGCCTCCTGAGTAGCTGGGACTTCAGGCACGCGCCACCATGCCCAGCTAATTTTTTTTTTTGTATTTTTAGTAGAGACGGGGTTTCACCATGTTGACCAGGATGGTCTCGATCTCTTGACCTCGTGATCCACCCGCCTCGGCCTCCCAAAGTGCTGGGATTACAGGCTTGAGCCACCGTGCCCGGCCTAAAAACATTTTTTTTAATGTATGACAAACTCCAAAGGAAAAAAAAAGAAGCTACCACCTCTGGGGAGAAAAACTCTTGACAAGTTAAAGGGGAAGTCAAAACCAACATCTATGGCTGGGCACGGTGGCTCACACCTATAATCTCAACACTTTGGGAAGCTGAGGCAGATGGATCACTTGAGGTCAGGAGTTCAAGACCAGCCTGGCTAACATGACAAAATCCCGTCTCTACTAAAAATACAAAAATTAGCCAGAAATCACTTGAACCCGGGAGGCGGAGGTTGTAGTGAGCCAAGATAGCACCACTTCTCTCCAGCCTGGGCAACAGAGCAAGATACCGTCTCAAAACAAAAAACCTCTGAAACTCAGAATATACAGAAATAATAAGGATGAAAACACTGCACAGCAGATTCTACTTAAAGAAAAAAAAAGTTCTCAGACGAAAAGCTATAGTTTTAAAATCTTATCTTTTCAGGGACTAGGGGAAAAAAAAAACCTTATCTCTAGCCAGGCACAGTGGCTCACGCCTATAATCCCAGCACTCTGGAAGGCTAAGATGGGTAGATTTGCTTGTTGCCTGGGCAACAGGGCAAAACCCCATCTCTACAAAAAAATAATAATAATAATAATAATACAAAAATTAGCTGGGTGTGGTAGTGCACGCCTGTAGTCCCTGCTACTCAGATGAGGTGGGAGGATCGCTTGAGCACAGGAGGTGGAGGCTGCAGTGAACTACAGTTGTGCCACTGCACTCCTGCCTGGGCAACAGAGTGAGACTGTCTCAAAAACAAAAAACCACCAACAAGACAAAAAATCCTTATCCTTAAATAAAGAAACGAAATTATACATCTAACACAGAAAGTTAGAAAAGAAACAAAACAAACCTTTAAAAGGTACAAAGAATACACAAAAAGTGAAGATTAATGGATTAGAAAATGAACACACAGGCATTTCCTCACTATCTGTGTACGCCGTCCCCATGCTCAAAACGGGGCCAAGCTGGGGGTCACTGCCCTTGCACTGTCCTCTCCCCTCCCTCCTTCTCCTCCCTATCCTTCTTGGGGCTTACCAGGCACCGCCTCAAGGCCTGATCCACCCCCACCTCACCTCAGCTCTTCTGCGCCGCTCCAAGGATGGCCCACCTGCTTCAGGGGCAGAGGGGACACTCAGGTTGCCCAGTGCGAGGGGCCTAGCAGCCCCCAGAGGATGACCTGTGTCATGCAACGGCTGAATGGATGGACCAGCAGGTGGCAGCTATGGACACAAGGCGGACACAAGGCCACTCACACCCCTTCCCTATTCTGCAGAGCAGAGCCCGCCCCCACCCTAGCTGCACATGTGAATTACCAAGGAGCTTTTAAAATGCCAGGGTCTGGCCACGCACACAGGCTCTTGCCTATAATCCCAGCACTTTGGGAGGCGAGGTTGGCGGATCACTAGGTCAGGAGATGACCATCCTTGCCAACATGGTGAAACCCCATCTCTTTTTTTTTTTTCTTTTTTTTTCAGCAACTCGAATTCAAACATACTCCAAGAGAAACCCCATCTCTTCTAAAATACAAAAACTTAGCCAGGGATGGTGGTGGGTGCCTGTAATCCCAGCTACTCTGGAGCTGAGGCAGGAGAATTGCTTGAACCCAGGAGATGGAGGTTTCAGTGAGCCAAGATTGTGCCACTGCACTACAGCCTGGTGACAGAGAGAGACCCTTTCTCAAAAAAAAAAAAAAAAAAAAAAAAAGCTGGGGTCTAAGTTCCTTCCCCATGCACTCTGATTGAACCAGCTCATGTCTCTCCACATTGGTCATCTGGTTCCAAACAGCAAGGAGCACTGGGGAAAACGCAGCCCAGGGCATAGAAAACAGTGGGTGTTCTGAAGCCATTATTTGGAGTCTAAGCCTCATCTCTGCCTCTCACTGGCTGTATGATCTCAGGCTGGGACCTTACCCTCCCTGAGCCTCAAGGTCGCCATCCGTAAGATATGCTTCCCTCCCAGAAGGCGCTGGGGATGGGTGATTGTACATGTAAACCTTCGGCTGCCTCTGATTCCCAGCAGGTAGGCTAGGCTCCAGGACCACCTGTCCCCTCTAGGGAGTCCAGATGTGAGTAAACAAGGGTAGGGAGGCTAGCCCCCCAGACGCAAGCAGCCTTGGATCCACAGTACCAGCTTTGGGGGCTATTCTGGTCCCAATTCAGAATTCTTGGCTCCTGGCTCAATGGGCTTTGTCCCAGAGATGTAATTTCTATTTTGATTCCATGTGACATTTAATGAAATGGCTTTCAGACACCACGCAGTGTCTGAGTTATGAAACCACAACTTCCGGATCTTCAACGCACCTCACGATGACAGGACCCCTCTTGCTGCTTCCAGAGCTGCCCCAAGTCTCTTGAAGCCTGGGTGAGGACTGCCGAGGTGGCATCTTCACTCCAGAGTCCCTGCCCCAGGCCCACTGCCTGGCACTCGTGTCTCTCTCCTGGTTGGACTCTGACTGACAGCAGCCCCTGCCTGGGCTCCTGCCTCAGTCTCCCACTTGCCAATCCAGTGTGCTGTTCTAACTGCAGATCAAAAATATTCAGGGAGACAGGAAGCCAATGTAGAGGCTTGCAAACAGCATTGTTCAAAGAACAAATGAGCCGGAATAGAAGCAGAACAGAACACACCAGAAGGAGCTGCACACGGCAAGGGCGACTGCGACTCACAAGCCCAGGATGTCAGTATGCACGCTAGGTCTCTATTTGCGTGAACCGGAGGAAATTTTGAATGACACTGCTCTAACCCACCACCAGGCCACTCCCCAGTTACAACTTTCAGGATGGACTTCAGACCCCTCCTGAAAACCCCTCCAGACCTGGCCCCTGTCTACCCACCCACCTGGCCCACAGCCGGCTCCCACCACACTGAGCTGCTGGCTTCTGCAAACTCTGCCAGGAGCTCCCACACCTGCCTGGAATGCAAGAGCCTCCCTCCTCCCACAGGCCTCCTTCCCACAGCCTCCACTCTCCCACAGACTCCTATCAATCCTTCACCCTTCAAGGGAAGGGCCACCTCCTCTGTGGTGTCTCCCTGATTCCCAGCCTTGGGGGGTCCCGACCCATGCTCATGCTCCACTTGCACACTTTGCATAACGCCATCACCCCTGCCAGCCTGGGGGTCACTATTGCTTCCATGCCTCCCTGCCCTTCCCCAGTGGACAGCCGGGACTTCCCTCTCGGGGGCTGGCTGAGCCCCTGGGTGCTCGCTGTGGTACCATTTGCTGACAGCAAGTGTGGGCTGACACTGGGACCCCTCCCAGGTGACCCTCTTCACATGCTGACCCTCCCGGGGCAAAGATGATCTCCTAGGTTCTATAGAAGCAAAGATATAAATATTTCTGGAGCCCTTCCGTTCCAAAGGAAGTGAAAGTCCTACAATTTCTCAACAACTTGGCTATTAAAAATAGGAATTCCACCTACACGCCGGAACAGTTTGCCGGGGATGGTGGAAGGGCCAGAATCGTGAGGTCACACATGTTTTCAGAACTGAGAAAGCTGCTGGGCCCAGAAGCTGAGCGTTGTCAGAAGGCAGGCAGCTGTCTACAGCTGGTGCTACAGCCCCGAGGCCCCAGAAATCTCTAGAACCACAGGGACGCCAAATGGTACTCTGCCAAGAGCTTCTCAAAACTCACTTCCCCACCACATTGTGAACATCTGCACAGCACAGGTTCCAAAGAAAACTGAAAAAGAAATCATGCATCAGCAAGCAGATATGACACCTCACCTTCGACCTCGGAAGTGTGGGAGATGCCTTGGGCCCGGCTCCTGCTGCCACCTCCTTCCACTTCCGTCCTCAGAACACAGCCCCGGGCCAGCCCAGAGCTGGGGTCCCCTGAAGATTCAGTCTTCCGTGTTCGTCTTCTGGCCCTCAAGGCCTGAAGCTCCATCCTTCCACCACCCCTTTGGGTTACAGGAGAGTCCTCAGCAGGCGCTGTGCGTGAACAGTGACGGCAAGGCGGGCATGCATTCTGTCAGCATCCACAGCCACTCGAGAGACAGCCTGAGTGGAGACGGGAGAGGAGGGGGAAGGGGAAGAAAGTGGGCAGAAGGGCCAGGCGCGGTGGCTCATGCCTGTAATCCCAGCACTTTGGGAGGCTGAGGCAGGCAGATCACGAGATCAAGAGATCGAGACCATCCTGGCCAATATGGTGAAACCCCGTCTCTACCAAAAATTCAAAAATTAGCCAAGTTGTGGTGGTGCGTGCCTGTAATCCCAACTACTCGGTAGGCTGAGGCAGGAAAATCGCTTGAACTCAGGAGGCAGATGTCGCAGTGAGGCGAGATTGCACCATTGCACTCCAGCCTAGGCGACAGAGCAAGATTCTGTCTCAAAAAAAAAAAAAAAAAAGTGGGCAGAGGATGCAAGCCCCACTGATGCCCCCCACTCTGCAGGCCAGAGGCTCCAGTCATGGTCTCAATAGGCCCTGCCAGTGCAACCCGCATGTTCCCGCGTCAGACACAGCAACTTCCCCTGAGGGTGACTTACTCTCTCATGCATTCAACAACACTACGAGTGCCCAGCCAGGTGCTAGCTGAACCCACAGTGAGGACATAGACCCCATCCCTGCCCGCAGGGCACTCACAGCTGGAACAAGCCATCAGAAGCATGTATCATTCTATACACTTTTGATAGCATGAAAAAGTGGAGTGCTAAACACCCGGGGCCATGAGGGCAGGGAGGGGCCCTAATCTGGCCTCACTGGGTCTGAGGAGGCTCCTAGGGAAAGTCACCTCTAAGTTGCGACCTGAAGGATCAGGAACGGGTGGGTGGGGACAAGGTCCAGGGTAACAGAACAGCCTGTGTGAAGGCAGGAGGCTGGAGGATGTTGTGTTTAAGAAGCTCAGGCTCAGGGAGGTTCAAGGCAGAGGTGACCCGGGAGCCCGCAGGTACCTGGGCTCAGGTAGGGCAGAGAGCTGCGGTGAGGGAAAGGGGCTCACACGACACAGCCACACGGTCTGAGGTGCTGCCCGAGAGACCATTCCAGATGCTCTGTGTGCAATGGTCTGGGGGAGGGGGAAGGGAGGGGAAGGGGAGTCTGGCCATGCTGGGGGCCTGAGCCCTGGAATAGGAGGGGTATCTCAGGACCGCACTGTCTGGGGTGTGCGGCGAGGGGAACGGGTGGGTGAAGGCTCCCCCGCCTGGCCACACGTAGAACAGCAGGGGCTGGCAGGGCCTGGATTTCTGCCGCGCGGGGATCGGGCAGGGGTGCGTGGGGGCGCTGTTCACTGAGGTAGGGAACAGCAGGTGATAGGCCCAGCAAGCCACCTCCACGGCGGCGCCTCTTCCCCCACCCTGCAAGTTGCCATCATTTCTCACCTGGAAGCTGCAACCGCCTCCCACTTCCACTGGCGCACCTGACACGCAGAAGCAGGGGTGTCCCTTTCAAGACGGAAGGCTGATCAGACCTTCCCGAGCCTCTCGTCCCCTTAGAAATGAAATCCAGACTCTTTACCTGGGTCTGCAGACCTGCCATGTACACACCCTCTCCCCTCTGACCCGCGCATCTCCCAGCCCTCACTCCGCTCTGACCACTCACAGACGCGCCTGCTACGGGGCCTTTGCTCTTGGCCACTCTCTGCCTGAAACACGCTTTCCTCCCCTAACCATGTGGTTGGTCCCCACTTCCTGCGGTTTCCTCTCGTCTCCCCACATGAAAGAGAACAGGGCATCGCCCGCCCCTTCCTCCCTGCTTTCCTGGTCTTCAGAGCTTGTCACCCTCTGACTCACCACACTCTGGGAGGGTGATGGTCTCTGTCTCCCCGAGGGCGTGGACTCCATCTGCTCAGCACTTCCTGGACTCCCAGCACCTGCCGCAGAGAGCACAGGACGGCTCAGTGACTGTGTGCTGGAGCAGCCGCCTCCCAGCCCACGCCCCGGGCTATAGCCGACTCCCGTGGCCTTTTTCCCATGCCTGGAACAGTACCCCACCCTCACCTGCTCTTTCCTTCCCAACAAGAACAGGTCGAGGGCTCTTGCCCTCCTTCCAGCCACTCTTCTTCCCAGAGCTAATCACATCCTCCTCCATGTGAGCTTGGAACCCTTAAGCACATGGGCTCTTGACTCCAAAACCAGACACCAGGCCTCCTCCATTCCAGCACAACCACAGATAATATCCGATGTCCACCACTGCCCAGGCCTCTGCTGGCAGTGACCAAGGATGCAGAAGCAGACGATGCACTCCCGCGAGGGCTGCCAGTCTCCCCGGAGAGGACACACTAACATGGGGACGACATCCTAGTACAGCACAAGATGCATGTCAGTGAATGGAGCTAGGTGGCACCAACTCTCTGAAGCTCCGAATGGAACACAGGGATCGGGGGTGGGGTGAAGGGAAGATGGGATAGGAGGTGACAGTTTTGCCACCTGCAGACTTAACACGAGTCCCAGAGCACACAGCTGGTCAACAGCAGAGCTGAGCCTGGCTGGGTCCATCAGGCTCAAAGCCAGAGGTTTCTGAACTCAGAATGCCCCCCACTGGCCAACTCCTTTGGACAGAAGCAACTGACTCCCACCTCACCACAAAATCCCAGACTCCTAAGCAACTTCCAGAGGCTAAGCACATTAGTGGGCAGACACACAACTCACAACATGGGCCCTGCACATACATGACAGCAACATAGGCAAGACGCAGCCCCAGCCCCTGGCTCACAGGAGCTTGGGCCACCAGCCTCCACATGCCCAGAATACCTCCCCCTAACCCTGGTCCAGAGCTCAGGGTCCCTCTGCCTACAGCCTTCCAGGGACCCAGAACAGTCTTCTGCCTGGGTAGCTGCTTCCCCCAGTGGCTGCGAGTGCTCATCAACACTTATTATAAGAACATTATAGGAGCATTTAAACAGAAAAATAGAATAGAAAGAAAAACTGCTCTCTCCCAACCCGCCCAAGGCACCTCTTCATCTCTCCACGTGGGACACCTTCCTCTCTATCCATATGTACACATTTTTATGACAACATAACCACAGTGTACCCATCATTTTATGTTCTGCTATTTTATCATTTTCCTGTAAACAGCTTTCCATGTGTTTAAACCTGATCTGCATATTCCTCATCTAGAGTGAACTGGTTAGCACTCCGTTAATAACCAGCTCTCTGAGTGGGCACTCGCTGGCTCAGCCACCACCAATGCCACGCACTACCTTCCATCAGCTCCACTACGGACCCTCGGAGCTCATCAAGCATTTTCCATAAAGACAAATAGAAAATACAGGCCACAGCAGCTATTCTAGTCTGCTATCCGTGGTGAAGGCAGCCACACACCATACAAACAAGTGTGGCTGTGCCCCAACAAAGCTATTTATGGGCCCTGAAATTTGAATTTCATAGAATCTTCATGCAACACGAAATGTTCTTTTGATTTTTCAGACACATCCCCAGCTTCCAGTTTGTACAAAACCACACAGGAACCCGATCTGACCCACTGGCTGTTTCCTGACCCCCGGCCTTAGTACTTCTGCTCCACTAACATTGGAGGATCCAGGAGTGGGGAAGGAAAGTCCTAGAAAGGAGTGAAGGGGGAGGGCGGAAACTGAGGAAGCGAAGGAAGGCCCAACAGACCACTCTCCGTGTTCCAGAAAGTTCTAGGTCTTGTTTCCAATTCCCAAGGGCCCTGGGACAGTCAACTCTCTGAAACTCCCTGAACAGAGGAAAACTGAAGCCTGGGACCAGAGAGATGGCTCAGCACCTCATTTTCCCAATGGAGGGGAAGGGTCACCAAGAGAGATGGGGAAAGGGCAGACCCCAATCCGCTAACTGTCCTCTCCTCCACCCCCACCAAGGTGGTGATTCCAGCCTTTGACACCCCCATTTCTAATCTGCTTGTCACCAGCTCACAGTGGCATAAGTCCCCTCCAGACAATGCCCCACGAATCTTTTTAATGACAAGCGGCCTAAAATGCCAGGAAAGCTCCTTCTGAAATGAAAATCAAACTTCTCTCTGTGAGGCAGACCCATCCTCTGCTGCCCTGGCATTCTAAATCATCTCTTAGAAATAAGAGCCAGTGCCTTTGCCAATAACTTCTACTTTAGATGTGCCAGATCAAACCCAGAGACAGAAAGTGGCCCAGTGGCTGCCCGGGGCTAAGGCGGTGGAGGGGAGACAGGGCGTGACTAATGGACACAGGCTCTTTTTGGGGTGGGCAAAATGTTCCAACTGTAGGGATGACTACCGGTACCCGTGAATATACTAAACCACTGAACCACACATTTTATTACTATTTTCTTTTTATTTTTTGAGTCAGAGTCTCACTCTATCGCCCATTGCATTGGAGTGCAATGGCACAATCTCTGCTCACTGCAACCTCTGCCTCCTAGGCTCAAGCAATTCTCCTGCCTCAGCTTCCCAAGTAGTTGGGATTACAGGTGGCTACCACCATGCCTGGCTAATTTTTCCATTTTTAGTAGGGTTTCACCATATTGGCCAAGCTGGTCTCAAACTCCTGACCTCAAATGAGCCACTCGCCTCGGCCTCCCAAAGTTCTAGGATTACAGGAGTGAGCCACCACACCTGACCAAGAACCATACAGTTTAGATGGGCAAACTGAATGGCATGTGAAAAAAGTTATTTATCAAAGCATGCCAGGCACTTTACTCATATAAATTCTCACAAGCCCATTTAGCCTGGATTGCAAATCCTAGTTCACAGAGCAGGGATGTGACCTCCCCAACCATTTTATAAGTAGTGAGACTGGCTCCAAGGGCAGTTAGTTTTCCAAAATGGAGGTGACAGGCCAGGCATGGTGGCTCACGTCTGTAATCCCAGCACTTTGGGAGGCTGAGATGGGCAGATCACTTGAGGGCAGGAGTTCGAGACCAGCCCAGCCCACATGGTGAACCCATCTCTACTAAAAACACAAAAGTTGGCTGGGTGCAGTGGCTCATGCCTGTAATCCCAGCACACTGGGAGGCCAAGGCAGGCAGATCACCTGAGGTTGGGAGTTCAAGACCAGTTTGACCAACATGGAGAAACCCTACCTCTACTAAAAACACAAAATTAGCTGGGCACAGTGGCACATGCCTGCAATCCCAGCTACTCAAGAGGCTGAGGCAGGCAAATTGCTTGAAACCAGGAGTCAGAGGTTGCAGTGAGCCAAGACTGCATGATTGCACTCCATCTCAAAAAAAAGACAGGAGGCAGAGAGGTGATGGTTCCTAAAGTCAGCCATTTGCTGCAGCGGCTCCTATGCCAACAGGATTTGGAAGGGACCTACATCAGTCCAGGGGAAGGCCAGAGCAGCTGCAAGACCTATTCCAGCCCTCCAAAGCAAACCTCTTCCCATCTCGTCCTGGCACCCCATCTGGAGGAGAGGCTAGACCCCCCCCAACCAAAGCAGAGAGGGAAGACTCAGAGAGGCTAAGGGCAGGCCTCCGCCAGGCAGCTGCTGCCCAAAAGGCTTTCTGGAAACTAAAACCTCCCCATTTTCCAAGGTAAGTCACTGCTTCCCACTCACCCCATTCCTAAGCATGGGGATCCATCCGGGCATGTGAGTGCCTGTCCCTAGACTTTCCTTCATGGCCATAAGCTACCTTTCTAGCATAGTACTCAGGGCATCACAGGCCTGTGACACTGACTTGGGAGTCCCAGGCAGAAGCAAATTGAAAGTAGCCCCACTCATGATGTACACAGTAAGAGAGCCCCTGGTCCTATTAGGGCAGGATTCCCACAGCCACAGTGACAAGGGGCAAGGCAGAGCTCACCCTCCCCCACTACCACAGTGAAGTGACCAGGGAGGAAGGGCAGGCTAAAGGTGGGCATGACCAAACCCTTCCACATGGCTCACTGGCCAGCTGGTGGTTTCAGGACCCATTCCTTGAGTGGACAAGCATGAGGCGAGCAAGTGTGGGCTCTTCCGTCGAGAGGGGCACGTGCAGTGAAGGGACAAATATGGACAGGTTCAAGTTCTGGTTGACCACTGGTTTTTGTGCAGCCCAGTCCTCTGTGAGACACATGGCCTCCAAGCCTCCCAGCCACATCTGTAAAATGGGGGTGAGCATCTCTGCCCCAGGGTGGTTGTGCAGATCAAGTGAATTCTGTTGGGGTGGGACTGCATGTGGCAGGAAAATCAACCCTATCCTATCAGGAATGTACTGATTCACTTCAGTGAGACATCCGAGATGGGCTTCAGGAATCGCTGGACTCAAAATGAATGTCATGAGGCTTCAGCCTCTCTGCAGATCAGCTCTCCTCTCCTCAGAGCGGAGGCCCCACTCTTGGACAGGCCTACGGTCATGGTGCAGCCTCCCTTCTCCCCACCCCCACAAAGTAAAAGCCTTTAAGTGTGGCTCATGGGGTCCTGGTTGTATGGAATCTAGAATCTCAGAGGCTATGGTCAGGGCATTTGTTTTTAAGAGTGGGTCTTGCTCTGTTGCCCAGGCTAGAGTGTAGTGGTGCAAACATGGCTCACTGCAGCCTAGACCTCCTGGGTTCCAGTGATTCTCCTGCCTCAGCCTCCTGAGTAGTGGGGCTGCAGATGCATACCACCACACATAGCTAATCTCTCGAAATTTTTCTGTAAAGATAGGGTCTCCTTATGTTGCCCAGGCTGGTCTTGAAATCCTGGCCTCAAGCAATCCTCCCAGTGTTGACATCACAGGCACTAGCCACCACGCCCAGCCACACCTCTAATAAAGTACAACAGGGTGTCAAGCAGCAGCCTCTAGGGGAGAGGATGCCTTTTCAAGACCACACCCACACCTGACACAGATTCCATTGAGGAAGATTCCATCTTGCCAAAGCTTGGAAGGACAGCACCCTACACGGTGGAGGCCCACCCACACTCAGGAGGGCTCAGCCTGCCCCAGACTAAGAGGCCCCAACATGTCCACCAAGGCACATCTGCAAACCTGGCTTTCCACCTGGCATCACACGGGCTTCACCCCCTGCCCCTAAAGATTCCAGTGTGTCCAGGCTGCATAATCCAAACCATTCACTTGTGAGCAGTCATCTGACCACACCCTACCCCATCTAGGCTGGCCCCAGCCCACTCCGACGGTCCTGCCTGGACACAGGATGGAGCATCTTCTCACATCTGGTAGGAATGCGAGCTCTCACGCAATTCCCTGTAGAGCCATGAAGTCTCCGCAAGTGGCATAAAAGCAAACCCAGGGACCATGTGTAGGACCAGAGGACAATGCGTAAAAAACACATGACTAAAGGGGATGTGGGAGCACCAAGACAACACCTGGCTTCACCGCTCTGAGCCTAAGACCGGACTCAGTGCCTGGGGAGGCAGGGTTGAGGTCACATCCAAATATTGTTATCATTGTGTTTTCACAGAGGAACAATCATTCTTTAGGCCAGTAACTTCCATCTCCAATGGGCTTTTTGCTTTAGTCTTTTTTCTATCACAATTGTTTACATTCTTGTTTTGTCTGTAAATCACTTATAGCCAGAATTTGAGCCTTGAGTTTTAACTCTTAAGTCTCTTTGCATCTACTGTGCTTTTATTTCTACCATCTTGACTTGTTCTCTGCTGCCCCACCTAACCCTTTCTGCCTTCTACCAAGCCCATCAAGCTTTAACTCCCCCCACCCCACCACCCACTTTGGAAGCTGAAATTCAATCTTTATCCTTTATCCCCTGCAGTGTCCACTATTCTAGTTCCATTTGTTGTTTGAGTTTGGGTCTCACTGTTGCCCAGGCTGGACTCAAGTGATTCTCCCACCTCAGCCTCCCGAGTAGCTGGGATCACAGGCATGCACCATCATGCCCAGCTTCCCTATGATCCTGGCGATTCACTGTGGACCAACCAGTATCTCTGCTTACCACCATCTTTTCTTTTGGCTCAATTTGTTAGGAATTATTTTGATTCAGGGATGTGAATGGCAAAACCTTGGCATGCAAATGTATCTTACTTCTAAACAGTTTAGTCCAATGATTCCCTCAGCATTGAAGATATGTCATAAAAATCTTTTGGTTTCTATTGACATCTTCAGTTAATGATTTTTCCTTTTGTTCATGTTCTGCAGCTTCATTCAAATGAGCCTAGGAATGAATGTGTCTTAGCTTCTCACTTGTGATTCTTTGTGGACTTCCTGATCTCAAGGATGAGTCCATTCTGGAAAGTCACCAGTCATTACCTCCTCAAACACTGCCTGTCCACTCTCCATGCTTTCTTCCATCTACTTTCCAATAATTCCCTCAGACACATCCCTTCCAGTTCATGCGCCCACTCCTCAGCTGTCTAATCTAAGCTGTGTTGAAAGAGCTCTGAGCCTGAACTCCAATAGTTACGCTGTATCCCATTCTTCCTGATTCTGAAAACGTATTTCTTCACCGTACCATGTTATTTTTTCCTTTTATCTGTTGTGTTACTGGGGCCCTGACTTTATACCGAGGTTTTGGTCCCAACTCCTCCCCTGGTTTAGATCAACCTCTCCCTCCAAATCCAACTGCCCATCAGCTGTCACTGTTCAGTTTCTCTAAGGGACTAATGACCACTCCTAGGGCTGCTATGGGCTCTGGGGTTCCATGGTCACTTCCTTTGTTCCCCAAAGAGGTCATTCTCCTTTCCCAAGAGGTGACCATCTATTTAACTTTTTTTTTTTCCCAAGATGGAGTTTTGCTCTTGTTGCTCAGGCCAAAGTGCAATGGTGTGATCTCGGCTCACTGCAATCTCCACCTCCCAGGTTCAAATAATTCTGCTTCAGCCTCCTGAGTAGCTGGGATAACAGGCGTGAGCCACTGTACCTGGCCTACCTACTTAACTTTTTGCTGTGCTATTTATCATACGCAGGTGTTTGAAGCAGGAGGAGTTTGGTTCCTTAGTCCACCACCTTGCTTGAGCCACTCCAGTCTCTAGAGCCAAGGCTAAGGTAAACATGACTAATGAACCTTAAGCAGCAATGGGCTCAGCCATTCTCATAATTAAAGAAAAAATCCTGATGTAACATATTCCCTCCAGGGAATGGCAGGGAGACACCACTGATGTGTTCCCTGTGTCCAGACAGACACCAGGAGGGTAGCCCTCTGCACTCCAGAGGGACAGCTGGAAGAGACCAAGCCACACAGTCCTGCTGTGGCCACTCACTGATGAGGGGCTGGGCCTGTGGCTGTCTTGCTAAGAGGCGTTAAACCATTATCGGGATCTCCAGACCAACACTGGCAGGATCACTGATCCTCAAAATACAGCCAGTTATCTCCCCAGTCAGGTGGCAGTTAAACACCCATCTGGTTCCTGCTTCGTAAGGATGAAGTCCTCAGGTCAGAGGCCACAGCAGTACCAGCAGGTGAAGGGAGGTTTTTGCAGGTCTGCTCTTAGCAGCAAGGCAGGGCCACTGCAGCTGGGCAGTGCCACGAACGTGCACACACAATGAAATGTAACCCTTACATAAACATGTCTAGAACTGATGCACATCAGGAAACATCTGGAACATGCTAAAACTGAGCAGGGCTGTCTTTTCCAGAAGTGAGAGCCAGAAATTGGTAGCTTTTAAAAGCCCCCAGGTGATTATAATTCACATCCAGGGCTGAAACCCATTGGTTTGACCTGTATGTCAGCAGCCCATCCCACCTAATCTGAAATGTCTGAGATCTCCCATTAAGATTACAGGGTCCCTGGTTTTACCCCCAGACTGATTCAGGGGGAGGATGATCTAATGAGTACCCAAGACAATCAGCTCAGCAGCCTGACCACTCACCGAACTCTGCAGGCCCTCCTCGGGCAGCATGGCAGACATGTTCTATAGAGTATGGCAGCTGGCTTGGGGACAGGGGAGCAGAACAGGGCTGCAGGCCACCCGCAGGGGAACTGTTCTTGTAGTTGGTCATCATCTTGAAGCCTGGCTGCCCTGAACTTCTGCAACAGACCTGACATTACAAATCAAATGAC
Source organism: Sapajus apella (assembly GCF_009761245.1). NCBI lineage: Eukaryota > Metazoa > Chordata > Mammalia > Primates > Cebidae > Sapajus > Sapajus apella. The sequence continues at coordinate 15,423,484 of NW_022436971.1, forward strand.
CTTCACTGAACACCTGTAGGTGCAAAGGCAAAGCTCTCTACCAGGGTCCTCTGGGACACAGAACACACCTTTACCAAAGTTACCATCCATCCCAAAATACTTCAGTTCCAATTCGTTTATTTCCTCATGCATCAGTCACTTAAATACCTGACCCTTGAAGGCCTTGTGCTTAGAAATTAGAGATAGGTAAAAACGTGTGTCCTCAAAGACAACTTTCTCTTACAGAGCAGCACGGGAAGGGGGAAGGAATCTTAATGAGGAAGCAGGAGTGGGAAGCAGCACTTCAAACACTAGTCCCAGGTACCCCTCCAAGGATACATCGTCTCCCCATGAGGCCTCTCCCAACCACTCCCACCCACCTTAGAATTCTCTGCTGCTCCCATTCACTGCCCAACACTTCCAATCTACTCATCCATCAGTTTCCCTCTCTAGGAGTAAACCTGAGCTCCAGAAAGAAGGGCCTCCCCTCTGGCTCAGGACCTATCTTCCTGAATTAAAATGCAGGTGGAACATGGTACCTGAGAGAGCTGCTGCTTGTTCAATGAACTGAATGGCAGTGGCCTGAGGTACAAGGAATAATAATTGGTTCATCTGGGGATGGATGGGTGTCAGGAATTCTAAAAGGCTTTATGAAAGTGGGTAGGATTCCAAGTCAGGAAAGGGCTTTTATAGACAGAGGGAATGATCCCAACCTGTGCAGGAGTCCACACAGGTCAGTCAGATGAGGGACAGCAAAGCAAAACGCCAGCTGGGAAGACCTGTAGCCCCGCCTGTTTTGCAAATGGGGAAAAGAGGCCCAGGAGTGGCTTCCCACAGTGGCGAGGTTACCTTGGCCCCGGCTTCACAGACCCCACATGCACTATGGCAGTTTTTAATTTTGGGCACCACCTTTTGGGTCTACCTGTCTCCTATATACCATGTGCCAGAACAGGCACAAGGCAAGTCTCTTGCCCAGAACCAGTGGAAAGCAAATGAACTCATTAGCCTTTACAAAACATACTTTATGTTGGCAGAAGTTAATCCTCACATTATTCAGCTAATGAGACAGAATCCTAAAACCTGATTCTAACTTCTGCCTGTATCCCACAATGCAAGGCAAAGCCTTTCTTTATTTTAATCTGGATTCATTAACTTTACCTGATAATAACTCACAAGCTAGGAAAAGATATATAAAGATTTAAAAATTGACTATACAATAAATGATGAAAACTAACAACAGAACACAACAATGTTCAAATAGTGAATACAATTAACAAATGGGGCCAAAAGTCAACATTTATCTTGCATCATCTTTCAAGCAATGTCTCAACTTTTTTCTCCCAAACGTAAAGGCAGATTAATTCAAAGTAGCCCTATTAAGAATATTTGTTTGTTTCCTTTTGAAATTAATATTTGAATGGAAACTGTATTAATGACTCACGGCTTCTAAACATAAAGACAGATTTTCTTTTCTCTCAAACATAAAGGCAGATTAATTCAAAGTAGCCCTATTAAGAATATTTGTTTTGGCCGGGCGCGGTGGCTCACGCCTGTAATCCCAGCACTTTGGGAGGCCGAGGCGGGTGGATCATGAGGTCAAGAGATCGAGACCATCCTGGTCAACACGGTGAAACCCCATCTCTACTAAAAATACAAAAAATTAGCTGGGCATGGTGGCACGTGCCTGTAATCCCAGCTACTCAGGAGGCTGAGGCAGGAGAATTGCCTGAACCCAGGAGGCGGAGGTTGCGGTGAGCCGAGATCGCGCCATTGCACTCCAGCCTGGGTAACAAGAGCGAAACTCTGTCTCAAAAAAAAAAAAAAAAAAAAAAATATTTGTTTCTGTCTGAAATGAATATTGGAATGGAAACTGTATTTATAACTCATGGTTTCCTACTGAAGTTTAAGATTCGCCTAGATGATGGTCAGATTTAGACAATGCTAGAATAAGACACCAGTAATTATTTCAAAGTATGAACTACAGGCAAATCTAAAAGGACATAATTTAAAAATTTCTAATTTAAAAAACATAGTAAATATAAATGAATTAACTCACACAACCTACTTACATACAAACAAAACTAGAATAAACAACAATTTTGTCTCTTAACAGGAGCAAGATCTTAGGTGGGTCATTTTGCTTAAGGATGACTTGAAATTTTACAAGACTACCTTAGCTCCCACATATGAAAACTCTTCAAGGATCTTATCAACTAGAAGTTGGGGAAACTACAGTGAGAAATAAAATGAAGCGGCTTCTCACCCATATGAAGGCCCAGATCATGCCTAAATTTCTAGGGATTTAACTTAAGAAGCTCCTTGCCCTGAGAGATTCCTTGATCATACAACACTCTACTCAGATGGGGCAGAGAATCCCAGAACACTACCCAAGCCACAGGAGAAACACACAACCCATCTTGTATCTGGCACCAACAGACTAATATCTAGGTAAACACAGTATTGACTTTAAAGTTGGTTAATGAGTATTTTAATTCATTAAAATAAAAGAAATTACATGCTTAGTCTATACAAGTTTAACCTACTTTATTTAGTCCCTTAGTGAATTGTGAATTGGCTCCTGTTAGTGGTCAGGAGAATGCTTTGTGCTTGGTGTAGAAACCAAATAAATCAAGTTATTATCATCTTTTGAGTACAAACAATGTTTGTTTGCAAAGTGCCAGTTTTATATTTAAGTAAACATTAAAATCTGCATTGAAGCAGTGAGGCTGCATCTTTCAACTGCCTGTGCTGGTTAAATGAAATGTTTAATCCTGCCGTGTTGAGCTCACTAGAAAGTCACCCCTCACTTTAAAGCCAAGAAGACTGCCACTGTCACTGCTATGGTAAGTAACAGCCAGCCAGCCTGTTAGCAAAAGGTGATAGCACCAGCATTATAAACAAACAGGACTGGTTGTGAGGTAGCTACACAGTTTTAAAGATGCTGTTAATGAACATTATGGACAATGCATGGTGTAGCTAGTTGATAACACTTTAGCTGATTTTTTTCATGAGATGGAAAAAAAAATCAGCAAAATAAAGGCACATCTTCAGTTCATTTAGAAGTCAGCATCCAAGGTAAAAGAATTCTCTGTTGGACTTGACATCACTCCCATCCTCTGATACTCGCCTACTCTCTTCTCAAAGAAGTTAGTCTTTCCTTCCAGTGAAATATTCTCCATAAAGTCAAATGGATTCTCTACTCTGAAAACCTGAAAAGGTTCACATCAAGATATAAATACAGAGCACCAGTTTCAAAACAAGCAGAAGGCTATGTAAACAATACTTTACCTTGCTAAAACCCAGTTCCAACATAAGTCTATCTGCCACAAACTCAATGTATTGCTTCATTAGAGTGCAATTCATCCCAATGAGCTTCACAGGCAAGGCCTCAGTGAGGAACTCCTAGGAACCAAAATACAGCTTCTGAATACAACGAAAGCAGACATTTTCTAGCAAGCTTGAATGACCCCTTTCCTCACCCACTTACCTGTTCTATCCGAACAGCATTGATAATTATTTCTTTTACTCTCTCCTCTGATGGTTTATGTACTAGGTGTTTGAACATTAGGCAAGCAAAATCACAGTGTAAACCCTAGAAAAAAAAAGTTCAAGATCACTAAAGCCAGAGGACTTCTGTCATTAACATAGAATATGAAATTACTTTATCCTTTTCTGCATTCTCTTTATCCAACATACTCATATTGAGAGCACTTCAACTCTCAATGGGAAGATGACTAACTAATGGCTTCTCTTCTGCTGATGTCACCAAGGCAAGCTCAGTCCCACTTAAGGCCCTCAAAGTTGCCACCTAGATAAAAACAGGCAGTCTATTTCTTGCTCTGCTCTGTGTGGTGGCAAAGGAGGAGTCAGAGCTTCACTCAAAATATTCTTTTTACAGCCATGAACACTTATTTTGCCACTACTCCCAGCAGGAAAGGCAAAATTCAGTGATAAGGTTAGTTTTTATATGTTCAAGAAATTTGTATGCAATTTCAAGTAAATCAAATTTGCAAGTTAGCGCATTAAACCCCAAGCTTTACAACTTATCTCCCAATCCAGTAAGGAAGGTCTTCCTATAAGGTAAGACCAGCCAAGTTTGGCTTCTTCCTTTTCAAATGTGACTTAACCAAAGACACACGCTAGACCAAAATGTATGTTCATTCCACTGAGATGCTAACACTGAAGTAGAGAGGTAATTTCTAGATCAAACAGGAGAAACATAATGGCTACTATGAACATTTATGGAAAAGGGGGTCACATATAATACCACGCAAAAATAATAAAACATCCCTTAAAAATCCCAATCCCATCAAGAATTTGTAGTTTTGGCCAGGTGCAGTGGCTCACAACTGTAATCCCAGCACTTTGGGAGGCCAAGGCGGGAGGATCACCTGAGGTCAGGAGTTCGAGACCAGCCTGGCCAATGTGGTGAAATCCCATCTCTACAAAAATACAAAATTAGCCCGGCATGGTGATGGGCACCTGTAATCCCAGCTACTTGGGAGGCTGAGGCAGAAGAATCGCTTGAACCCGCAAGGCGGAGACTGCAGTGAGCCAAGATCGCACCACTGCACTCCAGCCTGGGTGACAGAGCAAGATTCCATCCACCCAAAAAACAAACTTGTACTTTTTTATGCATTCAAAGCCTATAAGGCAATACATATGTAGTAATGTATTATAGAGAATACAAGTAACTTCAGTAAAGTATTTCCTTCTTTTGTAAAGTATGTGTACGGTTGAACTCACACATTAAACGTGGATATATGCCATCTAGTATCTCAGGTCCCCATCAGTAAACACCAGAGCATGCCCGAGGTGTGTTTGGGGCTCAGGTTACCCTATGATTTGATTTAGACTCACCTCATCTCTGCTAATAAGTTCGTTAGAAAATGTGAGGCCAGGCATCAGTCCTCGTTTCTTGAGCCAGAATATGGATGCAAAAGAACCAGAAAAGAAGATGCCTTCTACTGCAGCAAAGGCTACGACACGTTCACCTATTTAAGAGTTAACAGCAATATTATTCTAGTGAGTAACTGTTGGTATTCATAGGAAGAGTCAACCATCCAGTAACATTACACGGAAAATGCAGCTCAGGTTGAAGTAGGGGCAAGGGTCTCCTTACCATAGGTAGCCTCTTTGTCCCCAATCCAGCGCAAGGCCCAATCTGCCTTCTTCTTGACACAAGGCATCGTTTCAATGGCATTGAAGAGAAATTCCCTAGTAGGCACACACAGCATCAGCAATTGAAGCATTACAGTGAAAGACCCCCGATTACCAGCTGCTAGATAAGAGCTCTGGGACAAAGGCCAAATTCAAGTATTTGCTGATTCTCTTCCCAAAGGAAGAACCCACATCGAAATGTTTTATTTTACTGGTCAGCTTTTCCCTCCAGTGTTAAGTCTCAACTTTTGATCTACGTTAATACAAATGTGGGTATTCTGTAGTTCATATGGAGCTTCAGGGTCTACAAACAGTAAAACGTGGTTCAGTACAGCAGGGACATTTGTTGCCTTTATTATTTCAAGTCCAGATCATAGTTCCATGTGACGAACCATAAAATTTAAATTTAAAAAACCATAAAATCCTAACTGCCATGCTATTATCGGACTATCATTGGGTGCATTACTTGGCCCCAATTGCCACATCTGTATCATAAAATAATTAAACCAATAAACTAAGATTGCTTCCTACTAAAATTCTGTCCTATACTGTCAATCCCAGGTCAGCAAAGTAAATCCATGGGTATTACAGTTAAGTGGGTCTCCCTTACCACTCACCTCTGCCTCCCTTTATTCTGGTGCCCACCTTGAGAGGCTGCTGATTTCCCAGCCTGTTCCTACCCAGATGACCTTGTGTTCTGAAGCCAAGGTCACCAGACATTGGGCAGCTTTCATTTCTATTTATTTATTTAAGGGATGAGGGTCTTACTCTGTTGCCCAGGCTAGAGTGCAGTGAGATAATCATAGCTCATGTTAAAACCAAACTCCTAGGCCGGGCGCGGTGGTTCAAGCCTGTAATCCCAGCACTTTGGGAGGGCGAGGCGGGTGGATCACGAGGTCAAGAGATCGAGACCATCCTGGTCAACACGGTGAAACTCCGTCTCTACTAAAAATACAAAAAATTAGCTGGGCATGGTGGTGCGTGCCTGCAATCCCAGCTACTCAGGAGGCTGAGGCAGGAGAATTGCCTGAACCCAGGAGGCGGAGGTTGCGGTGAGCCAAGATCGCGCCATTGCACTCCAGCCTGGGTAACAAGAGCAAAACTCCGTCTCAAAAAAAAAAAAAAAAAAAAAAAAAAAAACCAAACTCCTGGGCTCAAGCCATCCTTCTGCCTCACTGTGTCAAGTGGCTGGGACTACCAGCTCACACTACCGCATCCAGCTGCCTTTTATTCTCTTTCCATCTCACTGTCCTTCTCTTTGAGACCTGGGTCTGCTTCTCCCTTGCTTTTGAGGCTTCTCCAGCAGAACTTCCTGATCCCACCCATTCTCCTTCTGGTCATTTGCCCCCAATCTTTGCCTTCGTTTCTCAATTTCCACCTACATAAACATATTCAAATCTCTTCACCCAGAACGAGTTTCCTCAGTCCTTTCAAGTTACCACTTTCCTGTTCACGTACTTCTAATTTTACAACAGCCACATTAGGTATCAGCACCACTTCTACTCCATACAGAGGCTCCAGTCCCTAAAGCTGACCTTAGTGTCTAGACTACTCCAACAGCCCGTTTCTAACCCATCGCCTCCAATCAATCTCCAAAACATAAAACAGACCTTATGCTACCTTTATTCAGCCAAACTGCTGCATGCCTAAATCAATCTCAGGGCTCACTGCTGCCTCTGCCTGTGTAACTCCTCTTATTTGCCTATAGTGTACTGCAACTCCTTAGCAGGAAGTCCTCCCCGCCCTTCATCCTGCTGCAGCCCCACATTCTAGTTTCTCAACAAATTTACCAAATGACCAAAGATGGTCAGACATAGGTTTTAGTTTGTCTTACCCAACATGTAGGAATTCCTTTAAAAGAAGGCTTTAGATTGGTAGGCATTCAACTCTAAAAGTGGAGCACTTTCACAACTCTACGTGAATTATAAAGTGAATTTAGGCCCCTTGCTAAGAGCAGACATGACCACAGGTGCTGGAAATGTCTATGACTGTCTGCTTAGTCATTCTGGAGTCATTTTTATCCCTACATGAACTAAAACTTTGTCATAAATCAACAATTAAAGAGTCCTAAAAATCTTGGCATACCACTTGAATACTCACCTTTCGTTGGGATCTTTTATGTAAGTGTCAATAAGGAGACTATACATTTCAGAATGTATGTTTTCCATGGCAATTTGGAAACCATAGAAACAGCGGGCTTCTGTAATCTGAACTTCTTGGCTAAATCGCTCCACCTAGTGGCAAAACACAAAGTCAAGCTTGGGAAAAAACTAGCCGCAGCAACTCTTGTAAATGGATAGTGGAAGCATCACGTTCTGTACCATTATATTTCTTTCTATATATATTTCATCCAATTCCTCACAGTTCTGTGATAAAATGTGATATTTTGTATCATATGCTCAATTTAAGATCAGGAAATAGAAACATATAAATTAGGAAATAATTGAGCGCTCACAGAAATCCTAATTTATGTCAAGAAAGATCTGTTCATAATAAGAGATACAACCAAATTGCTATTAAAACAGCAAAGCCACCAAAAGGAGGGAGCAGAGCAGGGCATGGTGGCTCACGCCTGTAATCCCAGCACTCTGGGAGGCAAGGCGGGCGGATCACCTGAGGTTGGGAATTTGAGAACATCCTGGCCAATACGGTAAAACCCTGTCTCTACTCAAAATACAAAAATTAGCCAAGCGTGGTGGTGCACGTCTGTCATCTCAGCTTCTCAGGAGGCTGAGGCGGGAGAATCGTTTGAACCCAGGAGGCAGATGTTGCAGTGAGCCAAGATCGCGCCACTGCACTCCAGCCTGGGTGACAGTGAGACTCCGTTTTTTTTTAAAAAAAAAAAAAAGGCGGGAGCAGATGTGGTGGCCACAGGGAGTCAGCCTATTACTACCACTTAACATGGCCTCAGTTTCTCTAGAGTCAGGAAAATACCATGCAAAAGAAAGAACTGCAAAGTGTGTTAAAAACAGGAAATGCCATGTAATATAAAAACCAGCTTACACACACATATGCACTCAGCGAGGAAAATGTTGGACTTACAAAGAGAGACAAAGAGAGCGCACTGGTCCGACCCCAGATCGTCAAGTGAATGCAAGGTTTTGTTCTGGAGACTCACCAGGTTTTCATTCACTATGCCATCGCTGGCTGCAAAGAAAGCTAGAACGTGGGATATAAAGTGTCTCTCCTCGGGCTTCAGGGATTCCCAGTGCCGAGCGTCCTTGGACAGGTCCACCTGCGGTTCGGCAGTCACAATTTCAGCACAAAGGAAGAGAGCGGAGCCTGCAGGACTCACGCCGACCACTCCGAGGTTACAGTCAGCCCCCCTCGCCAACCCGAACCCCCAAGTGCATTTCCGAGGCGTCCCGGGGGCCCCTGCCCGGCTCTCCGGGGGTCCTCCGCTCACCTCCTCGGCGGTCCAGAAGGAGGCCTCCGCCTTCTTGTACATCTGCCAGATATCGTGGTACTCGATGGGGAAAACGACAAAGCGGCGCGGGTTCTCTCTCAGCAGCGGCTCATCCTCCGCGCCGGGGGCGGCCGCTCTGGTCTTCTGCTGGGGGAGAAGAGCAAGCATTGAAGTACGGGCGAACCTCGTGAAACTGTCGTGTTCCCGGGCCAAGTCCGTTCCATTGGCGGCAATTTCGTGGCGCCCCATGTAGAAGGAAACGGGGCTGCCCCGTCGCGCTCCGTGGGTCACAGCAGGGGCGCGCACGCCCGAACCGGGAAACCGGCCGCCCGGGGGAGGGGCCGCCTTGGCGGGAAACGAGCCGGCGCGGGAGTGGGAACCGCTGAGGAAACAATGCAGCTTTGGCGCCAAGAGGCTCGAGGCCGCCCCCGCCCCTCTGCCCCGCGCCCGCCACTCACCGGCTCCGCGGGCTCCTGGAAGATCCTCCTCGCGGTCTTGCTGGCCAGGACGCGGGTGCCGTTCAGGGCCGGGGGCTGCGGGACACGCGTGTGAGTGAGGGGCGGCCGGCCTCGCCTTCCCTGCCTCCCTCCCCCGCCCGCAGCGCCCGCCCCGCGCGCTCACGGTGTTCTCCTTGTCGACCAGGCTGAGCCCCTTCAGCGGCGAGAGCTGCAGCTGCTGCGGGTCCGTGATGGGCGCGAGCGGGACGCGGACGGAGAGCATGGTGGCGGCGCGACGAAGGAGAGCTGGCAGTCGGGGCCGGGCGGCTGGGAAGGGGCGCACGGGCAGCACACCGACCCAGCCGCCTTTAAATGTCCCGCGCCGCGCACTCCCCGCTCTTCCCATTGGCTGTGCGCTGCCTCCGCCCTTCCCATGGGCCCCGCTTTGCCCTTGGCGAGTCGGGCCTGGGTCTACCTCTGGCAAGGGTCCCGGCCCTTCCCATTGGCTATGCGGTGCCCCGACCCTTCCCATTGGCTGCGCTTTGCCCCTACCCAGGCTGGCCGTGGGGCCGCGCGCAATTTTCAAGCGCTGCGCGGGAGCCTCCGCCGGCGCCTTCCGGGGACCCCCGGGGACGCCCCCGGGACCTCCCGGGATACCCCCCCATCCGCTGGCTGAGTCGGGGGCGCTGCCGCCCGGGCCCCCATGGGTCCCATGGGACCAGGGTCGCAGCCCCTGAGGGTCTCGGAGGCCTTGGCGCGCGCGGGCGCCAGTTCGCCAGGGAACCGTTTGGGGTTGCGTGAGGCGCAGCGATTGGAGCCCGCCGGCGCGAGAGTATCCCCGGGCCCCGGCCCCGCCTCCCAAAAGTGCCGCCTCCCAAAAGTGCCTCCTCCCAGCCCGGTGGCGGCCGAGCGGGGGGCTTAGCCAACGAGGTTGGTGCAACGGCCTGGAAAACGCTCCCAGCTGCAGGGGAGGCGTTGCTGCGACCCTTTCGATCCGTGTCCCGGGGTAGGGATGCAAGGGCCCGGAGGCCTGACACTTTGGCGGGGTGGTGGGCGAGGACCCTACAACCTAAAAGTTAGGGCCGCTGAGCCCCACGGCTTCTTTTGCTGTGAATGGGATAAGCGACCAGACTTCTTACAGATTCGGTGTCCCCGTGGGTAAAATGGGACTTATAACAGTACCCACCGCGTGGGGCGGTGAGAAGCGTGTTCGTTGAGATGACTCATGAAAATGTGCAGTCCTTTGTAAACCTTCAAACTCCAGGACACGGAGAGAAGGCCCATGGTGCAGTTTTCCACTGAAATCCTGTCTCCTGTCAGGCGCCTGTCCCGTATTGTCACCCTCGCCTTAAGAACTGCAAAATGGCTGGGCACGGTGGCTCACGCCTGTAATCCCAGCACTTTGGGTGGCCCAGGCGGGAGGATTGTTTGAGGCCACGAGCTGGAGACCAGCCTGGGCAACATAGTGAGACCACGCCCCGCCATTAAAAAAAAAGGAGAAAAAAGTTGTTTAATTACAAAGTGGGCAAAAACTCCTGGGAGACAGCTCACAGAATGATTTTTAGAGCTAGGAATTAGTATACTACTCACTGGCTTTCTGATTTGCCAGGCCCTGCAATGGGCAAAATGCCAAAAATAAAGGAGAAGAAAGAAACTTTAAGATCCAGGAAATAAATCATTAACCTAAGAAACCTTCAACAGCTGCCCTCGGGTGCTGTTATTTAGAGAGATTCTGGACTTTTTTTACAAAGCCTTTTCTAGATAAGATACTTTATAGAGGGTGGCGTGGGGCAGGAACCCTCACCACCTAGCTCTGTTTCTCCCATTAATTAAAAGTACTATAGACTTGTATTCAAAGTATTCTCGTGTTGCGGGGATAAGTAGTGAGCATCACATTCCTTACACAAAGTCACAACTAAAACTTTGATGTAGCATCATTTGTTTAAAGCAACTTGCGGACAATGCCAGTTTCACCCCAACACACTAAAGCATCCATCTCCAGGAAACTGGTATTTTTATTGACAATTTTATGGCTGATAAAGCCATTATCTAACAAAATTATAATTTGTTGGTGTCATTTCATACCCAACTCAGATTTCAATTTCCCGTAATCAACATCCAAAGCCCTCGTTTCGGTTGCCCTGGGGCGCTCTGTGCTTTTTTGCTTCTGTTATACTCACTGTAACTGAAGCAGCCAGAGGTGGCTTCTTTTATAGTTTAGTTCCTGGCCACGTAAATAACATAGCCACTGTAGAAGTAGTGGAAAGATGCATACGTGTTAGAGGCCGGGTGATGTCGCCATCCTCCCTTCCCGCGCGAGCCTGTGTCATCTTGGCGTGGCCCTCCTCCCCCCAGGTCCGGCATCTTTGCCCCACTGCGGAGGAGGTGCTGGCGCCCAGGGTCACTCGGCGCCCAGGGCCATGCGGTTCCGCCCCTGGGGGTGCCAGGCGATGCAGCCACTCTTGGGAGGGCGCCCGCTGCAAGCGCAGGGCTGCTGATAGCTCCGAGATTTACTCCTTTTTCCCTCGGTGCTCGTTTTATTGGTTTTGTTTAAGTAAACAGAGGAGACTGATTTAGACTGCCCAGGCTGGTCTCAAACTGCTGGCCCCAGGCATTCCTACCTCCTCCGCCTCCCTAAGAGCCGGTATTCCTGGCAGGAGCCACTTGAGCGCGCGTTTTGACATCGGCATCTGCCCCACCATTGGTCCGCACGGGAGGTCCCGCCCCGCCCCCCGGAAGGCTCCTCTGCGTTCCCAGCCTCGGGCGCCCCGCCCCGTTTCCGCTGCGCGTGCTCAGGACTACACGCCCTGCCTGGGCAGGTTTGCAGGTCCCTGGCCAAGGTTAGCGCGGGTTTCAAAAGGCCGTTCCTACCTGTCCACCATTAAGGTGGAAAAACCGCGGCCCGGGGAGCTGAGCATTCCCTGTGTACCAGACGCCATGCTGAGGGTGGTCATAATAATAATTAAGGCTGCAACACCCACAGCCTCTGGGCGCTTGGATCACGTGAGGCTGGTTTTTGTGTTTTTTGTTTTGAGACAGGGTCTCGCTCTGTTGCCCAGGCTGGTGGCTCGATCATAGCTCACTGCAGACTCGACTTTCCGAGCTAAAGCCATCCTCCCACCTCAGCCTCCCAAGTAGCTGGGACTACAGGCATGCACCACTACGGCAGGCTAATTTTTAAATTTTCTGTAGAGATGGGTTCTCAGTATGTTACCCAGGCTGGTCTTGAACTCCTGGGCTCAAGCCATCCACCCGCCTTGGCCTCCCAAAATGCTCAGATTACAAGCATGAGCACCGACCCACCGGGATTGGTATTTTTAACCTTGTTTCACCAGTAGGGAAATGAAGGCCTGAGAGGCAAGGAAACTGCACAAGGTCACACACCAGAACGTTTCTACCCTAACTTTTTATGATGATTGTTTTCTACATGCAGAATAATGGAAAGATTTCTAGTGTTCACCCACCACCTCAGATTCCACAGCTGTTTCCATTTTGCCATATTTGCTTCCAGCAAATAAAGCAAATACCCTCTGTGGGTATGTGAAGCTTATGCTTTTTTATGGATCATTTGAAAGTGAGGGATAGATATCATGACTCCCCCCACATGTTTCAGCTCCTAAAAATAAGGACACACTCTACCATCACCACAATACCACACTTACACCTCAGAAAGCTAAAATAATTCTGCAATGTCACCTAATATCCAGTCCATATTCCTGTTTTTCCACTTGTTTCAAAAATCTCAGGGTTTTTTTGGATTTTTTTTCCGTGCAGGATCTAATTCAGTACGTGCATTGCATTTGGTTATTATATGTGCTTTAGTCTCTTAGTAAAGCTCCTCCACTTCTTTTCCCCACAACATTGACTTTGAAGTGCAAGCCAGTTCTCTTGTAGAATGTCCCACATTCTATACTTGCCTGATTGTTTATTCATCGTGTCGATTAACTTGTTTTCCTGACCCCTGTACTCTACACTGGAAGTAGGTCAAAAGGCTTTATTATTAGGCCCTGCTCGGTGGCTCACGCCTGTAATCCCAACACCTTGGGAGGCTGAGGCAGGCAGATCACCTGAGGTCAGGAGTTTGAAAGAAGCCTGGCCAACATAGGGAAACCCCATCTCTACTAAAAATAGAAAAATTAGCTGGATGTGCTGGCAGGTGCCTGTAATTCCCACTACTTGGGAGGCTGAGGCAGGAGAATTGCTTGAACCTGCGAGGCAGAATTTGCAATGAGCCGAGATCACACCATTGCACTCCAACCTGAGCAACAAGAACAAAACTCCGTCTCAAAAAAAAAAAAAAAAAAAAAAAAGAAGGCTTTATTAAACTTAAGTTAAAAGTTATTGGCAAGAAGACGTCTTAGGTGATAATATAGCTAGGATTTGTTTGCTTGTTTGTTTGAGATGGAGTCTGGCCCTGTCACCAGGATGGAGTGCAGTGGCACGATCTCCACTGCAACCTCTGCCTCCCGGGTTCAAGTGATTCTTCTGCCTCAGACTCCCAAGTAGCTGGGACTACACAGATGCACCACCACGCCCAGCTAATTTTTGTATTTTTAGTAGAGACGGGGTTTCATCATGCTGGCCAGGATGGTCTTGATCTCTTGACCTTGTGATTCGCCCACCTTGGCCTCCCAAAGTGCTGAGATTACAGGCATTAGCCACCACACCCAGCCCTACAGCTAGGATTTGAACCCAGGTCTGACTAACTCCAGAATTCCAGACTCTCAAAAACTCTGTTTTAATATGAACTGCAGGCCAGGTGTGGTGGCTCATGCCTGTAATCCCAGCACTTTGGGAGGCGGAGGCGGGCGGATCACGAGTCAAGAGATTGAGACCATGGTGAAACCCCCGTCCCTACTAAAAAATACAAAAATTAGGCCAGGCGTGGTGGTTCACGCCTGTAATCCAAGCACTTTGGAGGCCAAGGCGGGCGGATCACCTGAGGTCGGGAGTTCAAAACCAGCCCGACCAATATTGTGAAACCCCGTCTTTATAAAAATAAAATAAAATAAAAATAAATAAAAATACAAAAGTTAGCTGGGTGTGCTGATGCATGCACCTGTGGTCCCAGCTGCTTAGGAGGCCGAGGCAGGAGAATTGCTTGAACCTGGAAGGCGGAGGTTGCAGTGAGCCGAGATCACGCCACTGCACTCCAGCCTGGCGCCTGGTGACAGAGCAAGACTCTGTCTCAAAAAAAAAAAAAGAACTGCAAATTACATTGTTTTCGGGGTTTTTTTGTTTGTTTGTTTTGTTTTGTTTTGTTTTTTTTGTGTGTGTAGACGAGGTCTCACTATATTGCCCAAGCTGGTCTGAAACTCCTGGGCTCAAGCAATCCTTCTACCTTGGCCTCCCAAAGTGCTGGGATGACAGGCATGAGCCTTTGAGCCCAGCTCAACGTTCCCAACGTAGCACAGCAAGGCAGCGCCCAGCT
>NW_022436971.1:15437906-15447958 GCF_009761245.1 Sapajus apella
CACAGCAAGGCAGCGCCCAGCTCAACGTTCCCAACGTAGCACAGCACAGCAGCGCCACAACCACAAGTCTCAGGAGCAGCCCAGTTCAACTTTGTGTTTAGTTTACATGTCGCTCACTCGAAAGTTGGCAGGAAATGGTTAAGTAGGAAGCTGGTTGGACAACCAGGTGGAGCTGTTTGATGTTGATGTGTCACCACATCATAAGTGTCTAGAACATTCACACTGGAGAGGCCATTTTCAGGGGACAGTGAGGATGAGGATGAGGCAGCCAGCCCAGTGCAGAGCCTTTGGGAGCAGTGATTTTCTTTGTGCTCAGATAACCTCCAAACCGGTGTTGAAAAGTGATGTGCCCATTTGCACACATTTAAAGTGACCTTTAGCCAGGCACAGTGGCATACCCTTATGTTCTCAGCTACTCCAGAGGCTGAGGAAGGAGAATTGCTTGAGACTAGGCATTTGAAATCAGCAAGACCCCTGTGTCTAAAACTAAAATAAATAAGAATTAAACTGACTTTTAAACATTTCGTCATACATTAAATAGTTACAGGGGATGTAATCTTAATCTTGTTGCAAATAGTAGCCCTTTAAAATGACAACTGGACGGGCATGGTGGGTCACAGCTGTAATCCCAGCACTTTGGGAGGCTGAGGTGGGAGGATGGCTTGAGCCGAGAAGTTCAACACCAGCCTAGGCAACATAGTCAGACCCTGTCTCTGAAAAATAAAAAATTAGCAGACTGTGGTGGCACGCACCTGTGGTCCCAGTTTTTCAGGAGGCTGAGGCAGGAGGATTGCTTGAGCCCAGGAGGTTGAAGCAGCAGTGAACCATGATCACACCACTGCATCCCAACCTGGGCAACAGAGCAAGATGCTATCTCAAAATAAATAAAAATAAGAATGCAACTATGTGCTTTTAACTCTTAGAATTTAGAATCCACAGATTTCAGTATGTTTCTTATTTTAAAATTCTTAGTCTGTCACCTCTCTCTCTCTCTCTTTTTTTAAGAAATAGGCTTGCTCTGTCACCCAGTCTGGAATGCAGTGCCGCAATAATTGCTTACTGCAACCTTGAATTCCTGGGTTTAAGCAATCCTCGTGCCTCAGCCTCCCAAGTGGCTAGGACTACAGGTGCACACAACCACCATTGCCTGGCTAATTTTTTTTTTATAGAGACAGGGTCTCATTGTGGGTCCCAGGCTGGTCTTGAACTCTTGGCCTCAAGTGGTCCTCTAGCCTCAGCTTCCCAAAGCGCTGAGATTACAGGCCTGAGTGACTGTGCCTGGGCTTTGTCCACTTATTGATTGGGTCATTTATCACTTTCTGATTGATTTACAGGGGCTCTATATGATTTGGACAGGATCTCTTTCTATTATATATGTTGCAGTTATATATTATGGCATGCACCTGGAGTCCCACCTACTTGGGAAACTGAGGCAGGAGAATCGCTTGAGCCGAGGAGGCAGAGGTTACACAGTGCCTGCACATGGAATCTTCAGGGAATGCTAGCTGGTGCGATGGCTGTGAGCTCTGCCAGGTTTTCTAGGGTTCCCCCTTTACCCACCACTCAAAAGCCCCGTGATGACCGCAGGAGGTGTTGCTGTTCTTCCCTGGTGGAGCCTAAGGGGCAGGCCCGGAGGCTGATCTCAGTGTGGCCCTGTGGGGATGGCAGTCCTGGAGAGATCGGTGAGGCTAGACATTGGGCCTAGTGGGTACACATGTTCAGAAGCCTGAAGAATCACACTTAGGGTGGATTGACAAAACCAAAGTGGCAAGACAGTGCTCCAGGAAGTGGAGGGACAGGTCTCCATGGGAAGAACAGGGCCTGGAGGTAGGGAGGCTGGGCTCCGGCTGTCCTGAGGCGCTCTGACTTCCCTGTCTCATCCCACTCGGCAGAAGTCCCAATCTTCAAAGGCCCACAGGGTGCCACATGGTCCGCTCCCAGCCCCTCTCCCTGTGTCCAGCCCTCCAGACCAAGGACCTCCTCCTTTTCCTGGGAAACTGAAGATACAACAGCTGCCTCAGGGGCTCCTCTGGCCTCGTGGCCCCCTCTACCTGTGGCACTCATTCTTCACTTTCTTCAAGGCTTTCCCCAAAGTCATCTTCACAGCGAGACCACGTCATGACTAGGCTTGCGTAAAACCCTAAGCATTCACCCTGCACTCCCCAGCCTCTGGCCCCTCCTTCTCTTTCTCTATTGCACCAATTCCCTCTCCATAATACTGACTTCTTCGCTTGCTCACATTTCCCCATCCTCTCTAGAATGTCAGATGGGCATTTTCACCTGTCCTGCTCACTGCTGCATGCCAGCATCTAGAATGACACCTGGCACACAGTGGCACTCACTAGAGGAACACAGAAGCCCAGGGAGGTAGAGTTCTTGTTTTCAAGGAGATTGCAGTTATCTGGGAAGATAAATGCATATAAAACAATTATTTAGTACCACAGAGAAGCTTAGACTTGTTCAATTTTTGAATTAAAATTTATCGCATGTATCTCATGATAAAAGGAATACAGGCTGGGTGCAGTGCCTCACACCTGCAATCCCAGCACTTTGGGAGGTCAAGGTGGGAGGATCACTTGAGCCCAGGAGTTGGAGGCCAGCTGGGCAACATAGTGAGACCCTGTCTCTATAAAAATGAAAAAAGTATCTGTGCATGGTGGTGTGCACCTGTAGTCTCAGCTCCTCAGGAGGCTGAGGTGAGAGGATTGTTTGAGTCAGATTGAGGCTGCAGTGAGCCATGATCATGCCACTACACTCCAGCCTGGGTGACAGAGCCATAAAACAAACAAACAACAAAAAAACGAATGTCCATTCATTGTAGAGACTAAGAAAAAATACAGTAAAATCATCCCCGTTCTAATCAACCAGAAATAGCCGCCAGTGGAGTTTAGACACATTTCTCTCCCTTCAGATTTTGCCTCAGTCATGGGCATCTCTTGTTCTTGCCCGCCCACGCTCTCCCTGATCTGTAGTTAGCAACTCCCCACATTTACTAGAGACCACCTTCCCCCATTCCCAGACTTCAAGATTGAAGGGAGCCAACTCCCTCCCTCCCCGTCCTCCTTGTCCCCAAAGGTCTGGGGAAGGGACATTTTCTATTCTCCTCACCCATTAGGAACAGGCCACCCACACCAGCCTTACTACGGAAGCTGGATTTCAGGCCATAGGTTGCCCATGCAGGGAGAGAGAAACTGTCCTTCTGCTGCCTGTGAAGCTTGGAGATCGGAGGTGGCGGCTCTTGAGAGCACAGAGTGGAAAATGGAATCGACAAAGAGGAAAGCAGAACTGAGACAGCAAGAGACTCTTCATGAGAACAGACAGGCAAAGGAGTGTTGATTGGCTCACATGCCCAAAAAGTCCCACATGACTCTTCCACTGTACCTGCTCCTGAACACGAAACAGAGCCAGAGGTCAGCTGTTCCCTCCTGCCTCCGCCTGCATCCCCAGTACCACACTGCATGGCTGTGCTCACCCCACAGCCACCTGATTCCTAGGAAGCTGATCATCTGACTTGTGGCAGCCCACACCTTTCTTCTGTTTCCTGCCTCTCCTAAGACTGCGTGCGCGCATGTGTGTCCAGTTCTGCTTTGACCTAGAAAACAATTCAAGGAGAATGTAACAAGCGAAGAGCTCAAAAGCAGCGCAGGAAATATCTCAACATTAATGTTAGCTTGAGTAAAAAATAAAACAATTTCAGACCACCGCGCCCGGCTCAGATGATAGTTGTTTAAAATCTGAACCTTTTACTTGCTTCCTCATAAAAAGAGTCTAGTGATTAATTTAGGGCTTGACAAAAGACATCTCCCTGAGGTTTAGACAATATTCCGTAAATAAATACCAACACTCGAGTAGAGAGATACTCCTCAACTTACGATGGGGTTACACCCTGATAAAGCCAACATAATTGAACATATCATTGGAACATGCGTCTAATCCATCTACCCTACTGACCGTCATAGCCCAGCCTCAGCTGCCTTAGGCATGCTTGAAGCACTTACATTACCTGCAGTTGGGGAAAGTCGGCCAGCAGGAGCCTGTTTTATAACAAATGGTTGGACTCCGTATGCAGATGGGCATTGTGTAGACATTATGGGATGCCTAATCACAAAATACAGTATCCAAAGGACGCCAGCAACACAGTGCACTGTCTACAGTGCTGGTTCTTTACTGCCCATGATCGCCGGCTGATGGGGAGCTGTGACTGCCCATCATGGCCAGACAGTCCCTTACTGATATTGCTAGCCCAGGAAAAGATCAAAATGCGAAGCACAGGTTCTTCTGAATGTGTGTCTCTTTCACAGCATTGTAATGCTGAGCAATTGTAGTTGAGCCATCCTAAGTTAGGACCATCTATATATAAAACCTTAAAAATCATTCTGTTATGCTGAGTGTGCAGTGGCTCACACCTTAGTCCCAGCAGCTCTGGCAGCTGAGGCAGGAGCATCACTTAAGTTCAGGAGTTTGAGACCAGCCAGGGCAACATAGTGAGACCCTAATCTCAAAAATGTGTGTGTGTGTGTGTATGTGTGTGGTCTTAAATATTTTTAAATTATTGCAAATTTCTATCAGTTTTCATAAGTGATTTAACCTATATTTACAAATTATTATAATTGGCCGGGCACGGTGGCTCACACCTATATCCCAGCACTTTGGGAGCCTAGGTGGGTGGATCACAAGGTCAGGAGATCAAGACCAACCTGGCCAAGATGGTGAAACCCTGTCTCTACTAAAAATACAAAAATTAGCTGGGCGTGGTTATGGGCACCTGTAATCCCAGCGACTTGGGAGGCTAGGCAGGAGAATTGCTTGAACCTGGGAGGCAGAGTTTGCACCATTGCACTCTAGCCTGAGTGACAGAACAAGACACCACCTCAAAAAAAAAAAAAAAGAAAAAGAAAAGAAAAATTCTCAGAATAGGCCAGGTACACATTCTGAACTAACGTCAGTTGAGCCGGGCATGGTGGCTCACACCTGTAATCCCAGCACTTTGGGGAGGTGAAGGTGGGAGAATCCCTTAAGGCCAGGAGTTTGAGACTAGCCTGGGCAACAAAACAAGACCTCATCGCTTAAAAAAATAATAAAAATTAAAAATTAGCCAGGCATTGTAGTACATGCCTGTAGTCCCAGCTACTCAGGACTCAGGAGGCTGAAGCAGGAGGATCACTCAAGCCCAGCTGGGCTTAACCCTAGGAGGCCCAGGCTGCAGTGACCACTGACTGCACTCCAGCCTGGGGAAATGTCATCGTGTCTCAAAAAATAAAAAATGGTTATTTTCTTAACATCAGTTGAACCAGAATCAGGACATGGAAGCAGGTTTCCTCTCTCAAGATGACCTGAGCTGGGGCACCTGGGACATTCACCCCCTTGTTAGGTAGGAAAGATGATCTCAGCACACATCTTCAACCTAGACTGTACATCTTCCAACCCATTTTTCCCTGGACTGGTGTCTTCTTACGGTCACTCTGTTCGCCTTAATCATCCACTGTCATCTCATTGTGACACCATGGCCTGGTCTGTTAGCTTTATCATATTTAAATTGTGAGATCAACTCAAGATTTCATCTCTGAGGGGCGAGGCCAGGGAGTCAGCCCTACTTGAATCATCTGGCCAGTCCGCCATCATGACACACACCTCTGGGCTTTTCTCTGCTGGGTCACTGAACACGATCACACCCACGTCACGCTCACCATGGGGTCCTCAGTGCTGCTCAGCCCTTCCTGTTCTGGGGTAGCGTGGCTAGGCCACACTTCCCTGTGCTCATGTCTCCACTACCTCATGTGGAAACACATGTTTTTTTTCTTTTTGGAGACAGAGTCTCATTCTGTTGCCCAGGCTGGAGTGCAGGTCTCGGCTCACTACAGCTTCCACCTCCTCAGCTCAAGCAATTCTCCTGCCTCAGCCTCCCTAGTAGCAGTGACTACAGGTGCATGCCACCATGCCTGGCTAAATTTTGTATTTTTAGTAGAGATGGGGTTTCACCATGTTAGCCAAGCTGGTCTTGAACTCATGACTTCAGGTGATCTGTGCCCACCTCAGCCTCCCAAAGTGCTGGGATTACAGGCATGCGCCACTGTGCCTGGCCAATGAATGCATTTTTAAGCTTTAAGCTTCTCAAATACATGGAGGACCCTAATCCAAGAGCACGCTTTCCCACATGGCATCTGTTGAATCCCTTAGCTCCTCTCACCCCCTCCACAGTGGGGCAGATGACTGGGCTGCCCTCAGTCCTCCTGTCTGGAAGTTCTGGGAGCCTCACCCAGCCAGAGCTCCCGGGCTGGCCTAGGAATGTGTGTCATTGGCGGCCGCCAGGGGCGCCCCAGCCTCGTGGCGGCTCAGGGCCTTTTCTTCCAGGCAGAAGCAGGGAAAAGCTCTGCTTCCCTTCTGGGACGAATAGAGAGAAACTGACCTGAAACACGACCTGAAGGAACAGAGGCCGGGCAGGGGCTTGTTTGGAGGCTCCAGGTAGGACACAGTTTTCATTATATAGAAGACGCTGGGACATTTTTAGTGCAAAAGAGATGATATTTTTATTCCACATTGCACACGGGTGTTGACACAGTCAGACAAGCATCAAAAAGAGCACAGGGCTTGGAGTGCAGGGCTCCCAGCACTTTGGGAGACTGAGGTCGGCAGATCATTTGTTGGTCAGTAGTTCAAGATCAACCTGGCCAACATGGTGAAATCCCGTCTCTACTAAAATACAAAAATTAGCCAGGCATGGTGGCAGGCAGCTGTAATCCCAGCTACTCAGGAGGCTGAGGAGGGAGAATTGATTGAACCCAGAAGGCAGAGTTTGCAGTGAGCCGAGATTGCACCACTGCACTCTAGCAGTGACAGGTCGACAGTCCGTCTCAAAAAAAAGAGCAAGGATTTGGAGGACAAGCCCACCCTGTGGAGCTCCTCTCTCCTCACTGGCTGCTGGCACCTGGGCCAGCTCCACACTCCTCTGGGAGTGGTTGCTCTGGGAGACCTTCACCTGCCACCCTGCACAGTCCCCATGCCGCCAGCCCTCTGTCCTGTGACCCGGGGGAGCTGCTTCCTCCTCCCCAGGCTTCTTCTTGCCCACCTGGAAGGATGGCATTTAAACTGCTCCGGCTCTGTCCTTTGCGCTCTGACTTCCAATTCTATTCACGTGTCCAGAGCCAAAGGTAAAAAGCAAGGCTGTGCTTAAAGCAGCCCCACCCATCACAGGAACAGGCCGGCCCCGGCTAGGGCCTCAAAAACAGTCACTGAGCTGACACCAGCCTTCAGCTGGATACATTCTCTGTTCAGTTACCAAACTTTTCTCATGATCTCCAGGGAATAGGTATTTTCCACTGACTTTCTGGGAAAATATATTTCGAGTTTTAAGTAGCTGTCTTTTGCAAAAGTGTTTTTATCTCACTGATCCTGGTTATCTTCTGAATGCTGTACTGATTGCTTAACATGCATTATCACTTTATTTTTATTTTTATTTTTATTTTTTTATTTTTTCTTTTTTTGAGACTGAGTTTCACTCTTGTTACCCACGCTGGAGTGCAATGGCGCAATCTCGGCTCACTGCAACCTCCGCCTCCTGGGTTCAAGCAATTCTCCTGTCTCAGCCTCCCAAGTAGCTGGGACTACAGGTGCGCGCCACCATGCCCAGCTAATTTTTGTATTTTTAGTAGAGACGGGGTTTCACCATGTTGACCAGGATGCTCTCGATCTCTTGACCTCGTGATCCACCCGCCTCGGCCTCCCACAGTGCTGGGATTACAGGCGTAAGCCACCGGCATTATCACTTTTAATTTTATTCACTTCTCTCAATGACTCAGGGCAGTTATTATTCATCTGCAGTTGAAGGCGCAGCGAGATGAAGCAGTCTATCCACAGCACACAGATGGGAGACTCCGCCCGAATCCAGAGTGTATCCATTTCCCAAGCGCTGCTGCTCTGTAGAGCTTGTACTTGCGAACATACCCCACTCCTGCTCCAGACAGATGGTGTGCATGTGGCCAGAAATAGCCCTGCTCTAGAAGAACAAGAACCTGTGAGGAGCAGTTCTGAGGACTGTTTGCCCAGGCTTGCCCCGGAGGAGAGAGAGCCTCTCACAGAGCCTCCTCTCGCACTATTCAGCAAGGTAACAAATAGTTACTGAGGTTCAGACAGTGTAAACGCACCAATCAGTATAATAATTGATAAACATAATCAATAAGTACATTGAATTGTACATTACAAGGCAAAGGGCCATGGAAAGAAATCAGCAAAATAAAGAGATCTGAATTGGCCAGGCGCAGTGGCTCACACCTATAATCCCAGCGCATTGGGAGCCCAAGGTGGGCGGATCACCTGGGGTGAGGAGTTCAAGACCAGTCTGGCCAACATAGTGAAACCCTGTCTCCACAAAAATACAAAAATTAGCTGGGTATGATGGCAGGCTCCTGTAATCCTGGCTACTCGGGAGGCTGAGGCAGGAGAATCGCTTGAACCTGGGAGGTGACAGTTGTAGTGAGCCAACTGGGTCACTGCACTCCAGCCTAGGTGACAGACTGAGACTCTGTCTCAAAAAAAAAAAATGGGATCTTGAATGTGAGGAAGGGGGTTTTCATTTAAAACAGGCCTTTCAGGCCCATATGGTAGCTCACGCCTACAATCCCAACACTTTGGGAGGCCGAAGCCAGAGGATCACTTGAGCCCAGGAGTTTGAGGCCAATCCAGGCAACATAATGAAACCATGTCTCTACCAAAAAAAAAAAAAAAAAAGATTAAAACAAAATAGGCCTCCTTGCAAAGAAGCAATGTGAGTGGTGGCCAGAGGAGGTGAGAGACATGGATGGACGTGGGCTGTGGGTCCTGGGAGAAGGACACAGACAGTCAGTGCAAAGGCCCTGTGGTTCGAGAGTGTCTGGTCCAGGTGAGGAAGAGCAAGGAGCGGGGGAGGCTGGAGAGGACTGAGAAGGGACAAGATCAGAGAAGAAACCAGGGCCCACCTGAGAGGATCATGGAAGCCATTGTAAGGACTTTGGCTTCACCCCTGAAGGAAGTGGGGATCTGCTGCTGGCTTCTGAATGACTCAGGGACCTATGAGTGACACTTTGATATGGAAACATTTCGAGTTACAAGGGGATATAATCAGGCCTGTGTTTTAGCTCCAGCTGCTGAGCTGGGAGCAGTCTGTTGCCAGGTCACAGGGAGCAGGGAGATGGAAGCGAGAGATGAGGGTGTTCGTGATGGTGATCAGATTCCCGGGATGTCAACTGAGGGCACAGCTAGGGACTTGCTAAGGACGTGGAGGTGGGCTGGGAGAGACAGGACTCAAGGATGACTCCAGGGCTTTTGGCCTGGGTGACTGGAGTAATAAGGAATTTAAAGCAATCTCAGTTGTTTGTAGTTTGTGAGCATGATGAGGGGGTGCTCACATGCAGTGTGAAGTGTGCCAGCCTCGAACTTTGTCACGCCAGCACATTACCCATCTCACCTGAAGAAACACAACACAAAACTAATACCACAGCGTTAAGAAGAGATCAGCCGTCCTTTTCTGTTCCCCATGAGCTCCGTGGGCCTGTGTCCAGCAGTGTGAGTGACATGCCTCTGCCAGAGACTCCACATTTAGTAAGAAAGTGAGAGGGGCAAAGAAATAAGGTGGCATTAGCTGGGCACAGTGGCTCACACCTGGAATCCCAGCATTTTGGGAGGCCAAAGTGGGTGGATCACCTGAGGTCAGGAGTTCGAGACCAGCCTGGCCAATATGGTGAAACCCTGTCACTACTGAAAATACAAAAATTAGCTGGGCGTGGTGGCTGGTGCTGGTGCCTATAATCTCAGCTACTTAGGAGGCTGAGGCAGGAGAATTGCTTGAACCTGGAAGGCGGAGGTTACACTGTGCCAAGATCATGCCATTGCACTCCAGCCTGGGCAACAGAGCAAGACTCTGTCTCAAAAAAAAAAAAAAAAAAAAGCCGGGTGCAGTGGCTCACACCTGTAATCCCAGCACTTTGGGAGGCCAAGGCAGGTGGATCAAGAGGTCAAGAGATGGAGGCCATCCTGGCCAACAAGGTGAAACCCCATCTCTACTACAAATACAAAAATTA
>NW_022436971.1:15448058-15500660 GCF_009761245.1 Sapajus apella
GGTCTCGATCTCTTGACCTCGTGATCGAGACCATCCTGGTCAACATGGTGAAACCCTGTCTCTACTAAAAATACAAAAAATTAGCTGGGCATGGTGGCGCGTGCCTGTAATCCCAGCTACTCAGGAGGCTGAGGCAGGAGAATTGCCTGAACCCAGGAGGCGGAGGTTGCGGTGAGCCGAGATCGCGCCATTGCACCCCAGCCTGGGTAACAAGAGTGAAACTCTGTCTCAAAAAAAAAAAAAAAGGAAGCAGTTCAAAAGCTTCGTCTGCTGTGATGTCCCCAGGCAGAGGTGCTTGCCCCAGGACTTTGTGTGTGAGCTCTATCTGATTTATCCCTCTGGACTGCAGTTATTTGTTCACCCTGTTATCTCCCCAGCCAACGTACAGGTTTTTTGAGGGCAAGGTTGGTCTATGTCATGTTCATCGCCCCCCCAATGCTTAGCACAATGCCTGAGTCTAGCAGGGCCACAAGTGTTTACTGGATACAGACAAGATGTTCCCTAGACTTTCGATTCCATCTCCATTTGCTAAAGGCATCCCTATCCCCACGCTCAGCACGGGGCCTCCCATGCAGCTGGTGCACAGTCAGTGCATATGAACTAGCTGACAGGTTAATCAGAGGAAGATCGGATCAAGGAAGTACCTTACTTAAGCTCTCCTCTCCCCACCCAGCGTTCTGAAACATGCAGCTAGAGGTGAGAGAGGGGCCCGCTGCGAGCTGAGCTTTGTAGCTAAGACCTGAGTGGTGTTACTTGGACTGCTGGAGTACAGAAGAGCAGGATGGCCTGGTTACCATGGCAACCCAAGCTTGCTCTAGGGCAGCTGGTGTTCAGATCTCATTTGGACTTCGAGATGCAGTGGAGAGCCTGATATAACGATGGTTCAGATGCCATGCAAATCCAAATAATCCCCTCACGCATTTGGCCGCTAGAGGCAGGCATGTGGGTGCCAGGTTATATGAACTGCAAGCTGGACTGTGATCATTTTAGGAATGGGAGATGCTGATTCAGCTCCAGTCTGGGAGAGAGTTCCCTCGAGGACAGGGGCACATGCTTTACAGGTGCCACTGAGGCCATTTGTGCCACTGTCTGCTGATCTATTAGCGTCAGTGGCTTGCTGGTGATGCAAGGCACAGCTGGGAGCCAGAATCCTGGACTCAGGTTAAGGAAGGTGTCAGGAGAGCACCTGGAGGGGGACCCCAAGGCTCCCCCACAGATTACCTGTGTGATTATGGGTGAGTATCTTGGGCTCCCCAAGACTCCACGCCCTGTCCATCAAGTGGAGGACCACAGAATCTACCCCATAATGCTGCTGAGGGAACTTCGGAGCCTCACAGGGTGCCCAGCACACCACAGCCCTCAACAAAGGATTGCTCTGGAACATGTGCTGGGTCACCTTGGAAGAGTCACCACCTTCTTCAGGACTCTGTTCCCAGAGCACATATTATCCAGGGTTCCTTCCACTGCTGACGCCAAAACTCCGGGTGTTTGCTGTGTGCTCATCCAGTACCCTTGTGGTGCCACACAGGCCACGTGCCCCACGCACCCAAAGACTTCCTGGGGGCAGGGGGAGCCTCCCTTCACTTTTGGATTTCATTTCACTTTCTTCAAAATGCAGGGTGCTTTTTAGAAACCAGATTGCTCGGCCTCATGTCTGTAATCCCAGCACTGCCCAAGGCAGACAGATCACCTGAGGTCAGGAGGTCGAGACCAGCCTGGCCAACATGGTAAAACCTCATCTCTACAAAAATTAGTCGGGCATGATGGCGGGTGCCTGTAATCCCAGCTGCCCAGAGGCTGAGGTGGGAGAATGGCTTGAACGCAGGGGACTGAGCTTGCTATCGCAGTCTAGCCTGGGTGACAGAGCAAGACTCTGTCTCAAAAAACAAAAAGCCGGGCTCACACCTGTAATCCCAGCACTTTGGGAGGCCACAGTGGGTGGATTGCCTGAGGTCAGGAGTTTGAGACAAGCCTGACCAAGTGATGAAACCCTGTCTCTGCTAAAAATACAAAATCAGCCGGCCGTGGTGGCACACGCCTGTAATCCCAGCTACTTGGGAGGCTAAGGCAGGAGAATCGCTTGAACCCAGGAGGTGGAGGCTGCAGTGAGCCGAGATTGTACCACTGCATTCCAGCCTGGGCAACAGATTGAGACTCCGTCTCAAAAAAAAAAAAGAGAAAAGAAATCAGATTGCTCTTTTCCTCACTGTAGCAGTAAGCTTAGTCCATGTGGGAAATGGCACCGTCTCTTGCTGTCCTGCCCTTGCCTGGCACACTGACCTCCTTGAAAGTCCTGAGACCTTAGTACCTCAGCAGGCTCCCCTCAGTACCTTCCCTTCTCATTTCTCCTCTGCTTGAAGACATTCCTACTTCTTTCTTTCTTTTTTTGAGACAGGGTCTCGTGCTGTTGCCCAGGCTGGAGTGCAGTGATATGATCACAGTCCACTGCAGCCTCCACCCTCTCGGCTCAAGGGATCCTCCCACCTCAGCCTCATGAGTAGCTGGGACTACAGGTGTGCATTACCAGGCCTGGGTATTTTTTTTTAATTATTATTTTGTAGAGACATTATGTCTTACTAGGTTAACTAAGCTGGTCTTGAACTCCTGGGCTCAAGCAATCCTCCTGCCTTGGCCTCCCAAAGTGCTGGATTCCAGGCGTGAGCCCCTGTGCCCAGCTGTTCCTTTGTATTTTGAACCTGTTATTACATGTTTCTCTTGTTACTTTAACTATTTAACTCATCTGTCTCTCCCACCCGCCCCTGAGCTTCTCAAGGATAGGGATTATGGATTATTCATGTCTATATCCCCAAATGTATCACATGGTAGGTGCTCTACAAACATTTGTAGAGTTGAATCAAATGGACTATGTGGGGTGTACACTTGTGCAAACAGACTGAGTTTCTTTTCTGATAATTTCATTTTGGTGTAAGTTTGTTTTCAGTTTAAGTAGTCAAAACATTTGGATAGGTATTCTTTTTTCTCAGATAGGTATTCTTGAGTGGACTAAAATTAACTTTTAATTGATTTCTAGTGCCGTTGCTGCAAAACTGAAAATCTAAAAGATTTTTTCCTTTTTTTTTTTGAGACGGAGTCTTGTTCTGTCGCCAGGCTGGAGTTCAGTGGCGAAATCTCAGCTCACTGCAACCTCCGCCTCCTGGGTTCAATTGATTCTTCTGCCTCAGCCTCCCGAGTAGCTGGGATTACAGGTGTGCGCCACCACACCTGACTAATTTTTGTATTTTTAGTAGAAACGGGGTTCCACCATGCTGGCCAGAATAGTCTCGATCTCTTGACCTTGTGATCCGTCTGCCTTTGCTTCCCAAAATAATGGGATTACAGGCGTGAGCCACCGCGCCCAGCCAGATTTTTTCCTTTAATAAGAGTCTGAAGAAGAGAAAGAACAAAGGTGGGGAAATGCTTTTTTATCTACCTCCTTTCCTGTGCCTTTTTAGGGTTAACACAGTGCCTTAAGAGCTAACACAAAAGGGCAAAGTAAGTCTCCATAAAAGCCGGAGAAGACGCTGTGAAGCTCCGTTCGGGATCCTGTCTGGAGTCACAGCTGGAAAACAAAACCAA
Source organism: Sapajus apella (assembly GCF_009761245.1). Taxonomy (NCBI): domain Eukaryota; kingdom Metazoa; phylum Chordata; class Mammalia; order Primates; family Cebidae; genus Sapajus; species Sapajus apella. The sequence continues at coordinate 15,451,635 of NW_022436971.1, forward strand.
AACAAAAAACCAGAAACACATTTATCTGTTAGGAATGAAGAAACTAGAAGAAGCAGAAAAGTAAAAACGATTTTCAGATTTAGTTTCTTGTTCTTCCGGAAGGAGGAATTTAAACATTAGGGAGGCTAATTTATTTCCCCTTTTTACTTTGGGTTTCATAACTCAACAATCTCCCCTGAGGCCCCAGGTGAGAACAGTGAGTTAGCTATGAAGGCAGAAATAAGTTACTAAAGATCTTAGGTGGTTAATATTAACTTCCTTTTCTTTCGTGAATAAACCATATCATCTGGGATTAATGGATGAAACCCAGAAAACTATTAACTAAACCAGAGATTGGCAAACTTTTTCTGTAAGGGCCAGATGGTGACTATTTCTCAGCCACATGATGCAAAAGCAGCCAGAGAAACAGGCAAACAAATGAGCGTGTAGCTGTGTTGCAATAAAACTTTATTTACAGCAACAGTTGGAAGTCAAATTTAGCTTGCTGGCTACAGATTTCTGACCCCTGGATGCAGCATTCCGCTTTCAGGTCTAAGTATTCCCATTCTCTCAAACACACCGTCTTAGCTCAGCGTGCTGTAACAGAATACCACAGACTGGATAGCTTAAACAAGAAACGTTTCTTTCTCACATTTCTGAAGGCTGGGAAGTCCAAGACCAAGGTGCCAATGGGCCCAGTGTCTGGCAAGGGCTGTCTTCCTGGTTTGCAGACAGCCTTCTTCTTGCCACATCTTCTCATGTGCCGAGAGAAGAGAGGGGTGAGCTCTCAGGTCTCTTCTTATATGGACACTAATCACAGTCACGAGGGCTCCACCCTCATGACCTAATTACTTCCCAAAGACCCCATCTCCTAATGCCAGCACACCAGGGATTAGGATTTCAACCAATGAATTTTTGAGAAACACAAAACTTCAGTCCATAACCCATGCCATGCTTATATAAAAGGAAGAGATGCCTACCAAAGCTGTAAGGTCCATATGGCACAGTGACCAAATTATTATTATTGTTATTATTATTATTATTTTGTTTTGAGATAGAGTCTCGCTCTGTCACCCAGGCTGGAGTGCAGTGGTGTGATCTTGGCTCACTGCAACCTCTGTCTTCTGGATTCAAGTGATTCTCATGCCTCAGCCTCCAGAGTAGCTGGGATTCAGGCGCGAGCCACCACTTTGTATTTTTAGTAGACACAGGGTTTCGTCATGTTGGCCAGGCCGGTCTCCACCTCCTGGCCTCAAGTGATCTGCCTGCCTCGGCCTCCCAAAGTGCTGGAATTATAGGAATGAGCCACAGCTCCCGGCTGTGACCAAATTATGAGTGAAAAAACCCACACCTCTCAGGACTGGAAAGATGTCAGATGAGGCCAGGCACAGTACTTCACACCTGTAATCCCAGCACTTTGGGAGGCCAACGCAGGTGGGTCACCTGAGGTCAGGAGTTCGAGACCAGCCTGGCCAACATGGTGAAATTCCATCTCTACTAAAAATACAAATTAGCTGGGCGTGGTAGTGCATGCCTGTAGTCCCAGCTACTCATGGTTCTGCAGGCTGTACAGGAAGCATGGCTGCAGAGGCCTCAGGAAACTTACAATCATGGCAGAAGGTGAAGCAGAAGGCAGTACATCCTATACAGCTAAAGCAGGAGGAAGTGGGCAGGGAGACACACTTTTAAACAACCAGATCTCATGAGAACTCACTCACTATCACGAGAACACTGGGGGAATGTCCACCCCCATGATCCAATCACCTCCCACCCGGCTCCTCCTCCAACATTGCGGGGAATACAATTCAACATGAGACTTGGGCAGGGACACAAACCCAAACTATATCAGTCACCCCGCCTACATGGTGGCCCTGGATAACAGGAATAGTTCCTCATATTCAGAGCTCAGCCGGTCTATTCTGCTAGGTTTGTCATTTATTTGGGTACAGATAGCATAATGAAAGGACCATGAGGTCCTGACAGACAGTGGCTCAAATCCTAGCTTTGGCTGTCCCTGGCTTCACCTTACACCAGCTGCTCACTCTTCGGAGCCTCAGTGCTGCCATCCATAAAATAGAGGGAGATAATATCTACCTTACAAGGTTGCTATGAGGCTCATGCAACAAGCCACAGTCAGTAAAGGGTTGGGGCAGGGCCTGGCGGCCTCTCAGGAAGCATCAGTTGTCCCTGTTGGGTGGAGGTTGACTGCTCGGTGAAGGGCAGACGATCATGCAGCCAGGGGGACTTGTACAAATGTGCACAGACATTAATCAGTAATCCCCGTGAGCAGGCTGGGACTTCAACTCCACTTACTGAGTTCAACAGCTATAATTAAAGAGCTAAGAGATGCTTTTAATATTTAACCTAGGCCTTAACTAGAGCACTCTATTCCTTTGAGCTGATTAATTGACTGGTTGGTTCTCAGATCTCTAATGAGAAGAAGGAACTTAAGCATCTTCCCAGGTGTCCGGGACCGCGGGCTGCATGCGTGCAGAGGTGGCCATCCCCACGGGGCAGCTTCCGCATTAGAGAAGCTGCTACCCACGGTGTGGCGAGTTGAGCTTAAAGTTGGACATTTTGTATTTGTTGCACACTCTTTTTAGCCAACAGTATTGCTGGTTAAAAAGTTTAAAGGTAACCCCTGTAATAAATATTACATGTTAATGGCCAAATTTACACACACTCAATGCCTTTTCCCAGCACTGCCCTTCCTCTCCCTCTCACACCTTGTCCTCAGGGTGATAAATATCCCCAACAAAGCCTAGAGTCCAAGTATGTTTTGAGTGGCCTCTAAATCTCACACTCAAAAACTGGCTTCATGGACAGGGCAGTCAGCTCACAGCTCATCCTGTGTAGCAGATTTGCAAGGAGAAGGAAGCTTACGTTCACCGAGGCCAGTGGCTGTGGACACTGTACTGGACAGTCCTGGTGCTTGGCCTGTCCACAGACCATTCTCAACTGCTGTGTGCACAGCCTGGAGAAAGGCCAGTCCTTCCACACAACCATCGTCTTAGTTGGTGGGCCAGGGATGGGCACCTGAACCTCCAGTAGATCCAGTTCAGGGCGGTCAGCTTCCTGCCTGCTCAGCTAATCAAAGCCTGTCCATTAAAAGCTCCACCCCACCCCACCCACATAGCCCCCTCCAGTCTAAATTCCTAGCCAGAGTAAAAATCCAATGGGAAAAGAGTTTTTTGTTGTTGCTGTTTTGTTTTATTTTGGTTTGGTTTGGTTTTTTTGAGACGGAGTTTCACTCTTGTTGCCCAGGCTGGAGTGCAATGGTGCGATCTTAGCTCACTGCAACCTCCACCTCCCAAGTTCGAGCGATTCTCCTGCTCAGCCTCCCAAGTAGCTGGGATTACAGGCATGTGCCACCACGCCCGGCCTGGGAACAGAGTTTTATATACACAGCCGGAGAGTATGAAACCACATCAGCTACCTGGCCATTTTTTTTTTCTTAAATATAAGCAGGAGTTGGTGGGGGGTGATGCCCTTTTCCCATGTAAAGATCTTAATCACTCCTTAGGACCGATGACCACTTCTCACTCCCACCTCCTTTTTTTCTTTTTTTTAAGATGGAGTCTGTCACTGTTGCTCGGGCTGGGGTGCAATGGTGCGAGCTCAGCTCACTGCAACCTCTGCCTCCTGGGTTCACGCAATTCTCTTGCCTCAGCCTCCCGAGTAGCTGGGATTACAGGTGCACAACACCATACCTGGCCAATTTTTTGTATTTTTAATAGAGACAGGGTTTCACTATGTTGGCCAGACTGCTCTTGAACTCCTGACCTCATGATCTGCCCGCCTTGGCCTCCCAAAGTGCTGGGATTACAGGCGTGAGCCATGGGCCACTCCCGCCTCCCTTTTTTTTTTTTTTGAGACAGAGTGGCATGATCTCGGCTGACTCCAATCTCCGCCTCCCAGGTTCAAGCGATTCCCTTGTCTCAGCCTCCTGAGTAGATAGGATTACAGGCATGCGCCACCATACCTGGCTACACTCCCGCCTCCTTTTATACCCACTGACCGAGTCCCGGAGTCTCATCTGTCAATTCATTGACCCTGTTTCCTCTCCGGCGTCTGAAATGACATCGACTCCAATTTCTAGGCCTGTGTCATCTGGCAGTTCTCTACTGTCAGCTTCCCATCTTTCAGAAATGTGTTGAAACCTCTCATTTGTGATTTTCCCTCCTTCTTACAACTCCTCCTCTAGCCCTTTTTCTTTTAACTTAATTCCAGCAAAGTCTCAAGTACCAAGAAAAGCCAGCTCTGCATCCGATCTGCTGTTTTGAGCCAGAAGCCAGCAGATGTCTCTAAACAATGAGAGCTAATGGTCAAGTAATGGAAAGTATGCATTGTAAAATCTAGTTTCTACCGTTTGTTTAGATGGGGTACAAGTCATTCTCATTTTACAGTCAGGATTTTTTACAGTGTTATAGAACAAGCCAAACCAGCCATGACCTGGAGCTGCCAACCCTGAGGACCTCAGATATCTTATTTCTGAGTAAATATTGAAAGGAATTCTGTAACTCATTAATTGTCCTTAATGAATAATGGTGACTTGCCCTTAAATTTTGTTTTCCCCTCTTGACGCTGAAACCATGAAACCAAATGCAAAAGCTTGGACACTCTGGAAAAAGACAATAGCCCTTATGTGGGCTGCCGCTGCACAAACAGATCAGCATTCATGAATAGCACTGTGACTCTCTCCAGTTACCGATTAAGCATTAAAAATAGAAACATGGCTTGCTTATGTTTCAAATGCCATCTCATTTGTCACCAGAGGCAAATACTAGCCGTCTGCATATTCATAAGAACCAGCAACTGCACAACATAATGGCTTGGGAGTGCCATGAACGGTGGGAACTGCAGCCTATCTGAGCAGGGAGAGTGGATCTGCGGATCCTGAAGCAGGGGCCCTGGAGTGGGGTTTTGAAAGGTGGGTTGGTTTGGCAGGCCACTGTAATGACTGGTCCGCGAGTCATGGTCAGAGGAACTGGCTTCATCTCCACATAGATGCCAGGCTACTCCTGCAGCCAAGGAAAACTCAGGCACCCAAGCCCTTCTGAAAACTATCGGCAACTGTGGTCCTCTTCCAAAGTTTGTTTACGGAACGGAAGTTCTATTTCCCAAGAGTTAAGCAGAGAGCTCCAAACTGGGCTTCACCTTCCACCCACATCACCAGCACCCACAGCACTGTTATTGCAGAAAACAGTCCTTCAGCTGCAGGCGTGGCTGTGGGACATTTTCTTAAGAAGGATTACGCCCCATTTCAGTTCTCCAATATTCCTGGGACGTTGCTAACTCTTTCGAACAGATTCTTGTTTATTTCTACAGACGATTTTAGGAGCATTCATCATGTGGGAAGCTTTTATGTTGTTTGCTTATTATGGGAAGCTTCTAATAAAATCAATCTGGATTTTCAGCATATTTGATGGAAGCCAGGTCTACAAATGTAGCAGATTTTAAAATGTTCTCTCAAAGTGGAAAGAATGTAGGCTCTGGCATTCCTCTCGCTGAAGCAGATCTAATGACAAGTTTTGGGAAACAGTGTTGGAATCAAGAGTGGCCAGAAAAATTGGTTGCCCTGGGAGGTGAACACAGGGAGCTGTGGATGTATTTAAATGTGAGTCACATGACTAGCTTCTACTTAGGCAGAAGCAAAACATGTGTTTCTTTAAATGATTAAACTGAGTTGAACTCAAGAAAAATCTCGTTTCCCTCTAAATGTTGTTGTTCTTTAGCGCTTTAAAGAGTTTCAAGGCCGGGCGCGGTGGCTCACGCCTGTAATCCCAGCACTTTGGGAGGCCGAGGCGGGTGGATCACGAGGTCAAGAGATCGAGACCATCCTGGTCAACACGGTGAAACCCCGTCTCTACTAAAACTACAAAAAATTAGCTGGGCATGGTGGCGCGTGCCTGTAATCCCAGCTACTCAGGAGGCTGAGGCAGGAGAATTGCCTGAACCCAGGAGGCGGAGGTTGCGGTGAGCCGAGATCGCGCCATTGCACTCCAGCCTGGGTAACAAGAGCGAAACTCCGTCCCAAAAAAAAAAAAAAAAAAAAAGTTTCAAGATGAGATTTGTTTTCTTTTCCTTTTTTTTTAAAGACGGGGTTTCACCATGTTGGTCAGGCTAGTCTTGAACTCCCGACCTCTGGTGATCCGCCCACCTTGGCCTCCAAAGTGCTTGGATTACAGGCGTGAGCCACCATGCCCGGCCTGAGATTTGTTCTCTTAAAGTGAAAATTTATATCAATAGCTTCCAAAGGAGACACATCTGTGGACTTAAAGCACCCAGATGACGTTATTGGGAAAGTTCAGCGGAAATTCCATTTTCACAATTATTCTGGAAATAATTGTTTGGCCCCATGACCTATACCTGGATGGTTAAGACAGCACATCAAAAACAAACAAAAAAATGGAGGGGGAGCCTTGGCACAGTGGCTGACACCTGTAATCTCAGCACTCTGGGAGGCCGAGGCAGGTGGATCACCTTAGATCATGAGTTCAAGACCAGCCTGGCCAACATGGTGAAACCCCATACTCTACTAAAAATTCAAAAATTAGCCAGATGTGGTAGTGTGCACCTGTAATCCCAGATACTCAAGAGGCTGAGGCAGGGGAATTGTTTGAACTAGGGAGTTGGAGGTTGCAGTGAGCTGAGATCATGCCACTAGACTCCAGCCTGGGTGACAGAGAGAGACTCCATCTCAAAAAAAATTTTTCTTTTTTTTTTCATTTGTTTTCTTTTTTTTTTGAGACAGAGTCTCTTTGGTCGCCCAGGCTAGAGTGCAGTGGTGAGATCTCAGCTCACTACAACCTCTGCTTCCTGGATTCAAGCGATTCTCCTGCCTCAGGCTCCAGAGCAGCTGGGACTATAGGTACCCTTCCCCACGCCATGCTAATTTTTGTATTTGTAGTAGAGACAGGGTTTCGCCATATTGGCCAGGCTGGTCTGGAATTCCTGACCTAAAGTGATATGCTTGCCTTGGCCTCCCAAAGTGCTAAGATTACAGCATTATTTATTTATTTATTTAATGAGACAGAGTCTGGCTCTGTTGCACAATCTCGTGGCACGATCTTGGCTCACTGCAACTTCCACCTCCCGGGTTCAAGTGAGCACGTCCGGCTAATTTTTGCATTTTTAGTAGAGACGGTTTCACCATGTTGGTCAGGGTGGTCTCAAACTCCTGACCTAAAGTGATCTGCTCACCTCAGCCTCTCAAAGTTGGGATTACAGATGTGAGCCACCACGTCTGGCCAGATCATAAATACTTGCTAGTTCTCTCTTAATACAAATAAATGGATGTGGATTTGAGTCCCATTTTTATTCCATTTTCTTAGGCATATGGTTTTTAATGTCTACCTCTGAAGTGATAAAATAGTAAAATTTCAAGTCCGTGGTTGGGAAAATTTAGTCGAAATTCCATTTTCGCAATTATTCTGGAATCCAGTCAGTATCAGAGTTAATGTCAAGTCAAGATAGGTGAGTTAAACCCAGGAGTTTTGAATTGCCCTGCCTTGGAAAGGCTGCAATTTAAAGCAGGGAGGGCAAGGGAAGGAAATAATCACCTCTAAGAAAAATACAGGACCAACCAACAGGAAGGCTCGCTGGGTTTGAATCCGACAGCTTTGGAGCGTTTTGTACCGTTCTGGGCTGTGGTTAGTTCACTTGAAAAGAAAAGTGGTTAAGGAAAAAAAAAAACAACATTCAAGACCAAAAGCTAGACTTATGACCACCACCTACTGGTATTTCCTTTTGCTTTGCCCCTGGGGCTTGGGCGGGGTTGCTTTCTGTTTCTCCCTCATTTTAAAAGTTTTTGTTTCCCAAAAGTAATTACTATTTGGGGGTTTTGATGAGGCTCAACCTTCACACATCCAGTCTCCGCTGGGGCTACAGAGGGAAGGGGAAGGCCGGAGGGGACCGTCGGTGCCGGTAGGATCGCCCCTTCCCCCTCGGGGCGTCTCAGGCCTGGCGGACACTGAAAGAGCGGGGCGCACTGAGGGCCCGACCCCGCGAAGGCAGCGCGCGCAGCCCTCGGGATCTTACCCCCACTCACCCCACGCATCGCCAGAGGACTCAGGCGCTGGGAAGTCCCCCCCTCCTCCCGCCGCCTCCCACGGACCGGGCGAGCGTCGTCTGGGGACGACGTTTCCATAAATGAACAAACCCAGCCGGGGCCCCCCTCGTGTCCAGCTCTTCCACGCGGCTGGGACAGGGCCGACCGGAGGGCGGGGACTGAGGGGGCCCGTGGGCGGGACTGGGGGGACGGCGGGGGGAAACCCGGGAGGGGAGGCCGCGCCAGCACCCGGTGCCCCTCGCCGGGGTCTCGGGCCCGCCCCTCCCTAGGGCCGGCGTGCGCCCCCCCCACGGGACGCCCGTGCAGCCACCGCCTCGCCCGCCCCTCCCCAGGCCCGCACGCCAGCCCTCGGGCCGCGACCCCCGCCCCGGCGCCCCCGCCCCCGCCCCCGGCCGCGCCTTCTTTCCCGGCCTCGCCCCGCGCTCCCCCTGCAGCCCGCCCGGACCGCACCCCCAGCGTCCCCGCCCCCGGCCGCGCCCCCGCACGAGGCCTGCTCGGCGGTCCGGGGGGCGGCGGGAGCGTCATGGGCAGCGGCAGCAGCCGGAGCGGCCGGACCCTGAGGCGGCGGCGCAGTCCTGAGAGCCTCCCTGGGGGGCCCGGCGCGGCAGTCCCCGAGGGCGGGACTGGCCGGCGGGTGCCAGCGGCGGCTGAGGCCCCGGGGGCAGCCGCGGAGGAAGCGCCCGGCCGCGACCCCAGCCCCGAGGCGCCCCCCGACGGCAGGGACGAGACGCTGCGCCTGCTGGACCAGCTGCTGGCGGAGTCTGCGGCCTGGGTAGCCCCGGAGCCCGCCCCGCGCCGCCCAGCCCGGCCCCGACCCGCCGCGGGCGAGGGGAGCTTGGTGAGTGTGGGAGCGCGGGGCCTCGGGGGGACAGCGGGGACCCCACTCGCCGGCTGCGCGTCCCCACCCCAGCCCGTCGCGCCGGTCGCGCTGAGCCCCATCCCCGCCCCCGGCCAACCCGCCCCGAGCCCCCTGGTCTCCTCCCCCTCTGCCCAGTCTCGGGCTGTGTCCAGGCCTGGGGGCGATCGCGCTGGGAGCGGCCGGGGCGGACACCCCTAGATGGAGTGTGCCAGCCTCTGGCTCCCCTCGGGCCAGCACTCCCGCCTGGCCTTCCCGGGCCACCCTGGAACGGCGCGCGGGAGGTGGCACGGCCGCCGGACTGTGGCTCAGAAGCGCTTGCCGCGCCCACCCATCCAGATCCTCGCCTTACTTGGCAGGCAATTCTCATGTTACTGCTGTTTTTAAGACGCTGCGGAACCTCTTTTGCGCTTCCTATTCTGTCTCGTGAACACTTGTAATAACAGTCTTGCTGTTCTAAAAAACAATAAAAGGAGCACTCTGGTTTGGCCACCGCCTTTGCTCCAGCAGAGCTTAATGAACAAGATCTTTAACATCCGCTCCTGGGCGCAGGGAGGATGCCAAGGGCCGCATCCTCCTCCCTGGTGTCCCGGAGGCTTTGCTTAGCAGCCGCTGGACATCAAAGGAGATGCCTTCTTGGGCGGCCACCGCACCCCAGAATCCTGAAAAGGCCCCAGGGAGGGTGGGGGAGAGGGACAGCCCCAGGCGACAGTGCACAGAGCTCTCTCCCTCCTGCCCCGGTTCCCTGCTACCCTCCTTTACCATCTTTAAAAACAGCCTAGGGAGCCACAGTGAGGAGGGCTGAATTATATAACAAGGTTCCTTTAAGACAACATCAGCCTGCAGTTATGTAACACTGACAGTGGACAAATAGCTGAGAGATTTGGGGGGAATTCGCACAGAGCAAGGAGGCAGTTACTTTTAGTGTTCATTTTCAAGTGCTTTGGAAACTTGGAGGTGAAAATGAGAGGTAAACAGCAAGAGTGGAAGTTGTGTCCTCTGATTTGCTGCTATTCATCATGGTGACTGCTCATTCTTTCAGTCATTTTCCAGCTATCTTTTGAGCCCCGGTCCCGCTGTGGGTGCTAGGGAAGAGGCCACACAGCATAGCCCTTGCCCTAAAGAAGTGTGCAGCTCAGTGGGGGAGAAAGAGTCTCGTCCAAAAAGTAGAAAGCAGGGCGGTGAGAGATCCGCGTCAAGAGGCCAAAGGAGGAAGCGGCTAATCCCAAGGGAGGCAGGTAGGCATTCCAGAAGGGATGAATTTGGAAGTTGTCCCGAATCTGGAAGGGTCTGTGGATATGAGCCAGGCAGCAAGTTCTGTGCAGAGAAAACCTCGTGCCTAATGTCAGTCGTGGCTGGGGCAGCTGGTGCCCAGAGCATGGGCCAGAGAGGTCTTAAGAGAGTATGCCAGGCCACAGTGCGCCATGCCAGGGGTGTTCCACGTTAGGGAGTTTGGATTACTATGAAAGCTCCGGGCATCTGAAAGGTTAGGATTGTGACAGTTTGTGTTTTAGGAAGGTCACACCAGCTGCTGTGGGGAGGCTAAACTGGAAAGGGTCAGACTAGAGATGACATGACCACCTGTGTGTGGGGGGAAGGGCCTGCAGTGGTCCAGGTGGCCGAGTCCTGAGCCGAGGCAGTGGCCGTGAGAGGCTTGCAGAGGAGATGGGCTCAGGAAGTGTTGAAGTCAGCCAGCTGCAGTTGCCCTTCTGGGTGTAGACTGTGTATATCTTTTTTTTTTTTTTTTTTGAATCGGAGTTTCACTCTGTTGCCCAGGCCGGAGTCCAGTGGTGTGATCTTGGCTCACTGCAACCTGTGCCTCCCAGGTTCAGGCAATTCTTGTGCCTCAGCCTCGAGTATCTGGGATTATAGATACCCGCCACCATGCCTGGCTAATTTCTGTATTTTTAGTAGAGATGGGGTTTTGCTATGTTGGCCAGGCTGATTTCAAACTCTTGACCTCAGGTGACCCTCCTGCCTTGGCCTCCGAAAGTGCTGGGATTATAGGCGTGATCCACCACACTTAGCCAACTATGTGTATCTTCTGCACCATAAATATTTCTTGAATAAATCCTAGAACCACAGATTATTTGAGCTATAAGGGAGCCCTTGGGTCCAATTCATTATTTTCAGGTCTGGGGAGATGAAGTCAAAAGATTGCAGCCTCATCATTGACGGGCTCTGAAGGTTCTGCCCGTATACTTGAGTGTGGAGTTCATGCTTTTATGCTTTATAGATGACATCCCTTCGTTGATACTCTCTTAGTTGCACGTTTTACAGGACTCTGAGTTAACAAGACCCCATTGAGCTAGGAAAAACTTGGGAGATTGATGAGGCGGCATGGCAACCCATATGTAGAAGCTGGCCTTTCTTCAACGTGTTAGAAAGTTCTCAAGAACAGAGGAAAGGCTTGCTGAATTGCAGCCATAAATAACACTACATTTATTTATTTATTTACTGACGGAGTCTTGCTCTGTGGCCCAGGCTGGAGTGCAGTGGCATGATATAAGCTCACTATAATCTCTGTCTCTTGGATTCAAGTGATTCTCCTGCCTCAGCCTCACGGAAGCTGGGATTACAAATGTGCGCCACCACACCCCACTAATTTTTGTATTTTTTTTTTTTGGGACGGAGTTTCGCTTTTGTTACCCAGGCTGGAGTGCAATGGCGCGATCTCGGCTCACCGCAACCTCCGCCTCCTGGGTTCAGGCAATTCTCCTGCCTCAGCCTCCTGAGTAGCTGGGATTACAGGCACGCGCCACCATGCCCAGCTAATTTTTTGTAGTTTTAGTAGAGACAGGGTTTCACCATGTTGACCAGGATGGTCTCGATCTCTTGACCTCGCGATCCACCCGCCTCGGCCTCCCAAAGTGCTGGGATTACAGGCTTGAGCCACCGCACCCGGCTAATTTTTGTATTTTTAGCAGAAACCGAATTTTACCATGTTGGCCAGGATGGTCTTGAACTCCTGATCTCGGGTGATTCACCTGCCTCAGCCTCCCAAAGTGCTGGGATTACAAGTGTGAGCCACTGTGTCTGGCCAATAACACTACTTCTAGTTTCTTTAAAAAGAAAGGAGGAAAGGAAACCTTTTATACCTTCATAACTATCTAACATTTTGGAGGAGTGACATATTCTTCATAGGAGAACATCAAACTTCAGTGAAAGTTATTCTTTTAAGCACCCACATTTAAACATTTTAACCACTGTTGACTGGGAATGTCTTAGAGTCTGATTCTGTTTATCCCTGAATCATCATTCTGAATATTATATTTTGTTTTGTTTTTGTTTTTTGAGACAGAGTGAACAAAGAGGGATCGAGGTGGCAGGCACAGAAACTGGAGTTGTGCTGTGGGAGGGGAGCTTCTGCAGGCATCCAAGTGAGACTCGGGGTGGCTTGGACCAGGGTGGCAGGTGGTGGTGAGGGGCAGCAGGCTTACAGACTTACTAGTGGGGTGACTGTGGGATGTGTGAGGAAGAAAGGAATCAAAGGTGACCCCAGAATTCCTGGCTGGAGTGGCCGGAGGGATGTGGCTGCCATGCACAGACACAGAGAATGTGGAAGGAGCAGATTTGGGGTGTTGTGAACCAGGAAGTCGGTTTTCAGCATTTTTAATTTGAGATGCCTATCAGATATCCAAACAGAATATGTCACGTGAGTAGATCTGTGTATGAGTTTGACCTTCGGGGGAGAGGTCAGGCTTGGAGTTAATTTAGGAGCCATTAGAACATGGGAGAATTTAAACCCATGAGATTAGATGGGATCACCAGTGAGGATGCTGCCAGGGTGCGCTTGTGTGAACTAACGTGGGATGAGGCCAGGGGTTGAGCACGCTGTTCAAAGGCTGAGGAGATGGCAGCGTGCTTTTTTTTCTTTTTTTTCCTTTTTGTGGAGAACAGGGCCTTGCTATATTGCCCAGGCAGGTCTCAAGCCCAGGCAGAACTCCTAGGCTCAAGCTATCCTCCTGCCTCTGCCTCCCTAAGAGCTGGGATTACAGGCGTGAGCCACTGCACCCAGTGAAATGGGAGCATCCTAAAGAACAGCCAGTAAAAGGGGAGAGAACCAAGAGAAGGCAGCATCCGGAAGCCAAGGGAGGAAGGTGCCTAGGACGGAGGGTGTGCTCAGCCCCTGGAAGTGCTGCTTGCAGCTATAATGAGGGAAGCCTGAAAGCTGGTGGTGGAATGGAGCCACTAGGAGGTCTCAGGGTCCATCGTGAGAGATGGTCAGAGAGTGGTGGGGGTGCCTTGGGCTGGAGTTCATGGAGAACAGAACACAGGTGTGCGGGGCAGTCCGCTCTCGCTAGAAGGCTCGTTTTACAGCACGGCAGGAGTGTATGGTGGTAGGGATGGCTCTGCTGGACACGGAATTCACCAGAAAATGTATCCCAGAATGGGCTGGATAAGAGGTGGTTTTGAACATTAGATGCTCTCGTGAAAATCGAAGGAATCCTCGGAGAAGAAATTTTGGTTTAATCAAATAGACATAGATTCAGTATTTTTATTTATGTATTTATTTTTTTGAGACAGAGTCTTGCTGTGTCACCCAGGCTGGAGTGCAATGGCTCGACCTCAGCTCACTGCAACCTCCGCCTCTGAGTTCAGAGTGATTCTCCTGTCTCAGCCTCCCGAGTAGCTGGGACTACAGGAGCGCGCCACCACACCTGGCTAATTGTTTTGTATTTTTAGTAAAGACAGGGTTTCACCATATGGGTCAGGCTGTTCTGAACTCCTAACCTCAGGTGATCTACCCACCTCGGCTTCCCAGAGTGCTGGGATTACAGGCATGAGTCACCACACCTGGCCAGATTCAGTATTTTTACCAGCAGGTGGTACTTCAGACTGTTTTCCTCCCTTTGCCTATACACCTGGGTCACTCAAGATCAAGGGAAGTATGTTATCTGTGAATTTTTCTGATGCTGAGAATATAGCCCATTCATTGCAAGAAAGTCTCAGGCAATAGTGTCCTCTCCTTAGGCTAAGGGACTCTGTCAATCCACCATTTTGGGGAAATTTCCATTTGCTCTGGCCATGGAGCATCTGGGTAATTTTCTTGCCTGTTAGCCCAGCCAAGACTTCACAGTAATCCTGGCATGCAGCTGCTATGAGACGTGAAAAGAGAGCAGTCCCAGTGAGTGCCTGGCTGGACAGCAGCTCCACAGAGGGATGTCACAGTGATGGATGACTTAACAGGCCTGCAGCCACACAAAGTCACTGTCCTGAAGACGGCGACTATCTGCCTGTGCTCAAGTCTGTAGCAAAGAACACAAAGTTGAATGGCGATAAGTGATGTTTTGATCCATCCAGGGGACAAGAAGAAAGCATGGTGCTGACCCACAGAAAGCTCGCAGCCGTGTTGGGAAGGGTGCATTAGTGAGTGTGGAAACATGTGGCAGAGGCATGCTCCGGTGAGTGCACACGCGGAGGCTTCGGACTCCCGCCCGAGGCAGAAGTCTTCCATGAATTGGTTCTGAAGGATCACTAATGTGTTCCAGTTGACTAAGGGCGGAGCATTCCGTAAAGAGAAAACAAGGTGTAGAAAATCCCAGAATTCCAGAAGCGCTCTTTTTTTTCCTTTTTTTTTTTTTTTTAGATGGAGTCTTGTGTCGTCTCGGCTCACTGCAACCTCCACCTCCTGGGTTCCAGCGATTCTCCTGTCTCAGCCTCCCGAGTAGGTGGGACTATGGGCGTGTGCCACCATACCTGGCCAATTTTTGTATTTTTAGTAGGGTCAGTGTTGGCGGTCTCTTGTTGGCCAGGGTGGTCTTGAACTCCCGACCTCAGGTGATCCACCCACCTCGGCCTCCTAAAGTGCTGGGATTACAGGCATGAGCCACCATGCCTGGCCCAGAAGTGCTTCTGAATAGCCTGGAGCTTGTGTGCCATTCAGCCAGGCGATGTCGGAGAGCAGAAGCCAGTGAGACGGGTTTGGGTCACATTTTCAACAGGATTCCAGGCTAAGAGGTTGAACTGTCCTGTGCTGTGTTTTATTATTTTAAAATGTTTATTTTAAAAATGAGAAGAGGTAATTCACAGGCGCACGAGGGGACATGGAAAAGGTAACTGCAAGGAAAGTTTCCCTCCCACCTGTTTCCCACCTTTTCCCCAGTTCCCATCTCCAGATCCAAGCAGCTTCTCAGTTTCCTGTGTGTCTTCCCACCCATGTTATGGGAGGCTACACATGGCGGGGAGGCTGCGCTGGGGGAGACTGCATGGGGCAGGGGCCCAGGTGGGGGAGGAATCCTGGTAAGAGGTGGAGGAGGAGGTGAGGTGAGCCACCGAGTGTGACGAGCAAGGGAAAGTGAGTTTCTAGAAAGACCCCACGATTCCCTGCTTGTGTCGTTGAGAAGATAATGCCATGAAGGAGACGGGCCTAGTTTTGTACAGTTGAGTTCTGACTCTTAGCTGGATAATTAGCGTGGGCTGTCTGAAATTCCTGGCAACCGCAAAACCTGGGTGGAGCTGGCACTGTCACTTTGTGGACATCAGCATTTGGTTAGTGGCTGATGCCATACCAGAGTACAGTTGCTGAGGGAGAGCGTGTGGATGCGTGGGGAGGGATGCCAAGCCTGGAACATGGAGAACACCCAAAACTGAAGGAAGAATTGTCCTCTCTGGAGTTCTATAAAAAGAGTAGGATCTCAAGATGTGAGAAGCTCAGTGCCTAGAGGCGGGGTTGGGGGGGCAACCTCAGAGGCTCTTCCTCCACGGTCCCTGGCTGCCGGCTGCGGTAGATGGTTAGAAGCCTGGCTGCGTCAGAGTCAGGGGTACAGCCTCATGCTCCCTGCCCTGCCGAGAGGCCGTGGTGGCTGCTGCTGGGCACTGGGCACGGCAGGTGCAGAAAGGCCATGGACAGGACGATGCCAGCTCATGCTCTCCTTGAGAGATGCTGACCAAAAGCTCTTAGAGTTGGAGCTTTGAGTCCCATAGGGCTGAGGCAGGCTCCCGGGAGGAGGGCAGAACAGTGGCCCTTCTGCTGCCAAATGCCACGAGCCCATTACCCAGCAGGGAAGCAGCCCCTGGCCAAGGCCACCATTCTGATCCCCACTGAGCTCTGTTTCTTGATGGTAAATGGCCAGACCACTGTCATTTCTTTACATTACTAAAATTTGAGATGACTTGAGCTTAAGGGACCTCAGAGATGGTTCAGTCCCACCTTTTTTTTTTTTTTGGAGACGCAGTCTTGCTCTGCCACCCAGGCTGGGGTACAGTGGCATGATCTCAGCTCACTGCAACCTCTGCCTCCCATTTTAAGTGATTCTCCTTCCTCAGCCTCCCGAGTAGCTGGGACTACCGGCATGCGCCACCACGCCCAGCTAATTTTTGTATTTTTAGTAGAGACTGGGCTTCACCATGTTGGCCAGGATGGTCTCAATTTCTGGACCTCGTGATCCACCCATCTCAGCCTCCCAAAGTGCTGGGATTATAGGCGTGAGCCATCTCACCCAGCCAGTCCCACTTTCTTATTTACATTGGAGGACTTTGGGGCCCAGCAAGGTGATTGTCTATGGCCCCTGGCAGGACTGGGGTTCAAACCAACTACAAAGGTGTGACCCTCACCTCACCCACACCGGCAGGGCCAGTGGGAGGATGCCTGTTTGGGGTCAGGCTGAATGCAGTTCACGCCCTGCTAGCACAGACAAGCCTCTCAGACCCTCAGTCCATTGAAAACCTCTGGTCTCCCTTGCCTTTTTCTCTGTGGCTTTGGAAACACCTCCTTCAAGGCAAGGCCTTCCCAGTTGAGAGGGGGCCTGGACTGGCAGCTCACAGCCAGGAGGGTTCCCAGAGTCCCTTTGGAACAAGTCCTTCTCATGTTTAGCAATGCAAGACCGGTCTCAACACAGAGCCCACCTGCCACTTCCTGCACTCCATGGAGTCCACCTGCCCTGCTCCCACACATCTGCACTGTCCCCCCACGCGCAGACCCCACCTGCACCCCCCCCACACAGACCCCACCTGCACCACTCACCCCACAGACCCCACCTGCACCACCCCCCACACACAGACCCCACCTGCACCGCCTCCCCCGTACATCCCACCTGCTCTGCTCAGCTTCTGCTGCCTGCAAAGCCCTGCAGTGGAGCTTCCTGGGGGCACTGGGGACCCTGGCCTCTGTGTGGGGAGAACAGTGCCCTCTGGTGGTGAGCAACAGAATTCGACTAGCAAAATTGTGAAAGCTGGGTCAGGTCCAGGAGAGCCACTGTGGGAGTTTCTCTACTGTACATGTTCAAGTTTCCTTAAGAAAACATAGAAAACCCAAACAAACCAAACCTGGGCTTCAAAGAAGGATGATTCTTTCTTTCTTTTCTTTTGAGATGCAGTCTCACTCTGTTGCCCAGGCTGGAGTGCAGCAGTGCAATCTTGCCTCACTGCAGCCTCTGCCTCCCAGGTACAAGCGATTCTCCAGCCTCAGCTTCCCGAGTAGCTAGGACTACAGGCGCGTGACACCACGCCCAGCGAATTTTTGTATTTTTACTAGAGACGGGAATTTCACCGTGTTGGCCAGATTGGTCTCGAACTCTTGACCTCGTGATCCACCCGCCTCGGCCTCCCAAAGTGTTGGGATTACAGGCGTGAGCCACAGTGCTCGGCCCCGCCTTAGCTTTAAGAGGTTTTCAGGCTGGGTTGGTGGCTCACACCTGTAATCCCAGCACTTTTTAGGAGGCAGAGGTGGGAGGATCGCTTGAGCTCAGGAGTTGGGACTGCAGTGAGCTATGATCAGGCCACTGCACTCCAGCCTGGGCAACAGAGAAAGGCCCTGTCTCAAATAAATAAAGAGGCTAAGTGCAGTGGTTTATACCTGTAATCCTAGCACTTTAGAGGCTGAGGCAAGTAAATCACTTGAGGTCAGGAGTTCAAGACCAGCCTGGCCAACATGGCGAAACCCTGTCTCTACTAAAAATACAAAAATTAGCCAAGCATGGTGGCACATGCTTGTAATCCCAGCTACTCAGGAGGCTGAGGTAGGGGAATTGCTTGAACCCAGGAAGCTGAGGTTGTGGTGAGCTGAGATCACGCCCCTGCATTCCAGCCTTGGTGACGGCAAGACTCCATCTCAAAAAAACGGAAAAAATAAAAGAGGTTCTCTATCTCAGCCCATTTACAAAACAGTACACAGAGCGCAGCGATAGAAGTCAGGGTAAAGCCACACCCGTCAGAGGACGCCAGGCCGGGCTAGGAAAGGAGGGAACCCCTGGGGAACTCCTTGGCTCCAAGTACACCAGGGCCTGGGAGGTAAGGAGGGGTGCGCATGAAGACGCTGTTTTCTCAATCCCTCCTCTCCCTTGCACTCTTCCTCCTCACCTGCTGAGCATTCGTGGTGACCCTAGAAATAGAAGTGCGTGACTTCAGGGTGTGTGTTTTGCCTTGATTTGGAATTCGAACGGGGGGCATGAGCTGTTGGATCACCCAGCCTCTCTGTCTGGCTTCAGTGACAGGCATCTCGGGGCAGCCCCTCCCTCGCAGGCAGCTCTGACCTAGTCCCCCTGTGTTGAACACAGCCCACCTCCCTCCAGCGCAGACACACTGAGCCCCGGACAGGCGGAGGAAGTGTGGCCCTTTCACACAAGCTCTGCAGATACTTGGGGCAGCTACCCTGATCGCTCAGTTGATGTCATGGAAACTTTGGACATTGACAGGTTGCTTTCCGGGCCTATTACACATTATCCAGAAGCTTCCACTACCTTGCATTCCTGGGTTAATTCCGTTAGGCTCATGAAACCTCTATCTTCTATGATTTAGAAAAAAAAAAACCTTAAAAAAAATTTTTTTTTCCCCAGAAAGGTAATACAAGATAAACTTTGAGTCTTTGTATGTCTGAAAATATCTTTCATCTGCTTTAGTACCTGATTAATAGTTTATTTGGGATTAAAATTCTGAGTTCAAAACAGCTTTCCCTCACACCTTCGCAGCCATTTATAACACTGGCTTCCAGTGTCACTGACGACCAGGTGAGGCCACCTGACTCTTGGTTTCTTGTACGTGGCCTATTTCCAGCTGCTTGGCCCTTCCTAGAGACTTATCTATTTAATTTTTTAAAATTAAAAATAATAATTATTTTTTGAGACAGAGTCTTGCTCTGTCACCCAGGCTGGAGTGCAGTGGTGCCGTCTCAGCTCACTGCAACCTCTGCTTCTTAGGTTCAAGCCAGTCTCCTGCCTCAGCCTCCCCAGTAGCTGGGATTACAGGCACCTGCCACCACACCCAGCTAATTTTTGTATTTTTAGTAGAGGCGAGGTTTCACCATGTTGGCCAGGCTGATCTGGAACTCCTGACCTGAAGTGATCCACCCACCTCAGCCCCACAAAGGGCTGGGATTACAGGTGTGAGCCACTGCGCCCAGGGGGTTCATCTTGATTATTTCTTGCACTTTCCCCCTTTAAATGTCTGTGAGTTCTTTTATGACCATTTATATTTATGAATCAAAAACTGTTTGACAAGCACATGCAGCTGGAGTGGGTTTCTTTGTAGTCGTGCACACCTATTTACCCTAAAGTTTTTCCTTTGAACAGAAAGAGCTTGCAAGCTCTGAGAAGTTGTACGCTCAATCCAGACACCTCTTATGTTTGCAGCCTAAATTCTCATCACCTGGGTGGTCCAAAATACTTTACATTAAGTCCTTTAAATTAAAGGATTAATTTAATATCCCTTAAATTAAATTAAAGGATTTAATTTAAAGTGGTTTCAGGCCAGGGATGCCTGCTACGTGCCTGGCAAAAGCAAACGCATCCCCTCTCTGGAGGAAGGCACATTCCTCTTAGGCCTCAAAGAATAGCCATAGGGAATTTTTCAAGGATGACAAGCTGCAAACGACAAAAAATAACCAGCTCCTCAAATAAGCAAGTGAAGACTTAGAAGAAACAATAAACAAAAATATGCCAATGAAAATCTCAGTTACTAAGATCACCAGACGCAGATAATAATCAACTACATTTATTATGTTTAAAGAAAACACCTGCAAAGGACAAGGACTATAGAAAATGACCTAGAAGATTTGAAAAATAACCAAATAGGACTTCTAGAAATGGAAAATACCATAAGCAAAATGAAAGATATCAATGATATGGGTTTAACAGATTAGACAGAGATGAAGAGAGGATCCGTGAGATGGAGAGAGGGAGATAGAAATGACCCAGAACACAGCATAGAGAGACAAGGGCCTGATAAAAGATAGCCAGAGAAGAAATTACAGCAAATATCTTATTCACTCAATATGTGATGGAAACTTTTCCTTTTAATAGAGGATTAAGATGGAGATGGCTGTCATCATCACTTCCTTTCACTGTACTGCTGAAGGTCCCAGCCAGTGCAGTAAGGTTAGGGGGAAAATGTATAAGGATCAGAAAGGGAAAAATCAAATGGTCATTATTCCCAGATCATGTGAATGGGAAGAAAATACGAAGAAATCCATAAATTATTAGAACAATAAGGGAGTTCAGTAAGACTGCTGAGCACAAGATAAATTCATATATCTCTGGCCAGGCCCAGTGGCTGATGCCTGTAATCCCAGCACTTTGGGAGGCCAAGATGAGAGGATCATTTGAGTTCAGGACTTTAAGGCCAGCCAAGGCAACATAGTGAAAGCCCATCTCTACAAAAAATGAAAAATTAGCTGCATGGTGGCATGAGCCCGTAGTCTCAGCAACATGAGAGGCTGACATGGGAGGGTCGCTTGAGCCTGAGAGGTAGAGGCTGCAGTGAGCTATGATCAGGCCACTGCACTCCAGTCTGGTTAACAGAGCAAGACCCTGTTTCAATAGAACAAAAAAAGAAAAGAAAGAATTTTTTTTTTTTTGAGACCAAGTCTCACTCTCTTTCTCGCCCAGGCTGGAGTGCAGTGGTGCGATCTCGGCTCACTGCAACCTCTGCTTCCCAGGTTCAAGCAATTCTCCTGCCTCAGCCTCCAAGTAGCTGAGACTACACATGCGTACCACCACACCTAGCTAATTTTTTGTATTTTTAGTAGAGATGGGATTTCACCATGTTAGCCAGGGTGGTCTCGAGCTCCTAACCTCATGATGCGCCCGCCTCAGCCTCCCAAAGTACTGGGATTACAAGTGTGAGCCACCGTGCCTGGCCCAAGAAAGAAATTTTTAAAAAATATATGTATCTCAGTCATTTCTGAAGCATCAAGCAGGTAGAAATTTTTATTTTTAAAATATAACATTGACAATAACATTAAAATGACCAAGTAGCTATCTAGAAATTGGTATAAAAAGAGATATCTGGTCGGGCATGGTGACTCACGCCTGTAATCTCAGCACTTTGGGAGGCTGAGGCAGGCGGATCATCTGAGGTCAGGAGTTTAAGACCAGCCTGGCCAACATAGAGAAACCCTGTCTCTACTAAAATTACAGAAATTAGCTGGGTGTGGTGGCAGGCGCCTGTAATCCCAGCTACTCAGGAGGTTTAGACAGGAGAATCACTTGAACCTAGGAGGCAGAGGTTGCAGTGAGCTGAGACTATGCCATTGCTCTCCAGCCTGGGCAACAAGAGCAAAACTCTGTCTCAAAAATAAATAAATAGGCCGGGCACAGTGGCTCACGCCTGTAATCCCAGCACCCTGGAAGGCCGAGGTAGGTGGATCACCTCAGCAGAAGTCCGAGACCAGCCTGACCAACATGAAGAAACCCTGTCTCTACTAAAAATACAAAATAAGCCAGGAATGGTGTTGCATGACCGTAAGCCCAGCTACTCCGGAGGCCGAGGCAGGAAAATCACTTGAACCTGGGAGGCAGAGGTTGCAGTGAGCTGAGATCTTGTCATTGTTCTCCATCCTGGTAAGAGCAAAACTCATCCAAAAAAACAAACAAACAATAAATAAAATAAAAAGAGCTATCCATGATATCTCTATAGGGAAAATGATAACTTCTTAGACGACACTAAAGGAGTCCTAAATGAATAGATAGTCCCTATTTATAAATTCGAAGACTCATTAGTGTAAATCTATAAGTCCCCCTAAAATGATCTGTAATTTAATACAACCCTAGAAAAATCCCGTTTTTTTCCCCCAAATATGACAAGCTGATTATAATATATGTATATATGGTCCCTGATTTTGATGATTCAACATAGGATTTTTCCACTTTCCAATGTGTTCTTCGGGACATAACCCCATTGTAAACCAAGGAGCCTCTGTACCTGGAAGTGCCAACAGCCAAGAATCACCAAGACTCTCTTGCAAGAAGAAAGAAGCCGGGAAGACAAGCTTTAGCAGACAGCAAGGCTTGCCTGACACCAAGGATGAGACGGGGTGGTTCTGGCCCAGCACGTGGACTGTTGGAACATAGACTCCATAGCAGCTGCATGCTGTGTAGACACATCCTTGCCTTATGAAGAAAAATCACTGCAGGGCAGCAGGGAGAGGTTCTGGGCAATGTTTAGAGTGGGGTCGGGGTTGTGTGGTTTCCGGAAGTGATATGGGTGTCATGCTAGGTGACAGTGGGTCACATGACCCATGGAGGTGACACACGGGGTGTCCTTATGCTAGGTGACACTGGGTCACATGATCCCTGGAGGTGACCACATAGGGTGTCCTCATGCTAGGTGATAGTGAGTCACATGACCCCTGGAGTGACACACGGATGTCACCGTGCTAGGTGACACTGGGTCACATGATCCCTGGAAGTGGCACAAGGTGTCCTCGTGGCAGTGGGTCACATGATCCCTGGAGGTGACCACATGGGGTGTCTTCATGCTAGGTGGCAGTGGGTCACATGATCTCTGGAGGTGAGAGACGGAGCCCTCACATGGGTGGCTGTCTGGGAGGCAGTGAGCCTGGCCCTGGCTCTGCCACTTGCTCCATGCTTTCCAAGTCACTCTCCTCTTGCAGCCTCCATTTTCTCGCCTGTGCAATGAGTAGATGGAACTCGACAGCTCGAGATCCGTAAGCTCTGAGGCTTATGGATCCTGGGTTGAAAGTGGTGGCCATCGTCTGTCCACACAAAGCCAAAGCCTCAGGCAGGCTGCACTGCTGACAGTCTTTGAATGTCTCGTTTCATCTTTCTCAAGGTGGCTGCAGAGCAGAGCACAGAGGAGCATGTGGGGAAGAGCAGCACCTGTGAGTAAGTACCAGGGAGGCACATCTTCCCGAAGCCACAGGTTCTTTTTGTTGACTCCAGCCAGCCTCAGAGCCCTCCTGCCTGCACCGTTTTCCTCCAGGTCCTCACGAGGTTTCCAGGGGCAGCTTGCTCTAAATGCAAAGCCCTAGTCCTTGAGGGAAGGTCCTGCTGCGGAGATTGCAGGAGGCTCACCTTCTCAGCAGCTTTGATCTCCCGCCTAAATAAGGCCGTGACCTGGGTCAGACCAGGGCTTGCCCAGCCCATTCCCTATTTGCGCCTTAACTCATTCAAACATACTCAGATGCTGTGCTGGGCGCCATGGCCAGACCAAGGAACAAGACACCGGCCTTAAGGAACTGGCAGTCCAGGGCCAGCTGTGGGCCCACGTACAGCTCCACTGCACGGTAGTAGGAAACCACCCTGAACACCCTTGCCGGTAGCAGGCGAGGAGCTCATTTCCTCCTTTAAAATCCCACAGCCCCAGAGCCCCGGCCTCGTCTGTCTGCTCCAGGGACGACTCTCTACCCCAGGCCAGTCACCCCCCGGGCTTGCGCACCTCCAACTAATGTGGCGACAGGTCACTGGGAGCAGGTGATTGTGCTCAGATAAGACTGTGGGGTTGAAAACGGTTGGAAATGTTAGCCATGGTCCTTAATTACAAATGATTTCAGGACAGGAACCCTGCTGGACCCCCTGACGTAACAGACACCGGGAGGTCCTTCCCTGAGCCCCACAGCGGTGCTGAGGGCTGCAATGTAGGCGCTGGGACGGAGGCCTGCCCGGGAGGCGCATGGTCTCTGGAAATGCAGGCAGCGGGCTCCAGGGGAGGTCAGAGCTGGCGTTTAAGATGGCTTGAAGGGATTGGAGTCACAGCACCAAAAAACAAAGATGGCTTGAAGGGGCCAAGCCCAGAGTGGCTCATACTTGTGACCCTAGCACTTTGGGAAGCCCAGGTGAGCAGATCATCTGAGGTCAGGCGTTCGAGAGCAGCCTGGCCAACATAGTGAAACCCCATCTCTACTAAAAAAATACAAAAAATGCAAAAAATAAAATTAGCCAGGAGTGGTGGCGCGCGCCTGCAGTCCCAGCTACGCAGGAGGCTGAGGCAGGAGAATTGCTTGAACCCAGGAGACGAGGTTGCAGTGAGCCAAAATCATGCCACTGCACTCCAGCCTGGGCAACAGAGGGAGACTCCGTCTCAAAATATATATGTATATAAATATAAATATAAGATGGCTTGAAGGACGTATAGGGGTTTGCCGAGGAGAGAGGAGGGAAGGAGCCTTCTGGGACACTGTGGCAGGTGGGGTTGGTAGAGGGAATGGGGGAGGGAGGATTGAAGTGTGAGGAGGACCTTGAATGCCAAGTGGAAACGGCTGGGCATTGCTTCCCAGTAGAATGCTGTGGTGGCTCTGGGCAATGTTAGAAGCCACTGCAGAGGGGGAGGGGGTGAGGAAGCCCACGCAGCTCTGCCTCTGCACTATCGCCAGAGACTTTATAGTTTCCATCAGCCCAAGGAATTTAGGATTCAATCCTACCATGAACTAATTAGCTATTATTTCTTTTATTTATTTATTTTCTCTTTCTTTTTTTTTTTTTTCTCTCAAAAGGAAAGTAATTAGCTGTTATTTCTTCTGACCTTTACCCATGCACACTCCAGGACACCGTCACATTTCCATTACCACCACTCACCAGTGGCACGTCATTCATTCATTCATTCAGTATACTTTATTCATTCGTTTGTTTGTTTATGTATTTATTGAGATGGAGTTTTGCTCTTATTGCCCAGGCTGGAGTGCAATAGCATGATCTCAGCTCACTGCAACCTCTACCTCCCAGGTTCAAGTGATTCCCCTGCCTCAGCCTCTCAACTAGCTGGGACTACAGGTGCACCCCACCATGCCAGGCTAATTTTTGTGTTTTTTGTAGAGACAGGGTTTCGCCATGTTGGCCAGGCTGGTCTCAAACTCCTGACCTCCAGTGATCCACCCGACTCAGCCTCTCAAAGTGCTGGGATTACAGGCGTGAGCCATCACGCCTGGCCTATTTATTTATTTTGAGACAGAGTCAAGCTCTGTTGCCCAGGCTGGAGTGCAGTGGCACAATCTCGGCTCACTGCAACCTTGGCCTCCTGGGTTCAAGTGATTCTGCTGCCTCTAGCCTCCCCAGTAGGTGGGACTACAGATGTGTGCCACTACGCCTGGCTAATTTTGTATTTTTGTAGAGATGGGGTTTCACCATGTTAGCCAGGCTGGTCGAGAACTCCTGGCCTCGAGTGATCCGCCCGCCTCCGCCTCTGAAAGTGCTGGGATTACAGGCGTGAGCCGCTGTGCCAGCTAAAGCCTTTTCATTCAGTATACTTTAATGGGAGCCTCCCTGAGTGCCGTCCTCGGCGTGGAAGTGCCCAGGGCTCTGCCAGCTCCTCCCTGGTGCAGAAATGAGGAAGCAAGATCAGTGCTGTGCTCCCACCAGGAAGGAAGCCCCAGGTCCCAGCAGACCTGCCCCAGGGTCCAGGTTGGCAGCATCTGCCCTGTACCCACTGTGCCTCTCGCTGTCCACAGCATAGCACCCTGCTCTCATGGCAGCCGCGGGCCCTGCAGGCCAGTCTCAGCCCCCCAGCATGCAGCTCTCAGGCACCAGCGCCTCACTCTGTGGCTGCGACAATGTCCTGTTCTTCAGTCTCCTTCCAGCATCACCCTGGCCCCCAGGCAGGGTCCTTCCAGCAGTGTTTCAGGGTGCAGGTGCTGATGTCTGCAGCCGTCTCTGGGATGCATCCGAAAATCAGATGAAGAAGTAGATAAGTATGTGGTAAAGTAAATATAGCAAAGTTGGACCTAATTGTTGAAGTCAGGTGGCTGTGCTGGGGGCCCAGCTCTTGCC
The DNA here is from genome assembly GCF_009761245.1 of Sapajus apella. Classification (NCBI taxonomy): domain Eukaryota; kingdom Metazoa; phylum Chordata; class Mammalia; order Primates; family Cebidae; genus Sapajus; species Sapajus apella. Next base: position 15,477,478 of record NW_022436971.1, read on the forward strand.
CTGAGTTCCAAGAGAGCCAGATGGGGACCTGGAGGCAGCAGGGGGGTATGAATGCAGTGGTCAGAGGGACCTTTGAGGCCATCTGGCCCAGCCCCTGAGGCTGGCAGGTAGGGAACCAGGCCAGGAAATGGGGGGCAGCTGGCCCCGATGTCTGACCTGTGGCAGAGCAGTCGGCGGTGTTCCCCTTGCCCAGAGTCCCTGGCTGGCCACGGGGAGGGCAGCATCCCACATCTGGCCATGGACAGCTGGCCTGCCTCTCCCAGGCCCTGTCAGCTGCAGACATGCACACCCTATTCTGAGGCACTGTCTCCAAGAAGCAGCACCCAGCCTGGCCAAGTCTTCATGCCCTGCCCTGGGCTCCCGGGACTCCCTCCTGCAAAGGCCCGCACCTGTCAACACAGCTGTGGCAGGTCCAGGGCAGTTAGCACCACCCAGGTGTCCACACAAAGTCCAGAGGGTCTGGGAGAGCGGGACGAGCCAGCAGGGTCCAGGCTGGCAGGGCCACTTTCCGGAGCCCAGGTAGCAGGAGCAGGGGCTAAGGTCTCCGTCCCTCTCAGCTGGGCTGCCAGGTGGGCTGAGGGAGTGGTGGGATCCCGAATGTGTGGTTCCACAGAATGAGCAGCTCCTGTGAGACCCCAGAGGGCACAGGACCGATGTCGGCACACGGACGTGACCTTAATTCCCTTATTTTTATTTTATTTTATTTTGGACAGAGTCCTACTTTGTCACCCAGGCTGGAGTGCAGTGGCTCATTCTCGGCTCACTGCAACCTCCACTTCCTGGGTTCAAGCCATTCTTCTGCCTCAGTCTCCAGAGTAGCTGGGATTACAGGCACCCACCACCCCAGCTGGCTAATTTTTGTATTTGTAGTAGAGACGGGGTTTCACTGTGTTGGCCAGGTTGGTCTTGAACTCCTCACCTCAAGTGATCTGCCCACCTCGGCCTCCCAAAGTGCTGGGATTACAGGTGTGAGCCACTGGGCCTGGTCGTGATTCCCATGTATTAAGGCTGTGGTGCGCCGGATTCCATGTCACATGCTGCCCACACGTTGTCTTACACCTGAGAACAAACTCATGAATCAAGTTGCGTGCTGGAGAAAAAACAGAGGCTGGCCTTGCCTGAGGTTGCCGTGCAGGTGAGCCACAGAGCTAGGATTCAAGCTGGGGTCTTCCCAGCCCAGAGCCTGCCTTCCCTTAAACAGAGCAGGTGCTGGCGTCCACTAAGTGCAAGGGCTCGGCATTGTGGCTGCTGGTGGCTGTGTACTGGGCGAGAGAGCCACAGGGTGTCCCAGGGCAAAGGTTTTCAGTTTGGGTTTCAGAATGGGCCCACTGGTGGCCATGGTGGTACCCAGGGGAGACCAGTGAGAAGGCACCTCCTGCCTGCTGACAGCCCTGCCCATTTTTCTCGCCTACAGAGTCCCAGACAGCAGTTGCAAGAGGCCAGCCACCATCTCCTATGACCACGCGGAAGAGGGGCTGATGGCGAGCATTGAGCGGGAGTACTGCCGCTGAGGACAGCGCGCCCCGGCGCCCCGCCAGGCCTTGGAGGCACCTGCTGGCTGGGTCTCCCCCCGCTGGCCCAGAGCTCTAGCAGGAGCTGAGCCACCTCCAAAACACAGTCACCCCCGGATATTTCAGAGCTGACCTTTCAAATTCACTTTCAGACAGTGCTGCCCTGGGCCAGCTGCTGGCAGTCAAGGTTGCTGGGGGGGCGGCGATCAGCTGTGCGACCGGGTCAGGAGGCAGGCTGTGCTGACCCACAGGTGTGTGGGCCGGGCCGCCGGCGCCTCCTCCCCACCGCAGGGAGCCTGCCAGTTTCTTCTGGAGCCTGAAGTGTGTGCCCCTCTTGGTTGCCCGCTCTCCACAGTGGGGAGGGCTCACAAGGCCTGAATGAGACAAGCGAGCCCGTCTTGGCATCCGTGCCACAGCATTTCTGGAAGGTTCTGCTGTGGAAGGTGCACCTGTGCTGCTCCCTCAAGCCTCAGGCCCATCTCTCCAGGTGAGGCCAAGTCAGCTTAGTGCCTCTTAACTCCCCAAGGAGCAGCCAGGGGGTGCCGCTGGGCCGGGCAGCACCTGAGGTTCTGTGTGTGTGTCTAACCAGCTCCCAGCCCAGGCCCAAGCTCCGAAGCCCCCCCAACCCCCGCCACACTTTGAGGAGCGAGGGCCCCAGCTCTGATCCTAGCCCTTGACGGACTTGCAGTGGGAAGTAGGGTTCATCACTGCCTCTCTGGGCCCCAGTTTCCCTCTCTGGAAAATCAGCTCTGGCAGCTCTGGGAGGCCATCCCCAGCTCTGACAACCTGGAACTGCGCCAGTCCAGGCGGCCACGGCGGTTCCCCCGCCCTAGGTACAGCACTGCCTTCCCTGTGGGGAGCCAGCGCCCGGGTCCCACGGGGTGGAGGGGGGAGGGTCTGCCTGCCACTGGCTTTCCAGTTCTCCCTTTCACAGGCAGCCTGGCCAGTGCCTTTGGGGCTTTTAAATTCTCTTCCCGCCTGGGTGGAAGGTGGGAAACCACAGCAATGAAGCAGAAAGAGCCTTGGAATGTTCCTAGTTGCAAATGGGAAAAGTGACCTGCCCAGGACGCCCTTGGAACATGGGCAGAGCTCCAGCTGGAGGGGACGCCCGTGTGGGCCCAGGTGCAGGGACAACTCCGAGGGAGAACTTCGGGGAGAATAGCAGTCCAGGGAGGCGGGAGGCCGGCGCAGGCTCCTCCCCAGCAGCCTGAGGGCATCGGGACAGAGGGGGAAGGAGGGAACAGCGGCAGCTTCTACTGAAGCCAGTACAAGCCAGGTTATCTGGCTCGACCAGCCAGCACGGTGGCCCTCCTCACCCCCGGGCATCCTTGGTTTCCTGAGAAGAGCTCCAGCCCTCAAGTCCTGCGAACACGGCAGAGCAGGAGCGTCTCGGGAACCAACAGCCAGCTCCTTGGTACTGTCCCCAGACCCACAGGCCTGCTGTGGCCATCAGCAAACAGGCATTTCCTTGACCTTTTAATTGAGAGTGCCTTTGTCCAGCTGTTCACAGCTAGGAAACTCCAAAGTTGGAGCTTGGAGCTTGCCCCCTCAAGGGCATGGCTCAAACCCCCGCCAGAGCCGGGCGCCACTGCTCATCCAAACCCAACTGTTTCTTTTGATATAAAGATGGAAGTCATTACTATATTTTAATAATAATGCAAATACGTCTTTTAAAATAAGTTAACATTTTATTTCGTACCACCAAATGGATCAGGCTTTGAATTTAATCATGTAAATGTTTATGATTTTATTCATTTGGTTAAAAAGGAATGATTTCAATCGGTTTCCAAGAAAAAGATGATACCTCGGCATTTTCTGGTGGAAAACGCGTAATACCCTCAATGAGATCAAAGTGTTAGAGGAAAAAATAATTCAAAAATCGTCACAAGCTACGTCGATGTCAAAGTAAATGCACTTTATCAGCGCTAAGAAGTCACAGGAATTGTTCTCAGGTCTTTTAAAAAGTTTTTCCTGAATTCAGGAAAAGTGTCTTCTGAACAGCAGCTAGCCAGATAAAGCGGTGTGTGTACTGCAGCTGCAGGTGAAATAAACATTTAAAAAAAGAGCAAATAAAATGATGTGTGCCAGCCACTTGAGCCAGCCCTGTCTCTGTCCCGTGAGACGGAGGGGCTGTGCCTGGAAGTGGAGGGTGGTCGTCGCTGCAGCCTGCGGCCCGGCCCGAGCCTGTCCCGGTGCCTCCCATGTGCCAGGCACCACCTCAGGCATCTTCCTGGCTGCCTCAAGTTGCATCTGAGCCTCAGCATCCTGCTTAGCACTGCATGGGGCATTTGCTCCCTCTCCTGCTCAGAACCGCATGGGGGATTTGCTTACTGCCAGGGTAGGACTGTGGCTGGAATTGAGGCAGAAAGAAAAACACCTCAAAGGCAAAAATGACGCCTGTTACTGCCTGGGAGTCTTAAGTGACCACAAAAGTATCTCCTGGCTTATTTTATTTTATTTTATTTTTCTTTTGAGACGGAGTCTTGTTCTGTCGCCCACGCTGGAGTGCCATGGTGCTATCTCGCCTCACTGCAACCTGTGCCTCTTGGCTTCAAGCAATTATCCTGCCTCAACCTTCGAGTAGCCGGGACTACGAGCATGCACCACAACGCTCAGCTAATTTTTTTTGTACTTTTAGTAGAGACAGGGTTTCACTATGTTGACCAGGCTGGTCTCAAACTCCTAACCTTGTGATCCACCTGCCTTGGCCTCCCAAAGTACTGGGATTACAGGCGTGAGCCACCGTGTCTGGCTGTGTGTCTCCCGGTTTCTGTATCATGAGAGTTCCTTGGAGATGCTACAAAGCCCCAGGAACTGAGAAAACACTGTCCACCCTCAGGTCTGAGAAATGCTGGGTGTGTTTTCTTGAGGAAGAAGCAGAGTCCCGCTGTTGCCCTCCTCCTGACACGTGCATTCCCAAGCCTCTCCTCACAGGCTCGTGGGCTCCTGGCCCCGCACAGGCAGGGGCCTCCTTCCCCGGCTGCTGTTGGCTCAGGCTCCCCGCACCTCCCTGAGATGGCTGTTTCTAAGACACTTTCCTTTGCTGTTCCAAAGACCTAGGGCCGCTTGTCCTCATGGAATGCTGCACCTGCTCACACATGGTGCCAGCACACCTGCTGCTGACGTTGATTGGTAGACCAGTGAGAGCACTCTCTGTTCCCAGGGGTGGGGCACACATGTGCACGTGTGAGCATTTGGGAGAGCTTAAGGCTGTTGAAGAAGTGTAGCCAAGTGCCCCACGGAAGAGAGAATCCGTGGCTTTTTTTTTCTGTTTCCTTTCTGGCAATAATGAGGCAGGAGAAAAGTATTCCCAGTTGCCATGAGGAGGATAAATCACATTTGCGGCTGTGGCGGCTAGCTCCCTCTAGGAGGTGGCTCTGTAATCAGACCTGTTGTGTGGTGAGGGTCTGGACCCCCTAGGGACAAATCAGACCTTCAGAGGTGGGCAGGGGCTGTGTTGACTGGGGATATGGCAGCCTTTAGTTTCTTTCTTTGCTTTTTTCTTTTTTTGTTTTTTGTGCCTTTAGTTTCAATAGTTAGGAAGGAAAAGAAGGAAGGAGACCCAGACCACTCCTTTTTGGGGGTATTGATCTGTGGGAAAGAAAGGTGGCAATTTAAGTCCACAAGAGGTGACATCTGACCAGCACCTTTGTGTGGCTGGGGGCCTTGGGATGTGGCCACATGGGAGACAAAGGGCGGGCCCTGAAACCTGCACCCCCTGAGAAAGGAGCGTGTGGCTACCTGTGGTGCTGAGGGGACAAGTATATTCTTTTGTGATCTTGGCCTCCACCAAGGCCATGGGCCTGCAGCCAGTTAACAGTGACATGATGTGGCAGCAGGAACTCAGCAGCAGCTTGGACGTCACAGCTCTGTTCCTAGAGAGTAGAAGTTAGAAGGTCCCAACTTGGAGGCCAGGTGCAGTGGCTCCCACCTTTAATCCAAGCACTTTGGAGGCTGGGGCAGGAGGATCGCTTGAACCCAGGAGTTTGAGACCATCCTGGGCAGCATGGTGAAACCCAGTTTCTACAAAAAATACAAAAATTAGCCGGACGTGGTGGCACACGCCTGTAGTCCCAGCTACTCAGGAGGCTGAGGTGGGAGGATCTCTTGAGCCTGGGAGCTGGAGGTTGCAGTGAGCTGTGCTTGTGCCACTGCACTCCAGCCTGGCCAACAGAGCAAGACCCTATCTCAAAAAAAGAAAAAGTCCCATCTTTGGCTAAGTAAACCCTGGAGGCTTAAAATAATTTGTGGGAAATGGGAGAAACTGCAGTGGGAGAGACTGAATTTCCTACTAATCTGGCAGGAGAGGATTTGAGTGAAACATAAAAATACTACGACCTTACTCGCACAGGTTCCAGAAACATCTTTTTAAAGATTTAGGCAGCAACTACTTGAAGAGGGTACTGCATGCCGGACTCTTGAGGCATACAAAGTCAAGGTGACTAAGGAATGAGCGAGGTATGGAGGAAGCACGGACGGTGCCTCCGGGAATCTGTGCTCGTCCGATTTGTGCAGACGAGTCAGCGGTCAGACCCAAGGCCCAAGTTGTTCTCCCCTGCCTGGAGGACATGGAGGGTGGAAGTAGCCAGGCTTCCCTCTGCAGCGAGAGCTCAGGTGGGCTGTGGAGAGCCGGGCAAGAGCCCAGGGTTCGAGGGAGGAGACCCAGACACCAGGCTTGACTTCACGCCACTACCAACCATGTGCCCTCTGGGATCTTAGCTTCCTGCTCTGTTCAAGGCGCAGCACACACCTGTTCCTCCCACCTCCCTAGATGACAAATGACCTACTGAGTCCTCTGTGCACTACAAAGCTCATGTGATGGCGGTGGGGACTCCTTCTGTCTTGTAGAAGGAGAATCGTGAGCGGGGGGCCCTGGCGACCTCTTGGAGTAGCAGGTGCACTGGACTGCGCCTGTAGGGAATGCAGTCTCATATGAAGCTGGCAATAGGGCCTGGCCCAGCAAACCATGGGGCTCAGCTGGGGTTCGGGGCCAGGTATACCAAGAGATGCACTGTTCCTTAGGGTCTCCCCTGCCCTGAGACTATAAATGAGGGTCTTGGTGCCCAGCCCTGCCCCATACACTGCCGGAGCTCCAGGGACTTTTGTATTCCCTGCATAAGTGTTTCTGAGGTTTCCTCAGAGGTGTCTCTATGGAGTCACGGTCACCTGAGGGGGGAGCTTCAGCACCCCGGGGCCTCGCACGTGCCTCTGGGCTCTGGAAGTGCAGCTGCCCAACCCAGGGCCCCAGGGCCTTTGGGGCACATGCCACTGCCTCTGTGGAGCTGTGGTAGGGGTGTCCCACAAAAAAACTGCCCAGGCTCCTTGTGTTACAACTCTTTTAGTTCCCACACGCAGAGCGAGGTGAGCATGAGTCCAGGACCTGCCCCCACAAGCCTGGTGGCACAGGCAGAATCAAGGTGATTCTGACACCTTGACAGCACAGGGTGCCCCAGCCCTCTGTCCCATCTCTGTTATCCTGCTTGTTGCTCTAAATGTTCATCATGTCTTTTTTTATTTTTTTGAGACAGAGTCTTGCTCTGTCGTCCAGGCTGGAGTGCAGTGGCACAATCTTGGCTCACTGCAACCTCTGCCTCCTGAGTTCAAGTGATTCTCCTGCCTCAGCCTTCTGAGTAGCTGGGATTACAGGTACACACCATCATACCCAGCTAATTTTTGTATTTTCAGTAGAGACGGGGTTTCATCATGTTGGTCAGGTTGGACTCAAACTCCTGACCTTGTGATCTGCCCACCTCGGCCTCCCAAAGTGCTGAGATTACAGGCATGAGCCACCATGCCCAGGCCGTTCATCATGTCTTACCCACTCAAGTATGAGCTCTTTAGGGGCAGGAACTGTGATAATTGATCTTTGAGTTTCTGACCCAACACAGCAGTATTCATTAAATGCTTGTTGGATGGATGGATAGATGGATGGATGGGTGAGTGGATGGATGAGTGGGTGAATAGGTGGGTGAGTGGTTGGATGAATAGAAGAATGCATGGTTAGATAGTTGGGCGGGTAGATGGGTGTGTGGATAGGTAGGTGAGTGGTTGGAAGGATAGAAAAATGGGTGGACAGATGATGGGTGGTTGGATGGATGCGTGGGTGGATGGGTGGGTGAGTGGTTGGATGGGTAGATGAATGGATAGATGAATTGGTGGGTAGGATGGGTGGGTGGATGGATAGGTGGGTAGATGAATGGGTAGGTGGATGGATGGGTGGGTGGATGGATGGATGGGTGGGTGGATGGATGGATAGATGGGTGATGGGTGGGTAGATGGATAGGTGGATGAGTGGTTGGACAGATAGATGAATGGATAGATGGATGGGTAGTTGGATGGATGCGTGGGTGGATGGATGGATGGGTGGGTGGATGGGTGGATGAGTGGTTGGATGGATAGAAGAATGGGTGGATGGATGATGGGTGGTTGGATGGATGGGTGGGTGGTTGGATGGATAGATGAATAGATAGATCAATTGGTGGGTAGAAGGATGGGTGGATGGGTGGATAGGTGGGTAGATGAATCAGTGGTGGATGGATGGGTGGCTGGATGGGTGGCTGGATGAATGGATAGATGGATGGATGGGTGGATGAGTGGTTGGATGGATAGAAGAATGGGTGGATAGATGGGTGGTTGGATGGATGGGTGGGTGGGTAGATGGGTAGGTGGGTGGTTGGATGGACAGAAGAATGGGTGGGTGGATGGATGGATGGATGGATGAATGGACAGATGGATAGATGGATGGATGGGTGGATGAGTGGTTGGATGGATAGAAGAATGGGTGGATAGATGATGGTTGATTGCCTGGATGGGTGGGTGGGTAGATGGGTAGGTGGGTGGTTGGATGGATAGAAGAATGCGTGGATGGATGATAGCTGGTTGGATGGATGAGTGGGTGGATGGGTAGATGGGTGGGCGGATGAGTGGATGTGATATAATTCTTGTAATAGAACAGCTTATATTTTAGCAGGTAAACTAGATTTGCAATAAATGAAGTTCAGTAAAATCTGTCATGGTTTTACTAGTGGTCAAAATCTCTCATTTCATAGGATTCTAGAGGAGGGAGCCAGGGAAATCTTCCCAGAGGTCGCCACATGAGAGCTCAGTAGTGAGAGCTGAGGCGGTGCCATCAGCGCTTGGCTTCCAGTGCTCCATCCCATTGCTACCTGCTTATATATGTGCGTCTTCCCCCGGCACTTGGCTTATACTCTCTTGTGTCTTCTCTCTCATTTTTCATGTCCAATCTGTCCTCTCTGGAACGTGCTAGGCTTCTTACGAGGAAAGGCAAGAGGACTTTGAGAGTGAACTTCCCTAACTGGGAGGTGACTGAGTGTGTGTGTCTCACACCTCTGGATTGGGCCAGGCTCACTCCCAGGATGTGGCCCAACTGTTAGGAAAATGTCTCAAGTTCCTCATTTTAAAAATCCTGAAACAAAGAGGTAGGTTGAAAGTAAAAGAATACTGATGTCATGGCCAGAAAGACATTACGAACCTTGGTGACAACACCCAGAGAGCAGCAGCTACACAGTCACAAAGCTGGGGGTCATAGGCTTGTGGCTGCCACCCCAAGACAAAAGGGGTTGGAATTGGAGGGACTTTTCCAGGTGAAATGATGAATGCAAAGGCCATTAGTATTTACCGGCCCCTGCCATTTCTTCGCCTGCGCACGCATATACGCATACACATACACCCATGTGGGTGATAAGATCTCTGCAAACTTCTCCACGGTCACCTCCCGGATGGGTGACTCTAGAAGGCAGTAGGCCCTTTCTCAGAGAGGCACACACAGCTGGAGCCCTCCCATGTGGTGGACACAGGACCACTTGGCCCCAGCACTTGGGAAGCCTCATCCCCCACCACTCCCCACAGGCTGTTCATCCAGGAGCCCAGGACCAGAAACCAACAGCTCTGCTCATCCCTGCCACGACATTCCTGGGCAGGGGCTTGGATTCCAGTGCAAAGAATGGCATCCATTCTGACACATGTTCAGCGCCCGCCCCAGGCCAGGCAGTGTGAAGGCCCAGGGATGCAGCAGTGGGGAGAGCTCTTGTCCTCATGGTAACGATACCCTGGAGCATTTACTGAACATACTTGGTGGATTACAGTAAACTCTTCCACACACCCTCTTCCTCTCACCCCACTGTGGGGCAAGCATTATTAGCCCAAGTGCACAAAGAAGTAAGTAGTGGAGCCTGGATTCAGTTACCGATTTTTTGGTTCCAAGTCCAGTAGTCTTTCCAGGATCTCGCAGCCAATTCAAAGATTTAGGGTAAATTTGAGAAAGTGCTAAAAAGGAGAACAGAGTGTGGGCTGAGAAGCAGAAGTGTGGTCGGGTGGGGCCTGGAGGCTTGGGGTGCGCTGCTCCTAGTGGGTGACACACAGCACCTGGAGGTGGGTGCTGGGGTCACAGCCGAGAGAGTTGGCTGGGGACCCTTGCAGGCCTTTCAGGAATTGCATTCTGCCTGAAGGGAGCTACCTTGCCCAAGGTGAGGCCTCCCCTGGGGCAGCCCTCATCTGATGACAAAGGCAGCGCTCCTTGCCCTTGTCTGGGGCCCCTTTGCAGGGCCTCCTGGTGCCAGAGCTCCCGTGGGGCCGCTTCCGTGGCACTGGTTTTGCAGTTCACTTTCTCTTGGGTGCAGTCCTCGTCTCTTGCTTCCTTACAGGTACTGGTCCTGGAAGTCTCACCCAGTAAATGTCCTGTGGGCAAATCTGTCTCAAGGATCTCTTTCCAGGGAACCTGATCCGAGACATACTGCCATCATCATCATCTGACAAAAGAGCTAGTGGGTCCAGTGGGAAGAGCGACCATGTGCTGTTGGTTCTCCAAGGGGGACCCCTCGCCGACCCCGGGCAGTGAGGCGAGTACAGCTGCAGCAGGAGGTGCGGTCAGGCGAGGCCAAGGGGGCCTTGTGACTGGCTTTTCTTGGCAAGAGACGGAAAGCCACTAGGGGTTTCAGGCAGAGCGAAATCACCTGACATTTCTCCATAGCATCAGTGGCTGGTGAGCGCAGACTGGAGGGGGTCCGAGCAGAAGCGGGGAGGGGTGGGCTTAATCCGGGAGACACACGATGGTGAATCGGAGGTAACACAATTATTTATGGCAAGCCTCCTCTCCCTGCCCTTGCAGTCTCTAGTCACTTTTTCCGCTTATAGATTTTGCTTGCCAGCCCCAGAAAGATGGCTGGGGGCAGGGGCGCCGCGTACTGTACCATGAGATCCACAATGTGGCCGTGGCCGTCTTCCTATTGCAAGAACACAGCCGGCAGAACCAGCTCCTCGCGTAGTGCCTTCACCCGGGCCACCTGCTCGGCCTCCTTCTGCCTGCAGTTTTCCTGTAGTATCTGCTTAGTGTTCCGAGTGGTCCTGCAGACACTGAACCACCAGCCAGCTGCATTTGTGGCCCTGGATGTCAGTGCCAACTTTGCTGGTCACACTGGGATCCCCAGAGAGGTCGAGATGATCATCCTCAATCTGAAAGGACTCTCCCGTCTCCAGCAGGATCTTCCTGGCTGCAGCTCCAGCACGGCAGGAGTAGAAGGTGGTCTTGTATTTGACAGTAGGTTTGTACCTCTTTTTTTTCTGAGATAATCTCACTCTGTTGAGGCTGGAATGCAGTGTCATGATCTCAGCTCACTGTAGCCTCCGCCTCCCAGATTCAAATGATTCTCCAGTCTTAGCCTCCCGAGTAGCTGGGACTACAGGAGCATGCCACCACGCCTGGCTAATTTTTTGTGTTTTTAGTGTAGACGGGGTTTCACCATGTTAGCCAGGATGGTCTCGATCTCCTGACCTCATGATCCACCAGTCTCGCCCTCCCAAAGGGCTGGGATTACAGGTGTGAGCCACTGCGCCCGGCCAGATTTGTACATCTTTTCAGTGAATCCACCAAGATCCACATCGCCCTGGGGGGCTGTGTGAGGTCCAGCTTCTGCCCAATCTCAGTCTGATAGGAACTCTGCAGAAGTGCTCCATCAGGCTCAGGTAATAGGGCTGCTCCTGGCAATAGGCAGTAGGTACATGCATAGCATCACTGATAGCATCTAAACTAACTTCTGCTGAGGAGTCAGCAGATCTGCCCCTGGCTAGTGAGGGCTGAGTCCATTATGTCATCTGCCACCAGGAAGAGAGCTTGCAGCACTCCCACACAGCAGCCCACAGTCGGGCTCACTGGAGACTATGGGTATCCTGTTTCCTCGGCACCACCAGCTCCCAGAATGCTACGAGCACCGTCCAGCCCTGGTGACACTTGCCTCCAATGGCACTGGAGGACCTCCTGGAGCCGGGCAATAGTATCTCCTGTCTCTGGGTGCCCCTCCTCATCCCCAGTTAGCACCCGAACCGTCTGGGAAAAGTGCGGAATGAAATCCTGCTTTTCTTGGGCATAAACATCTATTTCTGGTCTCCATGCATTCTGAGGAAGAGGAAAGGGCTCTGTTCCTGGACACGGGTTCCTCCTCCATGATGCTGGATGTTTTAAAAGAAGTCAAGGACTGTGATGGGATGTGGGGTGAAAGAAGGGTTCAAGTCTTGCAAGGATGTATGCACTCTTCTTTTTAAAGACAATGGGGTCTGGCCAGGCACGATGGCTCACGCCTGTAATCCAAGCACTTTGGGAGGCCAAGACAGGCAGATTACAAGGTCAGGTGAACGTTCAAGACCAGCCTGACCAACATGGTGAAACCCCGTCTCTACTAAAAATACAAAAATTAGCCAGGCGTGTAATCCCAGCTACTCAGGAGACTGAGGCAGGAGAATCGCTTGAATCTGGAAGGCAGAGATTGCAGTGAGCTGAGATCGCATCACTGCGCACTCCAGCCTGGGCAACAGAGCGAGACTCCATCTCAAAAGCAAGCAAACAAAAGACAACAGGGTCAGTTGTGAGAATTGTAGGGTCAAGTGAGGAGAAGATGAGTCACTTGGTAATTTAAGTGTGCAATGCTAACTGATCAATGCCAAGTAGACAGGTGGATATAGGGATGCCAACTCAGGAGAGAAGTGCAAAGGAGAGCCCCTCGGGGGTGTTTCTGGTAGAGATGCTGTTTTAATCTGAGTGGTGAGGCTGGGAAACATCACCAAGGGACTGCAGCATAAGAACTTAAGGCAGGCAGATGAGGGCCGGCCAAGCACAAACCCCGAGGTGGAGGGAGGGCAGGGGCAGGTGGCCTTAAGGGCACCACCAGCTCCAGCCGATGCCACTGACAGGCCTGAGAATTGAGCCCACGAAAGCCCTGAGCACACCCCGGGAGCTCCTTCAGTGGTGTGGATGCAAGGCCCCCTTAGAGGGTTGGAGACAATGTGCAGAGCCAGAGTGGAGCCTGCGCTCCAGGACGTGCTTTGTAACCCTGGGCTGGGGAGGAAGTATGCAAGAGACTTCCAAGCACTTCTTCCACACTGGCTGGAAAACTACTTCGAATTCTACCTCTTTGCAGCCACCCCCGGCACAGGAAGGGAGTGAGCACCGAGGGCAACAGGGTTACCCGGCACACACCTGGGTCTGCCAGAGCGGCCACTTCACAAGTTGGCTTTTTGAGACAGCGTTTTGCTCTGTCGCCCAGGCTAGGCTGCAGTGGTGTGATCATAGCTCACAGTCTCCTCCAATTCCTGGGCTCAAGGGATCCTCCTGCCTCAACTCGCCGAAGTGCTGGGATTGCAGGGGTGAGCCACCACACCTGGCTCTCTTCACCCATTTCTTTCAGAAAGAACCCTCCAAGGAACCCAAAGAAACAGAATAAAACCCCAGAAAACAAAGAGGAGAGATTAGTCTGGGCCAATACACAATGAATTTTATAGACTCTTCCAAATAGTCTCTAGTTATAGTTATGACACAGGACACACATCCAGTTTAAAACCAAGTTTTATATGATTCAAAGAAAAGTTACATTACACATACTCATTTAAATAATAAGTCAAAGTCTGTTACATAAAACATAATTATGAAACAATTTAAGTCTTACAATTCAAACTACTTAAAAGGCTCAAAGTCACAAAAGATTAAGCAAAACTGCTCAGGCAATAAAGTGCACTAGGGGAGCCTGCCTCTCCAGCGGCCTCCAGCGCCCAGAGCCGCCACTGAGGGGCTCCGTGAAGAATCCACACACAAGGGTAACTGTTCTGCTGCTTAGAACAGTTTTCAGACAGGAACTTTTTCCAACTTAAAACCTTTCAACAGACAAATGGAGGGGGAAGGAAGATGGTTTAAAGAAAGCATTTCCAAATGTAATCAGGACATGGAAGTGTAAATTTAAACCATTTTCAACATGTATCTCTTTTTTAGAACTAGCACTACTTGGAGAATGTTCTGTGATAAGCAACCAAATACTCAAAGACCTTATCCACCAGAATACTAGCAGGACTAACATTACTCTGCATGTCATAATGAAGAAAAATATCCAAATTTGATGCCATTTGTAGCGTAGTGGGAAATGCTGATGCCGATTTGGATGAGTGGAAGGAAGGACTGGGTGATGAGGAAACAGGAACTATGCACGCTGTGGCTCTCCCGCAGCTGCACTGCCTCATGACGACAGGACTCACCTGCGGGAGTGTCCAAACACGTGGAAACCTCCTGAAAACATACACATTTGTGTCAAATAACAGCTGATACTAAGGGGCAAGTTAATGGGTACCAAGTAACACACAGTGAATGACCAGGTGGGGATTTTATCAGACTACAAAGAACAAAACACAAAACCTCATTTTATTCAATATTTCACCTTACCATCATTTTAATAAAGATGACTGCCAAATTAACCAGCAGAGACAAAATCTAAATACATACTGCACAATCAAAAAATATTCCCAGGCTACCAAATTAGTACAGCATTCTGTATGCTCCTACACTTATTCCATTGCTTGAACTTCCACTGTTTAGCAAGAACCAGTGTCAGTGGCTTCTGGAACGCAGGCGGCCACATTCTCTTGTTTATCTAGCATATGTGCTCACACCGTTTAAAAGTGTCATCCATCATCTATTTTCTAGGTAGACTGTAAAACATACCATTCCAAGTAATTTTGTTTGATCAAAACAATTTCCTTCAAACAAAAGGGCCAGGCATGGTGGCTCACGCTTGTAATCCCAGCACTTTGGGAGGCCAAGGCGGGCGGATCATGAGGTCAAGAGATTGAGACCATGGTGAAACCCCGTATCCACTAAAAAATACAAAAATTAGCTGGGCATAGTGGCGTGCGCCTGTGGTCCCAGTTACTCAGGAGGCTGAGGCAGAAGAATTGCTTGAACCCGGGAGGCGGAGGTTACAGTGAGCCGAGATTGTGCCACTGCACTCCAGTCTGGGCAACAGAGCAAGACTGTCTCAAAAAAAAAAAAAAAAGAACAAAAGGGCAGTTGGGTAGTATTACTGCCATTTAGCGTAACTTGCATTTCCTCGAGTTTCTAGTATTTGGTAAATAACAGAAGCAGAACCTTGGCACTGCCTGCCTGCACATGCATCTCACCCTCGGCTAAGCTGTTCTCTAGTGGAAAGTTCATCCAACTAATACAGACACTTCCTTTTTCACTGAGAAGTTACTCTACCCACAGTATAGTAGGGACAAGGCCACAGCAAAACAAGTCAACTGACGATCAACAAATCGGCTGGATTTGAGTGTTTATCTTTTATGGTGTTTTAGGTACAAACAAGAAACTCAATGGTTTGCTTTCGGCAGAGCCATGGCCAAGACGATTACACACAGACTACAGCCTACAGCAGCGCCTGCTCCCTGGGATGTGCTCAGTGGCTCATGTTACTTTCTGGGGTACATCCTTCACAAGACGCACCACGGACACAACTCACTAGTTCTAGTCAACCACACTTGCAGTTCTTGGGTGACAGGAATGGCTGCCTAGAATTTCCTTGAAAATATTATGAAAAAGCTGATTGCAAAATTTATTTTTCCCTTTTAAGAGGCCCTTATTCAACCAGTTCCAATTCCAAAAAATCTAAAAAGGCCAGATAATCTGTGATTTTTTTTTGGTGGAGTAACATGTCAAATTTACTAAAACGGGTCATCATAAAAAACTGTTATTAAATACTGAAAAGAAGGCTGCAAAATGATCTATCTAGAAACTGGTGATTTGAGCACCAACAATATAAATATTTTTATAAAAAACAGTATAAAAATTAGTACCCTGTCTTATTTCTACAAAACATCAATAGAAAGTTGTAAAAATCCAGATTTTGTAAACTTTATTGCCGAAATATTTGTCTGAATGCTGGTGATGTTGGTTATCAAATTTTCTACCATTTCTTTAAAAAAAAAAACAACAAAACACTTCTGAAACTACAAAACATATTGAACAGGGTCCCAAGTGGAAAAGTTAACACACCTTCATCAAAATCAGCTCCCCGATCTTCCTGAGCCCCAAAACTATTTTTTTTTGGGGTGAGGCAATGGGAAAGCAATCCGTCAGTTCCATTCCTGAAAACAGGCTTTTAAAAACCCCGTAACATCCTAGTGGACCTTTCAGGTGGAGGCTGGCGTGGTCACAAGCAGGTTCTCCGGGCTCTCTGCACAGGCGATTCTGTTCAGCTTGCCAACCTCTGCCTGCCAGCCTGGGATCTTCTTGGTCGTCATGTGGCGGCGGGCATGCTTCGTCAGGTGGTCACTGCGCATGAAACGCCGGTCACACACAGGGCACACAAATTTCTTCTCCCCTGTGTGAGTTCTGCGGTGGCGAGACAGCTCATCCGAACGAGCAAACTTCTTATCACAGCCGTCCCAGCTGCAGCTGAAAGGCTTCTCCCCTAAGTGTGAGAAAACACATGCCGAAGAGAAAGGAGATGCTGAGCACCTTATGCAAGGGGTTACTTCATGTCAATTTAAAATCATGTTCATCAAGCTCACAAGAAAGCAATGTCTTCTTATTCTGGAACTGTGGGAAACCCCCCATATAGGCACCGAGGAATAAAAGCTAAGCAAAACCCTGGCACAGTTAGGGCTTAAAGAATATCTCACTTTATAGTGTTACTACTCAGCAATTTCCTTTTATATAATCCTTTATATAATCATATATTAGTTTATAGAATTAGGGCTTAAAGAATTCGTTTATATAATCCTCTACATATAATCATATAATAGTTGATAGTATGAGTGCCTAAAGAATATTTCCCTACATATATATAAAATTATATTTTAGCTCATAATCGGAGGAATGCCTAAAGTGGACACAGTACAGAGCATGAATTGAGGAATAAGTAGCTTATAATCGGAGGAATGTCTAGAGCAGACACAGTGCAGAGCATAATTTAAGAGAAAAAGTTATACCAGGACAAGAATCCATAGCCCAGGTGGCAACGTGCAGTATTGTAAAGATACCCGCTGTACGGCAGGCTTCGGGCAAAAGCCACTCCTCCTAAAGGAGTTGCAGGAGCTTGCTCCAGTCTCGTGGAAGGCTGCTCTCAGAACAGCAATCCACCTTGGTAACTGCAAACTTTATCAGCTCTTGCTACTATGCTGCTCAAAAAGCATCTTCCCATAAAACTCACTGGAAGCTGCCAGAAGGTGGCGGTAGCCTTAACAGCTCTGTCACTGCTATGTGACTTAAAATATCCTCCTATAAATCTTCTTAAAAGTAGCTTGCCCATAGATAAAAGTATTGCACACTGCACCCTCTTCACTGCGCATGGCCCACCTTCAAGCCTCAGTGACCTAATGGGGGTGGACCCCTTACTGCACATGGCCCTTGCCTTCATGGGAACGGGCCCCTTGCGCATTGTCCACCTCCTGACCTAGGTGACATAATGGGGGTGGACTCCATGTTTTATTGCTGACGACCCAATCACTATCCTTAAAGATGATTTCACTCACTGCCCTGCCCCCTAACCTATACACAATACATACTCATGCTTCTGGACATTCGGGGCCTCGCCTAACTCCGCTTATAGGTGGCGTGGCCTCCTAAGCCCAGCTGTGTTTTCCTTGTACTTCTGTGTCCCGTCTCTTTATTTCTCAGATCCTGCGCCTCAGCACAGCATAAGGGACACCCCACGGCCCTGTGGGGCCATCAGCCCTACATGGAACTGGATGATCTGGGTCAAGAAACCCTCCATAAGGCATTTATTCCTGCCACACTTAACATGCAGTATGTTGTTGGCACCCAATGATTTCATGCTAATCTTTCAAAATATATTTAAAACTAAAAATAAATCAAGCCAAGTACAAGCACAGTGGCTCATGTCTATAATCCCAGCACTTTGGGAGGCTGGGAGGATCAGTTGAGGCCAGGAGTTCCAGACCAGCCTGGCCAACAAAGTAAGGCCTGTCTTTACCAAAAATAAAAATTAATTAAAAATGTAGCATCGTGCACCAAAATCTCAGAAACCACCACTAAGGAACTCATTCACGTAACCAACTACTACCTGTATCCCAATAACTTATGGAAAAATAAAGAAAAAAAAATGTAGCATCCATTCACTCTACCTTACTCCAATTTAAAGGCCTCAGGTTGGTAGGAATATATATAAAAAGTGGTCTTAGCCAAGGGAAACTTGCCCAGTTTTTACTTCTCATGAAAACTCCAAGTTTACAAAATGGCACAGAAGGGGATTCTTCAGAACTCTTAGCTTATTTATTTATCAGGTAGAATCTCACTCATCACCAGGCTGGCGTGATCTTGGCTCACTGCAACCTCCACCTCCCAGGTTCAGGTGATTCTCCTGCCTCAGCCTCCTGAGTATCTAGGATTACAGGCACGCACCACCACACCCAGCTAATTTTTGTATTTTTAGTAGTGATAGGGGTTTCACCATGTTGGCCAAGTTGGTCTCAAACTCCTGACCTCGTGATCTGCCCACCTCAGCCTCCCAAAGTGCTGGGGTTACAGGTGTGAGCCACTGTGCCCGGCCAGTTATTTAATTGGAAGTACTTTAGGAAACATGGAAGAAGCTTGTTTTTTTTTTTTTTTTGAAACGGGAGTTTACCTCTTGTTACCCAGGCTGGAGTGCAATGGCGCGATCTCGGCTCACCGCAACCTCCGCCTCCTGGGTTCAGGCAATTCTCCTGCCTCAGTCTCCTGAGTAGCTGGGATTACAGGCACGCGCCACCATGCCCAGCTAATGTTTTGTATTTTTAGTAGAGACGGGGTTTCACCATGTTGACCAGGATGGTCTCGATCTCTTGACCTCGTGATCCACCCGCCTTGGCCTCCCAAAGTGCTGGGATTACAGGCTTGAGCCACCGCGCCCGGCCCAGAAGCTTGTTTTAATCACTGTAAGTCACTCTGTCAGTTACTTTACCAAGGAAAACTGAATAAACAGCAAAACCTCCTTCAGTCACCTCCCCAAACTTGGAAGCTGTGCTCTGGTGTGATGTGAAGTTCCCCTGGAAAGCCCTGGTGAAATGTGGGGCTCACCAAGTCAACAAGCCCATTAAGAGAGGCATGCAGGTCAACTCCACCAGAAGCACCGGTTCCCTGATACAGTCCCCATGTCCATCTGCCGTGCAAACGACCAACCCTCATTTACTAACTAGTGTCATGCCCTTGTATCAAGCACCAGGAGTATATCCAGGTGAGATAAATACATGAGTAACTAAAAAGCAAAGGGAGAATGTGGCAAGACCTACAATAAACGACCAGGGCCAAAGAAGAAAGGAAGATAAGGAAACCAGCTAATAACTAATTCTGGGGAGGCCCTTGGAGGCTCTCGGTAAGTAGAGACGGACAGAGGGCTGAAGGGGAGGGTGGACATATGGAACAGAAGGTTGGAAGGCTGTTTCTGCATGGGCAGAGGCAAGTACTTCATGGCCAAGTTTGGCCTTATCATGGAAGGAAACAGCCACTCGGTAGAATGGAGGAGCAGGAGAGTTCCTCTTACAGTGTCTGAACCCCAGACGGCACTTCATTCTCCACGTGGAGGCCACCATGATCAGAGCAACAGAACACAAACTCACAGAACACCTGAGAAACGGTGCCCTCACCTACTAGAGCCATTCTATCCAGCAACACCCAGACCACTGGTGGGTGGCAGGGAAACCACAGGTCCCATGGAGCTATTTAAACTTCAAGTATTAAAAAGTGTAAAATTCAGTTCCTTGGGCACACTAGCCACACTTCAAATGTGAGCAGGCAGTGGCTAAAGGACAGACAGCAAACATTTCCATCATCGCAGAAAATTCAATTGGACAGAGCTGGTTATACAACAGATCATTAGGTCAGCAGAGTGTCTTGTGCAACTTACTTTAAATTAAAAACTACTTTCAGAGGTAAGAAAACTATACTCTTTAAAAAAATATTTTAGAATTTTAACTTTAATATAGTTTGGCCAGACCTTCCCACAATGAACATAAGTCACATTGATAAGATATATTTACTGAACGTGAATGCATGTTCTCTTAAAAATAAATAAATAAAAATAAAACATCCACTGCAATGTGAACAGAAGGGGGCACTGTGAGTCACTCTAAAAGCTCCCGAAAGACACCATCACAGTACTAGACTACATTTTCTCTCCAGGGTGAGCAGCTGGCGCTGTCTGCAAACTCCTGAAGGCTGTGCTCACCCTTACAGGATTGTGCAGGCTTTTCAGAACCAAAGAAAAAGCCACACTTCCTCCTTCACCAGGGGTTCTCATGATACCCTCCCACCCAAAGGCGGCTCCAGGTGTGCTTCCTAACCACACGGTCTGCTGTGCCCAATGTCCTACCTGCCCTGGTGCTTACCTGTGTGAGTGCGAAGATGAGCCTTGAGGTGGGAACTTTTGAAGTAGGTCTTCTGGCAACCTGGGAAGGTGCAAACGTAGTTCCTCCTTCGGGAAAAGTCTACCTGAGGGACACAGTTTTGGCTAGAGGCGATGAACACTGGCGCAGGGGCGAGGGGCAACAACTTGGTATTCCCTGAAGCCAGGACGCTGGCCGCACAGGGGGCAGGCGGAGGGAGGGCGCCCTGGGGCAGGACCAGCATCACAGCTCCCTGAGGCACAGGAGGTCCCAGGAATACAGGTTGCGGAGCTGGAGCAGCCTGGGCTAGGATGGGTCTCACAGTCCCCACAGACAACTGGGGAGGCGGCTTCAAAAAAGCTGAAAACATGCCACTCTGTCCAGTCACAGGGATCATTTGGCAAAGGACAGGGGGAGCAGGGACAGAAATCAGAGGGGTGGTTTTCCTGGGCAGGTCATTTTCGTAATTCTTTGGTGAGCAAGTCTGCATTGCACCAGGCCACCCTGCCTGCTGGCCTCTGTCAGTGGGGATCAGGCCACCGGGCTTGTGCAAGCAAGGCTGACAGGACACTGCGTTAGTGCTGAGTAAACAGTCTGTGAGGTGTGTATCCTGCAAAGTTTCAAAGTGTCCCAAAAGCTGCTCTTCTCCTCTGCTGTCAGAAAGCTGGCCATCTGGAGTCTGCGTGGCGGGAAAGCAGGCAGGAGCAGGGCTCTCCCCAGTGTGTCGGATCACGCTGGTCCCCACGGCCCTGCACGGAGAGCTGGGTACTGGCTCCAAACCTGGCAGGCCCCTCTCCACCCCCCCATTCAGTGCTCTGGCCACCACAGCAGAGGAATGGAGGGTGGCCATGGCTGTGAATGCTTTGGAATCTGTTACTTGGGAAGAAACAGGTGTCCTTGTCGATGGCTCCACGAAATCAGGGCTCTGAGGAGGAGTTATGCACTTAAAAAAAAAAAAAGTACCATGTGAAAAGGCTGCTTTAAATTTTACAAGGGGTTTAATTGATCACAATGCTCCCAATACCTTTACATAAAATAATCTAGAGACTCAGCTAAGCCTGTTTTCAATGCCCCAGTGGCTTTCAAGGCTGCATGGGGCACTTCACTTTCTCAGCTTCTTCCCAGTGTTCACCCCTTCCAGACGTGCCCAAGCGCCCAATGCCAGGAAACTCTGAGGAGCTCCTGGCCAGCAGGCCTGCTGCTTCCACAACACCCCCCGCTGCCCCACAAGGCCCTCCCATCCCTCTCCAAATCTGCTTTCTACACTCTCCTTTCAGATAAGCTTCCAGCCCAGGACAACCACAATTTCCACTGCTAGCAGCCTACAATTCTCAACTTCTCTGAGATGCAATTTTTCCAAATGCTTTCACAGATATTAGCAAGTTCAAAAACCAAAAACAAGAGTGATTTACTGCACCCAACTCACATTAAGGAGCCGGCTGCCACTGGAAGGCAGAGGTGTCACCAATGAAGGCAATCTGTTGTAAAAGCACATGCTTCTCCAGCTGCCACCCACATATCCTGACCCTAGGCTGGGTCACCAGGAGAACCTAAGCTCCACCCCAATATACCCCCGGAGAAGTAAATTTCACTTTCTCACATTAATCTGTAGGTTTCATTCCATGGAAATTAACCCCATAGCTAGCAAGGTAAGATCCATCCATAGAAAGGGCACATTTTTCAGAAATGAAGGAAGATTTTCCACTCCCTCAGACCCACAAAAAGAGAGGGTATGCAACTTATTTGCCAGCATCCCAGGGAATCTTCCCACAAGTTCTTCAACACACTGATTTCAGCTACTCTAGTCATTTCACAAAAATGCTCCTCTCCCACCTCCTCTTACCAGAGTTGATAAAGAATGGAAGTCTTTTGGTAGCTCAGGTGCAGGTGCATCCATATGCACAGCAGAGGTGACATCCCCAGAGTCAGAGACAGGCGTGAGGGGTCTTATCCGTAACAGGTCACCTTTCTGGAATCTTTGACCCCAGGAGCTCATACAAACAAGAGCCTCGACAGCTTCCATGTCTGTCTGCTCCAAGATGCTGCACGTAGACCGTTCGCTGTCATGCCGCTTCCTCTCCAGGATGGACTCACATATGTCCATGATGCCAACCTAGAGGCGACACAACACAACAGCTTCTCAGTGCAGGGGAACTACAGAGGTCACCCATCATGGCCATGTGGCTATGCATACCAGAAGCCTGCACTAGGCATGTAATGCACATGCAACACACCATAGCAACACACACTCAGTTGTAGTAAAAGATGTTAAAGGAGGACCACTCAGCTCTTAAGCCAACATTTCAAAGACTGAAGTAAGCTGGCAAGCATTGCCATCAAAAATCCTGACTCTTTTTTTTTTTTTTTTGAGACAGAGTTTCGCTCTTGTTACCCAGGCTGGAGTGCAATGGCGCGATCTCGGCTCACCGCAACCTCCGCCTCCTGGGTTCAGGCAATTCTCCTGCCTCAGCCTCCTGAGTAGCTGGGATTACAAGCACGCACCACCATGCCCAGCTAATTTTTTGTATTTTTAGTAGAGAAGGGGTTTCACCATGTTGACCAGGATGGTCTCGATCTCTTGCCTCAGCCTCCCAAATTGCTGGGATTACAGGCGTGAGCCACCGCGCCCGGCCAAAAATCCTGACTCTTAAAAAAGGCTACTAAGTTCATACTTTTCTTGGGTAAATGATTAATAAAATTAACTCCTGAGGTGCAAGCCAAACAGTGGCTGGGGTGAAGCTGCTGCCCAGGGAGGAGGAGCTGACACTGAGGCCATCTAGTCGGTCTGCCAGTGGCCAAAGCACCCTGACCATGGCTCTCTGAGGTGGCAAAGCCACCAGAGCAGTGTTCCTACAGATGATCTCAGGGACTCTCGGGCCTTCCCCCTAGGATTCCAGGACTCCAGGCAGGTAGGGCCCATGGTGATTCCACCAGTTCCCCACCCCAGATTCAGAACAGAAGTCATCTGTTACTGTCCCAAGGCTACCAGGGGGTGACAGGAAGCAAACCTGACGCTTAGAG
>NW_022436971.1:15500760-15728163 GCF_009761245.1 Sapajus apella
TATGTACTCTTGCTCATTTGCCCAGGCTGGAGTGCAGTGGCATAATCTACCATCGCTGCAGCGTCCACCACCATGTTGGCTAGTTTCTGTATTTTTACTAGAGAGGGAGTTTTGCCATGTTGATCAAGCTGGTCTGGAACTCCCAACCTCCCCAGTTCAAGCAATTCTCCTGCCTCAGCCTCTTGAGTAAGCTGGGATTACAGGCATCTGTCACCACGCCCAACTAATTTTTGTATTCTTAGTAGAGAGAGAGTTTCACCATGTTGGCCAGGTTGGTCTAAAACTCCTGACCTCAGGTGATTCGCCCACCTCGGCCTCCCAAAGTGTTGGGATTACAGGTGCGAGCCATCTCGCCCAGCCGTTTTTTTTTTTTTTTATTTTTTTGAGACAGAGTTCTGCTCTTGTAGCCCTGGCTGGAGTGCAATGACAAGGTCTTGGCTCACTGCAACCTTCCCCTCCTGTGTTCAAGCGATTCTCCTGCCTCAGCCTCCCCAGTAGCTGGGTGTACAGGTGGCCGCCACCACGCTTTGCTAATTTTTGTATTTTTAGCAGAGAGGGGGTTTCCGCCATGGTGGTCAAGCTGGTCTCGAACTCCCGACCTCAGGTTATCCGCCCACCTCAGCCTCCCAAAGTGCTGGGATTACAGGCGTGAGCCACCGCCAGGCCCTCACTGTCTCTTTTTCAGTGGCTGGAAAGAGACTGGAATGAGCTGATCTCGATCAAAAGAAAACTTTAAATGTACGAAGACACACGTTTTCTCTCAAATTGACATGCACCAAAGTTTTCCGTCTGCTGGGTTCACCCAGATCAAACAAGACGAGGTCTCTGTCCCGCAGGCCGCGCCACGAAACTCCCTGTGAAATCACAGAACCTGGCCTCGTGGCCAGCTCACCACATTGGAGGGAGGGGGCTCGCTCGGTACACAGCTACCCGCACAACACGAGGCCCGCGCTCGGCCCACGTCTACTTGGCTACCTCCCCGATGCTCCCGGGTCGCGACGCGCAGTAGGGGACCCCAACGCCCGCGTGCCGCGTTCCCGCCTCCGTGCGTTGCCACGCCCCCAGTACCTTGCCACGCTCCCGCCTCCCGGCCTTACCCCGCCCCCAGGGCCGTGCCACACTCCCGCCAGCCGCTCTGGCCCCGCCCCCGCGGCCGCGTGCCGCGTTCCCGCCAGCCGCTCCCCCGCCCAACGGCCGCCCAGCTCACTGGACCGGGGTGACGTCATGGCTGGAAATAGCCGCGGGGCCAGCGGGGCGGAGCCGCCCAGGAAGCGCGAGACAAAGCTGCGCGGGGCACACGCCCCCTCCTCGCCCCCGCCGGCTCGGGTGCGCCCCGTGCGGCCACCGCCCCGCCGGCTCCGGAGCCCGCCCAGACCCCCACCAGCGCGGCCGTAGTGATGCCCTACACGCCCCACCTCCCACTTTCACCGGCGCGCGGGCCCCGCACCCCGTCCCCCGCCTCGCTCCTCGCTCGAACGAGTATTCCCGCCGCGGCAGCCCCACCACTTACTGCGCGCGCGTCGTCTGGGCCCGCGGAGTCCGGCGTGTGCATCGTGCCGGCCGGCCGGGAGCAACAAAGCGGCCGCGGGGCGTAAGCTGGAGCGCAGTAGCGGTCCCACGTGCGTGGCGGGCGGCGGGCGGCGGGCGGCGGCGGCGGCGACGACCCGGAGCTCCTGCGTCCGGCACACGCCTCGCCCGCCCGCGCCGCTCTACCCCGGCACGGCCCTCGCGGCGCGGGAGGGGCGGGGCGGCAGCGGAGGGAGCGGTCGGCGGGGCGGGGCACGGAGGCGAACCAAAATACACCGCGCCCCTGTCGGGGCGGGGCCGGCTGCATTCAGCCAATCCGCACCTGGTTCTTGCGCGGCTGGCCAATGAGCGCCGCGGGGGGCCGCGTGATCGGAGCCTGGCCGCGGCGTGATCCGTCAGGGCGGGACGCAGCACGTGTTTTGGTCAGAGTGAGGGGCGGGGCCTGAGGCCCTGGAAAGTAGGGGAAAGGTTGCGGCGGCGGCGCCGGGGGCGCGCGGGGCGGAGGGTGAGGTGCGGCAGCAGCTGGGGAAGTCCCAGGGCCAGGGCCGGACTCGCTGCGGGGAGCGGGGAACCGCGCTTAAAGGACCCTCTCGCAGCCCCACTGGCTGAATCCACCGGTAGCGGAGACTCACCTAGAGGCCTCACCCCGGCTTTTGTTTGCTTGTTTTTAATTTCTGTCACTCTACCTTTGGCTCTTAGGAGTGCGTCCTTGACCAGAGAGGTCTGAAACCTGGCCGTTTCTAGGTGACATTCCTGCATTCGGTCATTTTTGCAGATACCCGGAGCCGGAGCTTTACGGCCTGAGTGTCCCTCCTCAAGCGTCTCTGGGCCTCTGCCACCCCGTTGCCCGCTGAAACCCGCCGATCCTTCCCATGCCCGGAGGAAAGGCCGCCCCCTCCGGGAAGTCCACGAGCGTGCAGGAGAGATCTAGCCCAGTGTCCAGGACACCTTTTTTTTTTCCTCCCTATATTTCGGTTGCTCCCGTCTCTTGGTGTGATTTGCTCACGTCTGCAGGGCCAGGTTCGTGGAGAGCAGGAGGCATACTGTTTATTTGTGTCGCCGTAGCCTTCAGCTCAGCGACGGGTCACCCGTCTGTCTGTCCACTGCGCCCGTGTTTGCTGAGCCGCGATGCGGGTTGGCGCTCAATGCAAGGGGCAGAGGCCACAATGAGGAATTTTTTTTTTTTTTTTTTTTTTTTTTTGAGATGGAGTTTCACTAATGTTACCCAGGCTGGAGTGCAATGGCGCGATCTCGGCTCACCGCAACCTCCGCCTCCCAGGTTCAGGCAATTCTCCTGCCTCAGCCTCCTGAGTAGCTGGGATTACAGGCACGCACCACCATGCCCAGCTAATTGTTTTTGTATTTTTAGTAGAGATGGGGTTTCACCATGTTGACCAGGATGGTCTCGATCTCTTGACCTCGTGATCCACCCGCCTCGGCCTCCCAAAGTGCTGGGATTACAGGCTTGAGCCACCGCGCCCGGCCAAGGAATTGTTCTTGAAAGCTCATATCCAGGGTAGCGGGAGCAGAGACTGAATCCCAGCACCCGGGGGCTTTGCTCTGAGCCAGAGAAGCCTGGGCTCTGGGGAACAGGCCGGGCCCCACCACTCACCTGAGCAGAGCTCTGGTCCCCACTTGCTCCTGTGGGGCCCACTCGGGTTGGACAGAGGGTTTGAGGAGGCCGAGGAAAGGGTGTGTGCTGAAACAGTAAGAGGGTTGAAGATGAATGAACTCTTCACATGAGGACCCCAGGGGCTCTGAGAAGGGCACAGGGGGTTTTATGTGTGACAAGTCTTAGGTACAGGCTGGAATATTCTCTTTTGCCTGGACTCCCGCATTTGCCAACTGGTCTCCCTGCGACCGCTGCAGCTCCCAGAGCCCCTTCCCACCCAGCAGCCCCAGGGGTCTTTAACCCTTTCAGTGGTTCCCACTGCACTCAGCGGAACTCTCCTGCTCCCTACTGTGGCTTGTAAGCTGCAGCGATCCAGCCCCTCCCTCTCCAGCCCCATCCCTCTCCCCATACCCTCAAGGGACAGGCCGGGCCTCCTCTTGGTCACCTGTCCCACCAGCCTCTCTGCCATCTTCAGGTCTTTGCACTTGCCATTCCCTAGAATGCTTTTTCCCCAGATGCCCCCTTTCCTCTTACCCGCAGTCCACCTAGAGAGCACCCTCGGGCTGACCTCCAGGCCCCTTCTCACATGCTATCTTGTTTTCTTCCTCCACAATAGTTCATGATCTATCCATTTTCCATGACCTAAGTTATTTGTTCATGTCTGTATCACCACCAGAAAGAATCTCCCAAGGCCAGGGAGGCTAGCTGTTTATCTCATTTGTCCACGTAGGGGAATGAGCAAATGAAAGTGTCTACCATCCTCCCTGCTTGAACATCCTGTGGGCACCTCGAATTGTGTCCTTAAAACTGAACTTAGATTCCACCCAAATCTGGATTTCTTACTTCCCTGTAGGGCACAGCTGTATACCCTGTTCCTTAATCTGGAAACCTGAGCATCACCTTTAACTCCTCCCTTTCCCACAGTTCCTTTCTTTCGCCAATTACGCTGTGCTCCTCTTCTTCCTCAGTTCCTCTCAAACTCTTAGGTCACCCATGCCAGCCCTTGTCCTGGCCATCACCTGCTTGCCTGAATTCTTGTCACTGCCTCCCAAGAGGTCTCCCTCCCTCCAGCCAGATGCCCTACAATCTGCCCTCACCTCACTGCCAGAATGATCTGGAAGTAGAGATTGCACTGAACCTGTATTCAAACCGTCAGTTGGAATCCAGTTATGGGACTGACTGCAGGCTCCTTGGCCAGGAACCCATGAGTCTTTATAGCCAGGCTCCAGCCAGCACTTCCTGCGTCATTTCTGACCAGTTCCCCAAATTGCTTTCCCTTCTGCCTTCCTGCCCCCATGACCCAATATAGAACCCAGTGCACCCAGGGTCATGTCACACCACTCCTTTCTGTTTCTAGACAGCATTCTTTCTGCATAGAGTATGCCAATCCTTGTCTGCTTTGACTCTGTAAGGCTGCATGAGATGGCCAGGCATGGTGGCTCATGCCTGTAATCCCAGCACTTTGGGAGACTGAGGCAGATGGATCACCTGAGGTGAGGAGTTCAAGACTAGCCTGGCCAACATGGTGAAACCTTGTCTCTACTAAAAATATAAAAACTTAGCCCGGCGTGGTGGCTAATAATCCCAGCTATTCTGGAAGCTGAGGCAGGAGAATCATTTGAACCTGGGAGGTAGAGGTTGCAGTGAGCCAAGGTTGTGCCATTGCACTCCAGCCTGGGTGACAAGAGTGAAACTCCTTCTCAAAAAAAAAAAAAGATTGCATGTGACTCCCGGGCAAAACCCTTCCTGATACCCCCAAACAGCCGATGCCTCAGTGGAAGGCAGCGTGTCTGGGCTTTGGAGTCAGACCTGGATCCAAATCCTTGCTCTGCTGGTGTGACCTTGCCAAGTTCTCCTTCCTGTAGGACAGAAGGCGGCAGCAACTCTCCCTGACCTGGCACTCTGGCTTCTCTTGCCCCTGGCTGTGTTTCTGCTCCCCCAGCAGGCACACATGAGAACTGTGCCCTCTTCAGCCATGAGCCCCTGTTCTGCCCACATCTAGCTCATCTTCCAGATGGACAGGCAGGCTGTGGTCACTGTCAAACCCCTGATTCTGGCCCTGCCTTTAATCAGAGGGATGAAAATTTGTAAGCTCAGACTGTTACGGATCATTCATTTAGACTTCACTGAGACCACTGGCACCAGGCTCTGTAGACCATTGGGAAGAGCAAGGTCTGGCAGGCAGACTGGATGTGGTCACAGATAACATTCCCTGTGGGGAGAGTGTGAGCCTGCAGGCCACAATGCCACTGCTTTCTCCTGTGTCCTTCAGAGAGCGCCTATGGCTGTGCACACGTGCTGCCACACAGAGAGGGCTGCTCTGTACCTCGCTCGCTGACTTCTCAGTGTCTTTTGCAGTTGTTACATAACGATCAACCTAATTCTTTGTAATGGCTCAGTAATACTGGATATGTTATTGATTTAACACTCTAGTTGAAGAACCGAGACGTTTAGGTTGCTCCCAGTTTTCTGGGAACGTCGTGCCCCTCCATCATTTACCCACGTGGAAGGATAACTGCAGGATGAGCAGCCCCTGGAACTGGAATTGCTCAGTTAACTGCTCTGTGCATTTTCTGTGCATTTCCTTTTTCTTTCTTTCTTCTTTTTTTTTTTTTTTTTTTGGTAATTTTTTTTTTCTTGAGACAGCCTTGATCTGTCACCCAGGTTGGAGTCTGGAGTGCAGTGGCATGATCTCGGCTCACTGCAGCCTCTGCTTCCTGCATTCAAGTGATTCTCCTGCCTCAGCCTCCTGAGTAGCTGGGACTACAGGTGGGCACCACCATGCCCGGCTAATTTTTTGCATTTTTAGTAGACACAGGGTTTCACCATGTTGGCCAGGATGGTCTTGATCTCCTGACCTCATGATCTGCCCACCTTGGCCTCCCACAGTGCTGGGATTACAGGCGTGAGCCACCGCTCCCGGCCTTTTTTTGGTAAATTTTTATTGAAATATAGCATAGTATAGATATAGGAAAATGCAAAAGCTTACATGTACAATTCAACAAATTTTCACTAGGCAAACACAGTGTCTCTCCAGCACCCAAATTGAGAAACAGAATGTCAGCAGCATCCCCAAAGCCCCCGAGGCTCCGTTCCAGTCACCATTTACCCTTTCCCTAATCCCCTGCATAGGAAAATCCTTATCGTGGCTTCTAACACCGTTGGTTGGTTTTGCATGTATTGACACTTTTTGTGTGTGTGTGACACTTATTATAATATAAAGAAAATCCTACAGTATATTCAATCTGGGGTCTGCCTTCTTTCACTCAATGTGGTGTTCTGGGCAGTTGGACTTTGTTTATTCTTCTTTTATAACAGTTCATTCTTCTGTTCTCTTTCTCTTGGGTTGAGCTTACGGGTCTAGAGGCAGTACAAGGACTGGAACATGCTGTGAGCTGACCAGCCCCTGGGGTGGCTGTCTAGTTGACAAATGACCTAATCAATGGTTGACTAAATGAATGAGTGAATGAATCGCAGATCCACAAATCCACCGAGCTGTTCAATCCCGAATGGAAGCGAGTGTCCATTTCTCCGAACACCCCAGGGCCCCGTCTCCCTCTGCTGGGGGCACTGAGGATGGGGAACAGAGAGGTCTGTAGGGGCAGCTGAAGCACAGGCCATCCAGGTCAACCTGCTTATTTGACAGATGGGGAAACTCAGGCCTAGCAACTTCACACAAAGACACTTTGCTCAGGGGAGAAACCCTCACAATGCTGTGTCTGATGTGGTTGAGGTCCGAAGGAGGGCCAGGTCAGAAGACATTTAGTACATACCAAAAGTAGGCCAAGCATCGTGCTTGGTGCTAGCTTTTCATGCCCTCTGATCCCCTCATTTCAGCCCCATTTATAGATGAAGACACTGAGGGACAGAGAGGTGAAGCCAGCTGCCCGTCACTGCTGGCAGTGAGCCGAGGGGCCAGGGGCCATCCCTCCAGTGCAGGTCCAGTGCTGCTTTCTCCCAGCTGCCTGCCCCTGGAAAAGCAGCTGCTAAGAGCACCTGCGGAGTCCTCCTAAGCCAGCCGAGTAGGGGGCTGCAGGCAGCTCCCACCAGACACAAAATGGGGTGCTCAGTCCTATCCCTACGGGGAGGGTGAGGAAGCTCTTTGTTCCTGCTGTGGCTTCCAAGTCCCCCTTCCCCCCACACCTGACACACCCCCTGCTGCACTCCTCTGGCCGCCTTGGCTACTGCTGCACTGGGCCTTCTTTCTGCCTCTAGGCTACAGCCTCACTGTGTGTTACATCTCCAGACCTCCCGAGAGGGAGAACCAGGTTGTGGTGATGGCCTAGGCTTTTAATCTCAGAGTAGAGGGATCACGTGGTCCAACCTGCAACTTTCGCCAAAAGAAAGCCCAGAATGGGGCTATGGGTATAGTGGGCTCTGAAACCTTCTTTGAGGGCATGGGCAGTTGGCAGGGCCTTGCAGAGGCTGGCCAGGACAGACTATGGCGGCAAAGGGGAGCCCTTGCTGCTCAGGGCTATGAGACCGTGGAGGAACCAGAAGTACCCTTGGCCCTTCCAGTTGCTACTGTTTGGCAGGAAACTGACTCAGAAACAATGGTACATCCTATATACCGAGAGCCTATATACTGTGTGAGCACAGGCGTAGGGGGTGCAGGGGGGACCCGACTACTCATATCTGAGGAACTGGTGGGAGGGCTGGTCTGGGACAGTGTCCAAAGAACACATCATTTGAGCTGGGTGTTAAGGACAGCTAGGAGGTAGCCACCCAGGAAACAGAGGTGACCTTTGGGTGCTAGCGACATGCCTCCTCCACCTCTGCATTCTTTAGCTCTTAGCACAAGGCCCACCTACGCAGGGGGTCCCAGGGAGTTGAAATAAACCTGGGAGGAAACCCAGGTCATTGCCCAGGCCAGTGGTTCTGCAGCGTGAGCCCGGAAGGTGTGTTAAAACGTGGATTGCCGGGCCTATCCCAGGCTTCTGACTGAGCCGGTCTCCTCAGGGTCTGTGAATCTGCATGTCTTTTTTTTTTTGAGACTGAGTCTCAATCGGTCACCCAAGCTGGAGTGCAATGGCACAATCTCGGCTCACTGCAACCTCCACCTCCCAGACTCAAGCAATTCTCCTGCCCCAGCCTCCCAAGTAGCTGGGATTATAGGCACCCACCACCATGTCTGGCCAATTTTTGTATTTTGAGTGGAGACAGGATTTCCCCTTGTTGGCCAGGCTGATCTCGAACTCCTGACCTCAGGTGATCCGCCTGCCTCGTCTTCCCAAAGTGCTGTGATTATAGGCATGAGCCACTGCACCCGGCCAAATCTGCATGTCTAATAAGTACCCAGATGTTGCTGACGCCACTGGTCCAGGAATCGCAGCTGTGAGAACTACTGATTTAGTCCAGTCCCTGCGTCTACAGAAAGGGAAATGGAGACACAGAGACCACAAGCAGCCTGTCCCAGATACTCAGAGTATGAGCAGAGGAATGACTGGACACCCTACCTCCAGACTCATGCTAAGTCCCACCCCGAACCACACTGCAGTGCCACCCTGCCACCTCTTGGACAGAGTGCCCCAGGAGTGGCCCCAGAGGAAAGCCTCAGGAGGCCCACGTGTCGCTGGACAACAGCACAAACCACCGGCTGGCCTGGGAGGGCAGCCTTCCAAGGGTCCTAGTGGCTACGCAGCCCGTCTGCTCAGCGAATTGCTTGTACCTGGTATGTTGCCAGCCCGACTTCCCCAGTGACCCAGCATGGCGCTGGCACCAGCTCAAACGGGGCAGCAGGGCCGGCCAGGGCAGGAGCTCAAGGCATTGGCAGAGTGACCAGTGGAGAAACGTCTCACAGGGTGACTTGGTGCAGATCCCTGCAGGGTCTGAGCGGGGATCTGTTGGGACGTGCTGTCATTCCCACCCCCGGGCACAGCCAGCGGCACTTACCCAGGTCTCAGCGCAGGTGGAAGGGAATTTGCAGGGGTGGTGCTGTGAGCTGCTCAGCACTGGGGGCGGGGTGGCCCAAGCCAGCCAGCTCCTGACTCAGCACAAAAACAAATTTTAACCACTTGAAGGAAATGCCCTGTCTGAGGCAGGCCAGCCGCTGGCTCAGAGCTGAGCACAATGGAACCAGGAGTCACCAGCCTCCCCCAGGCAGGCCAGGCCCCCTGCCAGGGGCTTTCCTGGCACCAGGGCACTCCTCACCACGGGCCCCTCCTACTGGCCTGTTCCGTAACCACAGCAGCACCCCATTGGCCCAGGAGCCACCACCACCCAGGCTGCGGTCAGTGCCCCTCCCAGGCATCCTCATGTGGCCATGTCTTCTAATGCTTGGTCAATTTATACCTGCCTCCGCCCTAAACCGGGAGCTCCAACTCCAGAGGCCATAGAAACCTCTGCTGAGTAGGCCCGGGGTAGACTGAGGCTGCTCCTCATGGAGAAACTGTCAAGGCACTTAACCAGGGTGGCCTTAGAAAGAGGCCTCATGCCCAGGTTGGTCTGCAGCCCCTCCCCGGACACCTTCCTGGCTCAGTGTCACTCACAGATCCATGCTGGGTCCCCTCAGGTCACTCTGGGCCACTTTGGATGGCATGGGGAACTGAGAGGGGCACAGTCTCCCTGTCTGCAATCATCTGGTGCTTGCAGTTTGGAAGGAATCGTCATTCCTTTCACTAACCCTACCTGTCCTCTCCCCAGTTTACCACTGCTGTGTGGGAACTTGAAGTGGGTAAAATTAGCTGGGCATGGTGGTGTGTGCCTGTAATCCCAGCTACTCGGGAGGCTCAGGTGGGAGGATCCCTTGAGCCCGGGAGTTGGAGGCTGCAGTGAGCTGAGATTATCCCACTGCACTACAGTCTGGACAACAGAGACTCCATCTCAAAAAAAAAAGAAAATTAAAAATGGGAGCCTTCACTCCACTACAAGAAGGTCCTCTTTCTGCTCAATGGTATTGGGCCTCGGCAGGAGGGGTGAGACCCTGGGCTGAGCTCGCTGAGCTCCCTGACTGTAGGCTCAACTCTCAGAGGCAGTTATGGACAACCACCTGGGGTTTTGCTGTGTTGCTTTCTTATGCCCATTCACGTGTGGGTTGCTCTTCAGTAAGCAAGTTCCTGCTGAAGCTAGCTATGCTGCCAGCCACTGGGCTGGACACTGGGAGAGATGGGTGTGACACAGTTTCTGTGTGACCTTGGGCTTGCAGCTTAACCTCTCTGAGCCTGTTTTCTCATCTGTGAAATGGGGATGGAAACTATAACCACAGGATGCCATGGGAGTTAAATGAGATCATGCTCATCAAAATACTTGGCAAAGATGCCTGCCAATCACTACTCAATAAGTGACTTGGTGGTGCATACCTGTAGTCTTTTTTGAGACGGAGTTTCGCTCTTGTTGCCCAGGCTGGAGTGCAATGGCGCGATCTCGGCTCACCGCAACCTCCACCTCCTGCATTCAAGCAATTCTCCTGCTTCAGCCTCCTGAGTAGCTGGGACTACAGGTATGCACCACCATGCCCAGCTAATTTTTTGTATTTTTTAGTAGAGACAGGGTTTCACCATCTTGACCAGGATGGTCTCGATCTCTTGACCCCATGATCCACCCACCTCAGCCTCCCAAAGTGCTGGGATTACAGGCGTGAGCCACCGCGCCCGGCAATAAGTGACTTTTTAAAAACTGTCCCGTGGCAAGGAAGCTCACAAGGAAAGTCATGATTATGGTATAGCTCCCGAAGTGCAAGGGGACGGCACAAGGTAGAGTTCTCCCTTGGCACTCTTCCTGGGGGAGGAGCTCACCTGGCCGCTCAGCTTCCAGGGGGGGGATGGAGATAATGAAAATGCATTGTAAATAAGCAAATGGAAGAGAAGGTACAGTTCTGTACAGAAGAACTGAAAATAATATATGGAAAGAACTCTCCTCCAGGAAATGGAGCTTAATTTCTCTCCCCTTGAGTGTGGGCTGGACTTAGTGACACATTTCTAGCAAACGAAGTGTGGAAAGGGAAAGAGCAGCTTTGCAGTGCAGAAACCTTGCAGTCATCATTTCAATCAAACAATAAAGGCTAACATCACCAGTGATAAACCGTGTTGGCGTTACATACTCCTGATATGACACGAGGAGAAGCGTTCTTCATTGCCATGTTATCCTTTCCAAAAATGCAGAGCTCCAGTCTAATCATGAAAAAACATCCAACAAACTGAAACTGAGGAACACCCACAAAATGCCTCATCAGTACTTTTC
Organism: Sapajus apella; assembly: GCF_009761245.1. Classification (NCBI taxonomy): domain Eukaryota; kingdom Metazoa; phylum Chordata; class Mammalia; order Primates; family Cebidae; genus Sapajus; species Sapajus apella. The sequence continues at coordinate 15,512,078 of NW_022436971.1, forward strand.
AAAAGGGTCCGGGTCATGAAAGCCAAGAAAGAACTGAGACGCCGTCCCCTATCGGAGGAGGCCCGCTGACCGAGTGCACCCTAGTAAGCCTGGATTGGATGTGGAAATAGTAAAAGTGCATTAGTGGAAAACTGGTGAAATCCAAAGAAAGTCTGCAGTTGGTGACAGTTTTGACTCAATACTAATTTCATAGTTTTGACAAATGTACCATGGCTATGGAAGATGTTAACATTAGGGGGAACTGGGTGGCGGGTACGTGGGACTGTGTACTATTTTTACAACTTTTGTTTGTTTGTTTGTTTGAGACGGAGTTTCACTCTTGTTGCCCAGGTTGTGTGCAGTGGCATGATCTTGGCTCACCGCAACCTCTGCCTCCCCAGTTTAAGCGATTCTTCTGTCTCAGCCTCCTGAGTAGCTGGGATTACAAGTGTGTGATCCCACCCAGCTAATTTTATATTTTTACTGGAGACAAGGTTTCACCATGTTGGTCAGGCTGGTCTCGAACTCCTAACCTCAGGTGATCCGCGCGCCTGGGCCTCCCCATGTGCTGGGATTACAGGCGTGAGCCACCACACCCACCTGTTTGTTTTTTGAGATGGAGTCTCACTCTGTCTCTCAGGCTGGAGCCACATGCATGGTTCCCTCCCATCTCCAGGCCTGCCCCTCAGCCCCACCTGGCATGTATGTATTGCTCTTTCATCCTCTCTCTCCCACTCCTCCACCTCTCTCTCTCTCTCTCTCTCTCTCTCTCTCTCTCACACACACACACACACACACACACACACACACACACACGGAAAAATTCCGTGAGATTGCAGTGGCGCAATCTCAGCTGACTGCAACCTCTGCTTCCTGGGTTCAAGCAAGTCTCCTGTCTCAGCCTCCCGAGTAGCTGGGATTACAGGTACTCACCACCACGCCCAGCTAATTTTTTGTATTTTTAGTAGAGACGGGATTTCACTATGTTGACCAGGCTGGTCTCGAACTCCTGACCTCATGTGATCCACCTGCCTCCGCCTCCCAAAGTGCTGGGATTACAGGTGTGAGCCAACGTGCCTGCCTATTTTTTCAAGCTTTCAGTAAATCTAAAATTATTCTAAAACAATTTAATTAATGCACTGTAAGAGATGAATCAGAGGAAGTTTTCTGTGTATTTGTGTGTGTTTGTGTGCGCATGTGCGCGCATGTGTGTGGGGGGAGAGAGAAGTGGAGGGATGCGAGAGAGGATAAAGGAGCAGTACATACATGCCAGGTGGGGCTGAGGGGCAGGCCTGGAGATGGGGGGGAACCATGCATGTGGCTGGATCCACACATGTGAGTGGGTGAAGGGGATGGCAGGGGCCGGCGCAGGCTTTCGAAGCTGTACTGAGGAGCTTGGCTTTCCAGGCGAGGGAAGGGTTGCGCCGGCCAGAGCAAACCCCCAGCTCTCAGACATGGCCACTGGGTTGCCTGGAGAGCAACTTTCTCTACCCATGGGACTGTCCTTGGCTATTCCCAAGACCCCAGCCTGCTGAGGCCTCCTCTTCTTTCAGACGACAGTGAAACTGCTTCCACCACTTGTGTTTAGCCCATGTCCAGAGGGAAATCCACGTCCTTTCCAGTGTCACCAGGAGTCCCCGAGGGTGTGGCTCTGGCTGTCCCCTCTGCTCTGCTGATTCTCCTGGTGGCTGGGTCTCACCTCACATGCACCAAGTTGCCTTGGAGGTGGTTGAGTACCTTCACGGTCAAGTGTGTGGACAACTGGATTGCAGGTCAGGATAGAGGAGGGGTGGAGCTGGGGACCTAACATGAGCATCGCTGTTTGCAAGGCCTGTGTCCTCTGTCCTCCAGGGCCTGGCTCTTCCTGTGTGCTGTGTCCCGGCCCTCCTCCCTCCTTCCTCTCCCTCCTCCCAACTTCCTCACTCCCACTGTCTCCCTCCCAGCCCATCATGGTCAGGCCCTGGGGGCTCTCCTCCCACACCTACAGGGACAGACAGGGCCGCAGCCCAAGGGAGCCCTCTTCTTGAAGGCTGGTCCCGCAGCCAGCCCTGAACAAGCGAGTGCCTCTCCCTCTGCTCACAGCGAAGCGGCGGGTGGATTAGGATGGCAGTGGATGCGGTGGATCGCCCCGAGAGGGAGTGAGTTCCCCAGGTGAAGGGTGCTTGAGCCTGACTGGGCAGAAATCCTGCAGGGGCCTTGAAGACTCCTGTCCAGGATGGGCGGCTGCTGACGCCCCAAGGCCACTCCTGAGACTCTGGGGGCTTACAGAGGCATTTGATCTCCTCAGGCTTGAGCAGTTCCTGCCCGGACGTGCGGTGCCACCTGACTGGAACACGTCACTTGGCAGCCCATTCTAGTGCAGAGCAACGGCCCCCATGCCCAGGAAGTTCCTCCTAACTTCTGACCAAAGTTGCCTGTGTTATCTGCCCCAAGCCATGTCCCAGAAGTCCTCCAGCTGGGCTTGGCCCCGATGGCCATCTCCCTTTCAGCACATAGATCTGCTCAGTGAGCGTGTGGAGCCTCCAGGGAGTCACGCTGAAGCTCACGCCCCCACATCGAGGGTCTGTGACATGGTAGCCCCAGAGGCTGGCCCAGGGCCCAGAGAGGGCTCTAAGCCCCTCTTCCTCAGGAAGTGCCCCTATGATGTCCTGCCCACAGGCAGCGCAGCACCAGCCCTGATGGGCGGTGGCATGGGGAAGGGGCAGTAGAAACGCAGCTCCTCTGTGCAGCCTCCCTTCCGGGGCGCCCCACAGCCCCACTTCCCACTGCGTGCTACAAGCTGGCCCCCTGGTTTGCTCTGGGAGTTCCTTTACCTTTGCGCTATCCGGCTCCCCTCCTCCCTTCCTCTCCCCCTTCTTCTTTCCATCCTACCTGCCCACCTCTTTAATCCTGTGAAGAAACAGTGAGCCCTCCTCTCTTTTATTCTGCTGTGGGCTGCTGTCTCAAAACACCATAAACGGTGCTTCTCAGCAAGCGACACTCATTTCCCACAGTTCCGGAGGCTGGAAATCCACGCTCAGCGCCGCCGTGGTGGGGTTCCGGCAGGGGCAGTCTTCCAGGTTGCAGATGGCTGCCTTCTCACCGTGCCCTCACGTGGCAGAGCAGGAGGCACCGACCCTCTGGCCTCTTGTCAGGGCACTGATCCCTCATAAGGGCTCCACCCCCAACCTAATTACCTCCCAAAGGCCCTGCCTCCTAGCAGATGAGGGTTTCGAGTATGAGTCTAAGGGGACACGGCCACTCAGCCCATCGCATCCTCCTCCCTCCTAAGGCAGGCGATCAGCGCTGGACTGTCTTGGCTGTGTGGAGTACACACACGCACACGCATGCTCTCTGGTTGGGTTTGGAATGTTTTCTGCTGAGTGTATTCCATGGCAAGCGTATTCCGCTGCACTTGGCTTTTTGCATCCTGGGAGTCTCCGCCCAGCCCGCACCTGCAGCCCTGGCTCATTGGTTTTATGAGCTCTCTAGAAACCACCTCACACTGTGAAGCCTCAGTTTCCCCAACTGTAAAACGGGAGTCGTAATTACAAGGTTAGAAGAAATGGGAAAAAAACATAAAATGGGGCCAGGCGCAATGGCTCACACCTGTAATCCCAGCACTTTGGGAGGTCAAGGCGGGTGGATCACGAGGTCAAGAGATCAAGACCGTCCTGGTCAACATGGTGAAACTCCGTCTCTACTAAAAATACAAAAATTAGCTGGGCATGATGGTGCACGCCTGTAGTCCCAGCTACTCGGGAGGCTGAGGCAGGAGAATCGCTTGAACCCAGGAGGTGGAGGTTGCGGTGAGCCGAGATCACACCACTGCACTCCAGCCTGGGTAACGAGCGAAACTCCATCCCCAAAAATAAAAAATAAAATAAAAAGATAAAACGGGAATAATAAGAATATACTCCTGGCTGAGTTGTTTCAAGAGTTAGAGATGATGTTCCGTAAAACGTGGCATCCATCAGCCATCCCCGCCCAGTCCATCGGCCATCCCCGCCCAGAGCATCGGCCATCCCCGCCCAGAGCATCGGCCATCCCCGCCCAGAGCATCGGCCATCCCCGCCCAGTCCATCGGCCATCCCCGCCCAGAGCATCGGCCATCCCCGCCCAGTCCATCGGCCATCCCCGCCCAGTCCATCAATGATCCCCGCCCAGTCCATCAATGATCCCCGCCCAGTCCATCGGCCATCCCCGCCCAGTCCATCAACGATCCCCGTCCAGTCCATCGGCCATCCCCGCCCAGTCCATCAACGATCCCCGTCCAGTCCATCGGCCAACCCCGCCCAGTCCATCAACGATCCCTGCCCAGTCCATCGGCCATCCCCGTCCAGTCCATCGGCCATCCCCGCCCAGTCCATCGGCCGTCCCCGTCCAGTCCATCGGCCATCCCCACCCAGTCCATCAACGATCCCTGCCCAGTCCATCAGCCATCCCCGTCCAGTCCATCGGCCATCTCCGTCCAGTCCATCGGCCATCCCAGCCCAGAGCATCAACGATCCCCTCCCAGAGCAGGGGATTTTTTGGCTTGGCTGGCCAAAAGCAGAAACAGTCTATGTTTGTCAGGAGTGGGGCTTGTTTTATGCCTGCAGGAGGACAGGACATCTGGGGTACCTCATTCTTGGGGTCTGCCTTTGTCACCCCAGCATGGGGGACCCTGGAAAGCTTGGCAGGGACAAGGCTGGAGTCTCGGGGGGCAGGTGAGGTGCCGCAGGAACCCTGGGGTGAGTAGCCTCAGCTGGGCTGATGTCCTTCAAGAGCAAGCCGTTGGCTGGCCTATAGCCAGGACTTGGGCTGCTTCAGGACGCACGGTTTCCTGCTCAGCTGCTTCAGAGCAAGGCCTCCAGACCCTTCACGTTCCCAGCACTCCGGCTTCCTGGCTCCAGCTGACAAAGCTCCAGCGGTGGAGCAGGAAGGGAGGAGACAAGGGTGTCTCTGGCCGAGCACTTTCCTCTGGGTGGAGGCAGGTGGGAAAGGACAGCCGGGAGCCGCTGGTTTCTCAGGAGCTCACTGAGGACTTTGTCTGGTATCCAGGGAGCAAGAAGCTCCCACCCTGGAGAAAATCCCTCTCTGGCCCTCAGTACGGGCTGGCCACCACTGACCCTGCAGAAGAAGCACACACCCAGTCCTCAGCCTCAGTTTCCTCTCTGGAATGGGAGGGTGATGTCAGTATACTGGCAAGAGGTGGTGAGCGCAGATAAAATGGTCCCTGTGGGCGTCAACCCACCTCCCTAGGTTCCAGGGAACGGCAGCTGGGTTCCAGGTGCCCAGGCAGTCCAGACCAGGGGGGCCTGGGGGCATCTGTTCCCAAGACTGCCCTGCTCATGTTTCACTCCCACTCCTCATTCAGAGGGCGGGAAAGGGTGAAATCACCCCAACTCCCCACACTTTTCAACATTTCATCTCAGCGCTGAGGGCCGCGGCAAAGCTGGTCCTGGGGGGCCCCGAGCTTTTGGCCTTTGCTGCCCCACTCCAGTATACCAACAGCGGGTGGGCAGTCCCGTGACCAGGCCAGAGGAACTGCATGAGGAGGGCAGCCTGAGGCAGATGGACACCTCACCCAGCCCCTAGGGCCAGAACCCTGCCTGCTGGCTGCATTTGAGCTGAGCATTAAAGAGGAAGGGGAAAGGGAGGGAAAAGGGGCGTGTTTACAAGTGTGTTAGAAGGGAGGAGGGAGCAGAGATCCAGAGGAAAAATAAGTGGATCAGGAGGGCCTGGAGCATGAGGGGCTTGGGGGAGTGGACCTCTCCCACCCCAGCCCTAACAGACAGCGGGTAGGGCAGAGGCCCATTCCTATGGCCTTGCTAAAGAGTTTGCTTTTTATTCAGAGAACTGAGAGGAGGTAGTAGTGGGCTCCCGCTAGGGGAACCAGGCAACCCCTTTGCGTTTTAGGACCCTACTTCTGAAGTGGACCATGGCGAGGGGCTGAGCAGGTGCCAAGCTGGGGCTGGGGGCCAGTCTGGGGCTATGGCAGTGATTCCACAAGGAAAAGTGGAGGTGCCCTGGTTTTCTATGCTGCGTAGCAAATTTTCATCAACTCAGTGGCTTAAAGCAGCACCCTTTCTCATCTCACAGCTTCTGTGGCCAGGAACCTGGGCCTGGCCTAGAGCCGTGTGCAGGAAGCCTCATAGCCGCCTTTGGGTCTGTTTGCTGGGCTGTGTTCTCATTCGGAAGCTCTCCTGGGAGGAATCTGTCCTCTTCCTGTGGCTGTGGGCTGGAGGCCGCTCCTAGGTCTGCCACATGGCCCTCTCCGTGGGCAGTGCAACCTCAGCTTGCTTCTTCCAGGCCACGGGAGACACACTCCAGCTAAGCAGTGTGGCCACGGAGTGACATCCCTGTGGCATATCTTATTGGCTAGAAGCAAGGCACAGGTCCCACCCATGCTCAAGGGGAGGGGGTACACATGGTCAAGATCATGAGACGATCTTGGAATTCCGCCTGTGACAGGGGCCTCCTCCCGTTTATTTGTGTACACAACCCTTCATAGCCACGGAGACCTGAGAAGATGTTTTACACAGACTTACACACCAGGCTGGCTGTCTTGGCTGGGAAGAGCCTGCAGCTCTCCTCCCTTCCCACCGGCCCTCCGGGTTTGGAGGCTGCAGGGAAGCTCTTCCGCTCACAGATCTGTTTCTATCCACGAATTCATCGGAGGGCTGAAAGGTCTCATGGGAAAAATGGGACTGAGCTCTGACCATCTCTCTCCCACCAGTGGCCCGAGTGGGTCAGTCCTAATTCTTCATTCCTCAGGACACAGTGTGGCTGAAGGGTGGGCCTGGGACGTAGCCAGACCCACAGGGCCTCTCCCAGGACTTCTGCTGGGGCTGGCAGGAATCACAGCCTCTTCCTTCCCGGGCTGCAAGATGTCCCTGGGCCTGCCAGGGCCGTAGGTCTAGCAGGCATGGTGATGGTCTCTCAGCAGCAGGAGAGACTGAGGCCAAGACCACCAGAGAAGCAGAGACAGTGACCTAGTGGCTCACCTGAGCCCCAGATATGGCCAGGTCTGAAATCCACAGGGGACTTCCTCACTGGGCCTGGAGGCTTCTCTGTGGCCTTCCCAAAGGCAGCATCACATAGGTGACAATGAGGGCAGCTCATGGGCGCATGGGGATGTTAGCGGAATCCCTGCTTACCAGGGCCCTGCGTTTGTTTGTTTGTTTGTTTTTTGAGTCAGAGTCTCACTCTGTTGCTGGGCTGGAGTGTAATGGCATGATCATGCCACCATACCCAGCTAATTTTTTGTATTTTAGTAGAGACGGGGCTTCACCAGGTTGGCCAGGATGCTCTCGATCTCCTGACCTCGTGATCCACCCGCCTCAGCTTCCCAAAGTGCTGGGATTACCAGCATGCACCACCATGCCTGGCCCAGGCCCCTGGTTTAATAAAACATGACTAGAGTGACTCCATCTTGACGTGAGTAGCTAGGCACTCACAAGAATATTCAAGGTCTGAAAATAGCCACATTCAAAGCTGACCACCAATTAAAACAGCAAAATTTCAAAGTATCATCTCCCACCACATTCCGCCTGCAGAATGTCCACACGCCTGGAGACTACAGCCCTCTTTAAATAAAGAGAGCATCGAGGAGCAAGCTTAGGCTGAAAGATTAATGGTCACCGATAACACCAATAGCCCGGCCTTCAGGGAGCACATCTGCACATTCCAAGTTTCATTACCGCTCATCATAAGCAGTACACTCACAAAGGACAGTGCGTTCCTCCTCCCTCTTCCTGAGGATGTCCCACCCTGTAAAGAGTCATTTCCAGTAAACTCACTCCTTCACTGTGCTCTGTGACTTGCCTTGAATTCTTTCCTACACAAGATCCAAGAACTCTCTCTTGGGTTCTTATGCCCCTTTGCAGGAATTCTCCCCTGGAATTACTGGCAACCACGAATCTGCTCTTTTGTCACTATAGAAGGTCACAGAAATGGAATTACACAATTTGTACTCTTCTGTGTCTATTTTTTTTTTTTGTGGGAGGGTTGCTCAGCATAAAGTTTTTGAGATGAATCCATGTTAATGAATGTAGCAGTAATTTCATCTTTCTTGTTTTGTGATTGTGTGCTTTTGCTGAATGGAATTGTAGGGCTGCCTCACAGTTGCTTTTTGTTTGGGAGTTTTTGTTTTTTAAAAATCAGGGTCTTGCTCCATTGTCGTGGCACACAGCCTCCAGGCTCAAGCGATCCTCCCACCTCAGCCTCTCAAGTGGCTGGGACTGCAGATGTGTGCCATCATGCTTGGCTAATTTTTGTGTGTGCATAGAGATGGGGTCTCACTATATTGTCAGGGCTGGTCTGAAACTCCTGGGCTCAAGCAATCCTCCCTCCTTGGCCTCCCAATGTGCTGGGATTATAGGCGTCACCACCGCACCTGGTGCACTCACTCCAGTGTTGTTTTGTCAAAGCAGGGGCCTGGAAAGCAGGGGTTCCTCTAACACTCCCGTGGGCACACTAGCCACCCTCATTGTCACCTGCCTGATACTGCCTTTGTTGCTCCGTTCATCTGTTTGTGCACACTTGGGCTGCTTCCAGTTTTTGATGTTTAGGAATAAAGCCTCCACGAAGATTCATGTTCACGTCTCTATGTGGACGTATGCTTTCATTTGTTTTGGGTAAAACGCAAGAGTAGAATTGCTGGGCCGTTCTTTTTTTTTTTTTTTAATTGCATTTTAGGTTTTGGGGTACATGTGAAGAACATGCAAGATTGTTGCATAGGTACACATGTGGCAGTGTGATTTGCTGCCTTCCTCCCCATCACCTATATCTGGCATTTCTCCCCATGCTATCTCTCCCCAACTCCCCACCTCCTGCTGTCCCTCCCCTATGTCCCCCCAACTGACCCCAGTGTGTAGTGCTCCCCTCCCTGTGTCCATGTGTTCTCTTTGTTCAACACCCGCCTATGAGTGAGAACATGCGGTGTTTGATCTTCTGTTCTTGTGTCAGTTTGCTGAGAATGATGGTTTCCAGGTTCATCCATGTCCCTACAAAGGACACGAACTCATCGTTTTTGATGGCTGCATAATATTCCATGGTGTATATGTGCCGCATTTTCCCTATCCAGTCTATCATCGACATTTGGGCATTTGGGTTGGTTCCAGGTCTTTGCTATTGTAAACAGTGCTGCAATGAACATTCGTGTGCATGTGTCCTTATAGTAGAACGATTTATAATCCTTTGGATATACCCCCAGTAATGGGATTGCTGGGTAAATGGAATTTCTATTTCTAGGCCATTCTTAACTTTATGAGAAGCCACCAAACTTCCTTTCACAGCGGCTCCACCCTTGTGCACCCCCAGTGGTGGCGTGCGAGAGCCTCAGGGTCCTGCAACTCCCAGCACGTGCTGCTGCTGCACCAGCTGTCATCCTCACTGTTCTGGGGGGTGGCTTATTACTGTGGGTTTCATTTGTATCTCCCTGATGACTAATGAAGTGGAACACGATTCACATGCTGATTTGGGCCTTCTGTGTACAGTATCTTCCTTCGTAAAGTGTCTGATGGATTCTTTTGCCAATTTGTTTTTGTTGGGTTGTCTGTCGGGATCATGCTTTTAATGGCAAATGTCAAAGGCAGCCCATGTGTGTCCCCGTGACACACCTGTTGTGTTTATGCATGCACTCAAGCACACGTGTGCACACGCATACCAATTCTCTTTGTTTTTTATTTTATGATTTTTTTGGAGACGGAATCTCACTCTGTCACCCAGGCTGGAGTGCAATGGCGGAATCTCGGCTCACTGCAACCTCCACCTCCCAGGTTCAAGGGATTCTCCTGCCTCAGCCTCCGAGTTGCTGAAATTACAGGCATGCACCACCACACCCAACTAATTTTTTATTTGTAGTAGAGACAGGTTTCAGGAGCTTGTCTCAAACTCCTGACCTCAAGTGATCCACCCACCTCGTCTCCCAAAGTGCTGGCGTAAGCCACCGCGCCCAGCCCAATTCTCTTTAATAACGTGAGGTGGGAGGACAGCAGGACGCTGAGTTTCATGTCACTTGCATTTCAGCTGTTCCTCGAGAGCTCTGGGGAGGGGTGGCATTTACAGTGCTTTCATCTGCCTCAGTCCACGAATCCGAACATCAATGCTGGGAAGTGTGAGATGGCAAATGAGGACTGAGGCCCAAGGGGAAGAAGTCACTTGCTAAAGGCCACAGCTTGAGAGGCAGATTGGACTTGAACCCAGGTTTGTCCGACTCTGAATCCAGTGCTGTTTGTTCACTGCCCAACAGCAGCCTAGGATCAGAACTACAATAAAAAACAGTCTGAAGAATAGAGCAACAGCGGCAAACCCCTGCACCGTGACTACCCTGAGTGCCTGGCTCCGGAGGCCTCTCCCAGATCCTGTGTCTCGATACCCACGGACAGAGCGGGCCCAGAAGAGTGGGGGACCCTGGAACCAGACAACCAAGGTCACAAAGTCCGGGGAAGCCTGAGTGTCTAAGCCTTATTGCCACAACCCCGCTGAGACCTTTGGTGGGGGTCCCTTGCCACCGTCAATGCTCATGAAATTCAAAGCTGCACCTCTCAGCATCCGCCAAGATGTCAGGGCAGAAAGAGGTGCTCTTTCTGCCTCTTCACCCCTGTGGCCCATCTATCTGCCCCCAAATCAGCCAGTTGGTGTCCCCATGACTCAACCGCTCAGGCCCTGCTGGAAGCTTCCCTCAGCGCTCCCCAAACCCCTCTCCTTCCTCTTCTGGGTTCCAGCCCTCCCGAACCCTCTGCCCTTCCTCCTGGCCACAGCCCACAGGCCCCAGCTTGGTTTGGGAGCACACGCTCGCCCGCTCCCAGCTTCTCCCCTTTCCTCCCCAAGTCTCAGGCCTCCCTGTCCCAACTCAGGATGGAGGCCGTGGACCCACAGCCAGGGAGCCAGGTGGGGTGGCCCGCACAGGAGGTTTGGGGAATTTCTGACTCTGGGTTCCAGAAGCCAAGGCCTCCCTCATGGAAACAGAAAGAACTGGGGGCACAGTTCACACGTTCTTGAAAGTGAGGGTTCCCGCAGCACACCCCATGGAACCGCAGCGCTGGCATGTACACCCGGAGGTCCTGCTTCACCCCTGGAGCCACGGCCAAGAGCAGGGCACTGAGGGGCTGCGCCTAAGGCTTCCCACCCCTGGTGCCTCCACGTGATTGAGAGTTATCACCTTTCGCTCCAGTCAGCTGACTGCAGATGTGACTCACACCTACAAAACACCTTCACGGCAGCCCCTAGGTGACAATTTGGTTGACCAAGAAACTATCATGTCTACGGCTGAGAGCTGCTGGAGTCCTGGCAGGGAGGGACCGGGGCTGCGCCCTGGTGATGGGTGTTTCCAGGCGCTGCCAGCCTCACTCACCATTTCACAAGTTGGTCCTTCAAGCTCTTTACTTCCCAGGGCTGCTGAGGTGGGGTCCAGGCTGCTGAGCAGGGCTACCCGGTCCCCAGGACTTCACCTGGAGGGCCTGCCCCAAAGGCCCGGGACTGAGGCTCCATCAGGGCCCATTCCACCGCCTCTGATGGAGCCCGGGGCTGAGCTGATGGGTGCACAGAACTCCCTCTACCTGACACTGCCCTTCGCCGTGGCTGTAGGGCTACGCCCTGGCTTGCCCGGACACAGCCTGACTGCTGCCTCCCCAGACCTGCTGCCTAGACGTGAGGGAGAGCCAGCGTCAGCCATTCAGCCGAGGGCTCTGCCTCCACCCCTTCGAGGGGTGGGAATAGGCCCAGAGAACAGGACAAGGGCCTGGGGCACGACTCCAAGGCCTTTCCACCCACCAGATGCCCTGAGATAAGGCCCAGCCCAGAACTCTGCGTCTCTGTGACAAAAGCTTCTTATCATATAATCTGAGCTGCTGGTCTTAAATCTCTGCAGGGTTGTCCAGCGCTGGGGAGGAGAGCCCAGGTGTGCTGAATGCAGCTTGCGCCGCGCCTGGAGGGATGGAGGAGCCATTGCTTCTCAGTCCTGTGTTCAGCATGTCACGTTGGTAGCTTGACATCAGCCAGATGAGAATAGTTACACCGTGGCTATTGATGAACACTTCACATTAGTTCCCCTGGACCCCCTGCAGAGGGTTGGTTGTTAAACTTTTTTTTTTTTGAGATGGAGTCTCGCTCTGTCACCCAGGCCGGAGTGCAGTGACACGATCTCAACTCACTGCAACATCTACCTCCTAGGTTCAAGTGATTCTCCTGCCTCAGCCTCCCAAGTAGCTGGGACTACAGGTGTGCGCCACTATGCCCAGCTAATTTTTGTATTTTTAGTAGAGATGGGGCTTCAACGTGTTGGTCAGGATGGTCTCGATCTCTTGACCTGGTGATCCACCCACCTCGGCCTCCCAAAGTACTGAAATTACAGGTATGAGCCACCACGCCCGGCCTGCTTGTTAAACATTTACTCGGGCACCACAGGAGAAGACCCAGAGGAGAAGGCTGGGACGGGGAGGAGGGAGTTTCACGTTCTATTACTGAGTAACAAACAACCTCAAAACTGAGTGTCTTAAGATGATGGTGATTGATTCCTCCTCACGGGTCTGTGGGTCACTGGGATGGTTCTTCTGCTCCACGTGGTATTGATGAAGGTCACTCTTACAGCTGTGTGCATGACCTTTTCCTCAGGGAGGATGGCCTGACCTCCCTCAGCGTGGCAGCTTCCGAGACAGCAGGAAGCTGCCAGGCCTCCGAAGGCCAGGACCCCGTGCAGCATCACTTCCACCACATTCTATCTGTCAAACAGGCCTGGTGTGGGAGGGGATACGGAAGATCATCCATATCGGGAGAGTCACTGGGGACCATCAGGGCAGTAGTGTACCAGCTGGGTGGGGCGGCTCATGCCTGGAATCCCAGCATTTAAGGAGGCCAAGGTGGGAGGACCACTTGAGGCCAGGAGTTTGAGATGCCTGGGACATTTGTGTGTCTCTTGTGGCATCTATCCTTTGCTCTGTGCTCAGGTCTGTCTTCACCCCTCAGTGATGTGGCTGTGCACGTGGCTGGGTCCTAGTGTTTAACTCCAAGCCTACCCACACTGTGCACCTATTTGCCATCTAGATGTGCACTTGGGTTCTGGCTGTCTCCTACACCCATGGTTCCCTTTTGTTTTTGAAGACTCCTTTTAATGTTAATATTTTTTCATGGTAGCTCTACCATCTATCAATCAGTGGAAAATAGTGACAAAAGACCCCTTGCCTTTGCCCCATGAATTCAACAGGGCTTCTTATGGGCTAGTTTTTCTCCTGGTTATGATTCAAGTTCTCTTGCTTTATCACTTGTCTAATAATTTTTGATTGGATGCTGGACATTATGATATTACGTCGTTGGGAGTCTGGGTTTTGTTGTTTTCTTTCAAGGATTCATGAATTTGTTTGTTTTGGCACCTAGTTAAATTATTGGTGGATGTTTTGCCCTGTCAAGGCTTGTTAGGACAGGTCGAGAGCCGCCCTTACCCTAGGGTGAGTGGAGTACACCTAAGACATGTACTTTTCAAAAGGACGGAAATCAGGGCAGTGGTTACCAGCGGCTGGAGTGGAGGGAAGAAAGGATGACCAAAGGGCATGGGGACTATTTGGGCAGTAGAAATGCTTTCTGTCTTGATCATGGTGGTGACTACATGACTGTATGCATTTGTCACAGAGCTGTACACCTAAAAATGGCGAATTTCACTGTATGTAAATGGTACCTCAATAAATCTAAGTTCTTTTAAAAGGGTGGTTTTTCTGAGGTCTCTTCCTGAATGCCTGGCGTGTTCCGTGCAGTCTCTTCACCCTGGCCAGCCAGAACTCTAAACTCTCCCTGCCCCTGCGTCCTCAGGCACCCCCTTCGGCTCCCAGCTCCCGGCAGCTGTCCTCAGCCAGACTTTGCAGTCTCACCCTCTGCACGTGCAGTTTAGTGTCACTCAGAGACTCAAGGGAGCTCCTCTGCAAATCTCTGGAGCTCCTTCTCTGCTCAACCCTCTCCCCTCTGGAGGCCCACAAGTTCCAGTCCCTCGGTTGCCCTCAACTCCAGTCTCTGCCTGCTCTGACCCATACGATCGCCTCTCTCTGAGCTCCACTTCCCTGTGCTCTGTTCAGAAAATGCCCCAACCACCTCTGGGCAGAGAGCCAGGGTGAAGCTGGAGCTCCCTCGTGTGTGTCCTTCTCTAAGGTCACAGCGCTGCCATGGCAGCTAGGCTTCAAAACAGTTGCTTCATGTCATTTGTCTAGTTTTCTAGTTGTTTACGGAGGAAAGGGAAGCCTGCTATCTGTCACCGTCTTATGGCTGCAGCGGCAGTTCCCGCAGAGCTTCGGGAATTTCAAATTGGTTTCAGTCCTCCCACCTCATCTCCATAAGCTTTACGCTCAGCGGCACCAGCGATCCCCAGAGTATCCATCGCATGCTTGGGGTGCCTGCTCTGGACTCTGCGCCCCTGAATCCTAGGACACTGACACCCACCCTCCCTCCTCCCACTCACCCTGCAGCTTCCACTCAGACCCCTGGGAAGTCTTCCCTGGCCCTTATGCTGGGCCTGGTTGGCTCTGTGTGCGCCCGTAGCCCCCAGGCATCCTGGTAAGCACTTATCTGTGTGTCTCTCCGGAGCCCTAGGACTCTGAGTGTGGAGTGGAGTCCTTGCCCCTGCTGCGGCCTATCCCTTCACCTTGGGCCTGGAGCACTTCCACAAACGTGAACACAGAAGGAAGTGAAGTAGCTCATGTGCTCACAGAAGCACCCATGCGCACACCTGACTCGTGCAGTTGACCGACTGTGGCCAGCATGGACATGATTCCCAGGTACTCGGCAGAGCTTCACAGCCGGGTGTGCTCGGGCCTCTAGCTGGGATCCCTGTCTCAAATGCAGCCTGGAGGAGGGCACCGTAGCTCCTGGGTCTTTGTGCCCTGAGACTCCTTCCTGTCCCTCCCCTCCACTCCCGCCAGCTGCTGGGGAGCCGAGGTCGCCCCTGTGTCTGATCGCTGTGTACACAGCCTTATCCTCCCAAGTCAAGGCCCTGGCACAGTCTCAAGTGCAGAGATAACGCTGTGTGTTTGCTGCCTGGGCCTTCCAGGGAACCAGAGGCCTTTCCAGAAAGCCCCATGGCTCTGAGCCTGATGCCCAGGGCCCTGCTGTGGGGAGGAGATGGCCCCACAGTGGGTCTGAGGAGACAGGTGGGGCCAGGGCCGGTCACAGGGGCCACAGGCTCGGGGCCCCTTCCCTTGGACAAGAAGGCTCATTCTGGTAAAGCCGCTTCCCCTGGCCCCTCCACATCCAATCAGCCCCCAAGCTGGGCCAGTTCCTCCGCTTTCCACACTGAGTCCCCGCCTCATTGCGTCTGTGCCTGGAGTTCTGCCTCCCACCTCACTGTCCCGTGTCCCTTGTCCAGCCGTAGCCAGATTGGCTCTCCACAGCCCAGTTGCTCGTGAACTCCCCTGCTCAAAACCCTCTCTGACCCTGGCTTCCCTCTAGACTAATTCCAAACACATCTGGCAGCAGAGTGAGGAATGCAGAGTCCCAGGCCTGGATTTGGGCCCCAGGCCTGCTGTTTCTCACTGGAGGTGATGCAGGGGTTCTAGGCAGTGGCGGGGAGGGGCCTGCATCTGCTGAGAGAGGTGGGGGAGGAGAGTCCAGCCCTGAGGGGCTGCACAGGTGCCCACCCTTTCCCAAGACAGGAGACCCTCAAAGAATGAAGAGGCAAACAGTTTGGTCGCACTCCTCTCCCAAGCTCTCCAGCTGGCGCGGTGCCCTCACATCACAGCTGCACCCGTCTGAGGCAGGCCAGGTTCCCACCCCACCTGCTGCAGCCCCGGAACGCCCTTCTCCACACTCTCTTCCCAGCTCTGGCCCAGTCTTCGCCACCACGTCACCACTTCTGTGAAGGTGTCTGAGATTCCCACCGCCGTTCAGACTTCCTTGCCTGGTTCCTGCCGTGCCAGGTGCTCTACGGCCACCTCCCCCTTCAGAGAGACCTGGGGCAGGCCTACTGGGGACTGTGTCACTCACGGCCGCCTTCACCCTGCCCTTCCTGTCTCCAGGAAACCCTCGCCCTGCAGTCTGCCTCCCCCTGCGCATCGGGCTGTGTCCTGGGCAGTTCCCGGGCTGAGACCTTGGCCGGGTTCCTGTCTGTCTTTGCAGCCTTCCGATGGATTTTTAGAGTGTTTTTCTGCCCAAGTTGCTAGAGAGTTTTCTGTTGCTTGTGACCGAGAGCCCTGACTGACATCAATGTGAATCAGCGGAGTCACCTGCACCCGGAGCAAGGCCCCGACCAGGTACGAGCCCAGAAGGTTGGCCTTTTCCTTTGCAAGGTGCCCCTCTCTCTCCAGGTTGACAGGCCCCACCTGACGGTAAATTGCCCCCGGTAAGAAACAGAACAGCTAAGAATGTCCCGTGACACAGGGACTCTTGAGAAGCCCCGGCCCCATCCTTCCACGTGGTCTTCCTTCTCAAAGTTAGCAGTCAAGCTACCGGCAAACCAGCAAGCCCACCCCCCAACACACACGCACGCACACGCACACAGGCACGCACACATGCACACAATTATACACACATGCTTGTGTGCACATGGACACACACACATGCATGCATCTTTTGCTGCCACTCCTGGTCCACAGAAGGCCTTGGCTGCCACATGAGACCCAGCACTTCCCAGGGCAGTCCCCCATCAGCACGCAAGAGCCAGGGTGCTGTGGGGCTGCTTTGCTGAGGCTGCCCCCGTGGCGGGCCACTTTCAGTTGGGTTCCATGACTACACAGAGCCCAATCTCTTCCTTATTTCTTCTTAACCCTCCTGGACCCCTCGGGGTCCAAGCACTCTCTGACTCCTTCTCGTGAAGCCCTTTGGGCACGAAGTCTGTAAGAGAGACACACCCCCGCTGCAGCCCCCGGGCCCTGCCTGCACCGGCGAGGTGAAGCAGAGGTGGTGGCACCCCGGAACACACAGCATCAGACTGTGTTTAGGACGCTCTCAGGCCAGAGGATTCTCTGCGGTGTCCCATGAGGGAAAATGCCCACAGTGGGTCTGCTTTGGGTTTGTCTGACGCGTCCTTGTGATTGGGGTCAGGGTGTGATCTTTGGTAGGAAATCTCCCAGGCAATGCCGTGCTCTTCTTGCTGGAACTCATGCTGCCTAATACGATTGCTTTCTCCTGTGGCTGACAGTGTTCGCTGCGGCCTTTGGATGAGGTGGTGTCTGCGGGTGTCTCCATGTCAAGTTACTCTTTTTTATTTTGTAATTAGTATTTTGAGGGGAGGTACATTGAAATTATGTAAATATCCATTTCTCATTAACATTTCAATTTATGTATATATTAGTTTATATCCGTGTGGAGGGGTGACATTGCTGTTTTGTTCAGTGAGTTACGTGTTACAATCATTTATTTACTTAGATGCTCAAGACTTTCCCAGGTTTGGCTAGCGGGAGCCCTCATGGTCTGAATGTCTGTATCCTCTCCATGTTCCAGTGTCAAAATCCTCACCCCCAGGGTGATGGCATTAGGAGGCTAGGCCTTCAGGAGGTGATTAGGTCATGGGGGCGGGAGAGGCTGGAAAGCTGGCGCCTTTCTTTCCGTCACAGAAGGCCTCCGTGAGAAGTCAGCCAGATGCAACCCTGAAGAGCGCCCACCAGAACCCAGCCATCAGGCTCCCGATCTCAGACTTCCCAGCCTCCCGACTGTGCGAGATACGTTCCTGTTTCACAGAAGCCAGCATTACGGGATTTTGTCATAGCAGCCCGCACCACTAAGACAGAGACCCTTCGCTGGCTCTTGTGGCCTTTTGACAGGTCCTGTCATCCTTGGAGCAAGTCCTTGCTTTCTGGCTCAGCAAGGTGGTCCAGGCCCATCTGCTCCTTTCCCTGCCCTGTCCTGTCCCTGGAGTCAGCCATTTTTCCAAGGAGGTTTGGCTTCTTTTGGTGAACAATACTTAGATGCCAAGATTTGGACAGCAGGGTGATTGTTGTTGCTAGAGTGTCTCTCTGGACCTGAGAGAGCAGCCATATGCCCTCACAGCAGTGCAGACTCACACAGCAGTAACATGCGTGCACACACGGGCAGACACACACAGTGGTAACATGCACGCACACACATGCAGACACACGCACTCACAGCAGTAACGTGCACACACGTGCAGACACAGACAGCAGTAACATGCACGCACACACATGCAGACACACATTCACAGCAGTTACATGCATGCACACATGTGCATATACGCACACAACAGTAACATACATGCACACACATGCAGACACACATACCCTCACAGCAGTAACGTGTGCACACATGTGCAGACACACGCCCTCACAGCAGTAACATTTGTGCACACACATGCAGACACACACAGCAGTAACATGTGTGCACACATGTGCAGACACACAGCAGTAACATTTGCACACACACCTGCAGACACACATGCATGTCCACTTTTTTTCTGAGACAGGGTCTCACTCTGTCGCCCAGGCTGGAGTACAGTGATACAGTCACGGCTCTCTGCCAACTCCAACTCCCTGGCTCAAGCAATCCTCCTGCCTCAGCCTCCTGAGTAGCTGAGACTACAGACACACACCACCACGTGGGCCCAGCTAATTTTTTTTTAATCTTTAGTAGAGATGAAGTCTCACTGCGTTGCCGAGCTGATCTCAAACTCCTGGCCTCAAGTGATCCTCCGGTCTTGGCCTTCCAAACAGCTGGGATTTTAGGCGTGAGCCACCATGTGCGGCCAATGTTATTTCTTGACAGAAGCCAGAGGCCGGTGCTTTGCGCTCAGAAGCACTGCCATAGCAACGCTCTTTCAGCTGTGCCGAGCACCCACCCTGCGCTCAGCATGTTCCGTGTGTCATCTCCATCTCCATGCTAGCCCATGAGTCAGTTTCATCACGGCTCCCATTTTCAAACTGCAGAAATGCAAGCTCGGAGCGGTTGCAGCGAGTCGCCTGTCACACAGCCGAAGGGCAGCATGCAGACAGTCCTGCTCCCTGTCTGTTTCTGCAGGTTTGGGACACCTCTAGAAATACAGTTAGATTCCCTGTCTTACTTGTCCCAGCCCCTTGAGCTCTAGGGTCTCCTCACTCAGGAATTAGTCCTTTAGATAAGAAGGGCTCCTCCTGGGGACTGCAGTGACCTCTTGCAACCTGTGTGCCCACGGGGGATTTCTCTGGGGGAACGGGAAAGTGGTGAAAGCCCATTCCAGGAGCTGGGCAGGTGACCACTGCTTTCTGGGAGGCCGAGGACCCTCAGCCTGGGAAGGGCCCAGACCTAAAGGACCTGGTGGCAGATGGGCGGCTCTTTGGGGTGGCCTGGTGGATGCCACTTCCCAAGTTTGCTTACTGGGTCCTTCCCCAGACCTGAAGAACAAGAATCGCCAGAGGTGAAGGTAGAGTGAGTGGCCACCAGCCACCTGGGCCAGCCACAGAAGCCAAGAGGTGACTTTGGTGCCATCTACCCTGCAATCAACATGCAATCGGGGAATCCCCTGCCCAGGTCTACAAAACATCAGGCTGGACACAGGGAGGCTCTCAGGACACAGAAGCCTGACAGAGGCGGGCGGTGTCTGCAGGCTTCCACGGCAGGCAGTGGTTCCTGCCCAGACCCTGCTTCCCTCCCCTAAGACCAGGGGAGGGCCAAGCTGACCTCTCCACATTCCTGCCCCACATCCTCAGGCAAGTGTGAGAGGCGTGGGAGCCATCGGCTTCCCCCAGATCTCCCACCCTCAGCTCTGTGTCCCTGGGTCCCCAAGTCCCAGTCCAGGCAGAGCAAGGGCTGGGGATCTTCATGTATCTGGCCCTGCTTTCAGGAAGTCTTCCCTCTCTGGGCCTCGGTTTCTCCATCTGTCCCATGTGGTGCAGTGGGACCGGCTCCTGCTCTGCAGGCGGGCAGCCCTGTGCCGCTGCTGCAGGTCTCTGGGAAGGACGCTCAGGACTTAGGCTTCCTCAGGGCAGACACGTGGGGCCTACCCGTCACTCGTGTTGGGGACAGGTTGCGGGAGGGGGTCGTGGCACAGCCACTCTGCAGGGAGTAGAGAAGCAGCTGGGATGGTGGTTGTGGGCTCTAAGCAGGGGGCAGAGGCCAGAGTCTCTGGTGGGAGGGGGATGGCCCACAGATGCCATCCTGGCGGCCACCAGAGAAAATGGTCACTGAACACCGGCTGTCATGACAAATGCCATCAGGGAAAGCTGGCCCACGAGGTGTGGGCTGGGGCTTCTGAGACCTGTGGGTCTTGGGCCTAACAGGGGCTCTGGTCCTATACCTGGCCTGGCTCAAGGGCTCAAGGCCCTGCGCCTGCTCTCCAGTGTGGCCCTTTAAACACAGGACAAGGAGAGGGAACAGGGTGGGAAGCCTCTGTGCCAGCGACATGTGACTCAAGTAAACTTCAGGGCCCTGGAATCATCTGGAGGCCAGAGCTGGAAGTGGGGGAAAGGTCTCAGCGTCGTGCCAGCTGTGGGGCTGTGGCTAAGGCCAGAGGGAGGAAAGGTGGCTGGTGGCCAGTGGGGCCAGACACCCACAGGCCAGCTCTGGCCTGGCCGCCAGCCATCTGGGCCAGCTACAGAGACCTGCGGACAGGCCTGGCCGGCTTCTGGTCTCCAGGGTAGGCAGCAGGCCGGCGTGGGGAGGGAGGGCTGTGGAAAGAGGCCCCGCAGCGGCGCCTCTCTCTTCCTCTTGGAAAGGCTCCTCCAGGCCCCAGCCCTTGCTGTCCCAACAAGAGGGCCTTCTGGGGCCATGCCAGGGTGTGATGCTGGAGGGGAGGAGTTGGCTGGACAGGGGGCCTGGTGACTGCGGGCCTCCCATGAGGCCCCTGCTGACCGTCCGGCCCTCCTCACCCATGGGCAGGGGCTGGTGGAGGAGAAAGTCCAAGGCAGGAAGGAGAGCGGGGACTGTGCTCCTCCCTTAGCTAGGCCTGTTCACAACAGGCTGTGGCCGGGACCACACAGCAGCCACCGTGCAGGTGCCGGGCGCTCCACCAGGCCCGGGTGCGGAGCATCTAGGCTGTTTCGAGAGTGCTGCTGAGCTTGTTTCAACAGCAGATGGGTAAGCCTGGCTCCTGCCACCGCACCCCAGTGCCCTTCCAAAGCCGCCCGCTGCGGTCTGAAGCAGTTGCATACACAGAGGATTCCAGAACAACTGGGAGGTGAGCCTTGGACAGGGAGAGCAGGAGGGGCTCGGGTGTGGGCTTGGCTGGCAGTCAGCAGATGTTCACCAGGGCGAGGGCGAGGGCAAGGGGGGCACTCTCACTGGGAGCCGTGCAAGCAGAGGTGGGCGGGGGCAAAGCGTGTCCACAGGGACTCACAGGAAGTTGCTGTCTCAGGCAGAGACAGGGTCCTGCCAACTCTGCATGCAGGTGGACTGGAGCTGGGGAAGCCGGAGAAGGAGAGCTGTTTTCAGGTAGAGAGATCCAGGTCATCTTTTAATAAAAAAAAAAAAAACCTGGCTTCACTGAGATGTAATTCATATACAATGAGTATACAGTTTGGTAAGTTTTCATGTCTACACTCCTGAAACTGTCCTCACATCAGATATCGAACATCTCCATCACCCGCGAAGGGTTCTTTGAGCCCCGTTCTACTCCCTCTCTCCCGCCCCGCCCCATCCCAGGCAGCCTCCCATCTTTCTGTCACCACAGATCATTGGCATTTTCTAGAGTTGTAGATGAAGGGTCATGTGGGTGGTTCTTTTTGTCTAGCTTCTTGAGTTCCAAAGTCATTCCGAGACTCTCATCTCTGTGTGGTCGGTGGTTTATTCCTCTCTTGCTGGGTGAGATCTATTATATTCTTCAGCTCCTGCGGGAGCCTTGGAAACCAAAAGCCACAATCACAGCAACACCCAGCAGCTTGGAAGCCCCCAGAAGTGGCAGATCGGGGTGGGAGCTCCTTCAAAGGCTTAATGCTGAGGACTATTGTTATTCCCGATGCCTGTGGGTCCCTGGAAAACCCTGCTGGCAAGGCTGCCTCCATTTGACCTGCCTGGGAGCTCCCCCAGTAAGAAAAGCCTTTTTCTCAAGGGGATTTGTCAAAAACGATTTGGAAGAAATCACCTAATATCATGGCTGAGGAGGCGCCCGGCAGCTGGAGCAGACACTGGACTCACCGAAAGGTTGAGGAGGAAAAACTGGGCAATGAAAAGTGCAGAGATGCGTTCAGAGGCTCCACTGTGTGCCCCAGGCCCTGGGAGGCTGCGTACATTTCCAGGCACCCGGGAGGCCCTGCGAATTCCTGGGCTGTGGACATGCTCAGGAAGGACCTGGGGTGGCTGACATCTCACCTCTGGGTGAGCTTGAGGCTCTGAGCAGTAGGACGTGCAGGCTAACGCAGAGTTGCTGTCCGCCTGGCTGAGGGTCCGAGGTGGCCCCAGCACCCCGCAGAGCCCTTGGCGAGGCCTGGGAAGCTTTGGCGTTGAAGGCCATTTCTGTCCAATCAGCCGCCCACCGCACTGCTGAGAAAAGGTTGCAGGGTCCACACACAACACAGAAAGCAAACTCCAGAAGGAGGCCAGAGAAGTCACTCAACAAAAACTGCAGCCACACAGCCTGGGGAAGGGGGAGTCTGATTTCCACAGTAGCCATGTTATGTTACTAAAATGCCCAGTTATTAACAAAAACTTACCAGACATGCAAATAATCATGAAAGTATGGCCCATGTACAGGGGGAAATCAATAGAAACTTCCTGAAATGGCCCAGACATTGGATTTATTCTCATTGTCTAAAATATGCCCAATAAACTAAAGGAAAGCATGTCTAAAGAATTAAATGAAAATATGAGGGCGCTGTCTCACTGCATAGCTCGTCGGGCGTCCCGCCTGCTGCTGGAGCGCCTCCACACCCTTCCCCATCGCCACCCCACCCTCCAAAAGCTGCCTGCAAAGAACTACCAGATTAGAAATTGGGCTGGCGAGCCACTAGGAGCCCCTCAAGTCCAAGGGAGCTGGAATGAAAGCAGCAGCCAGCCTGGCCACTGAGTCCTGTGGGCACTGCTGAGCTGTGCACACGCTGCTTTGAGGTGCAGTGGCTCACGTCTGCAATCCCAGGCACTCAGAAGGCTGAGGCAGAAGGATTGCTTGAGGCCAGGAGTTCGAGACCAGCCTCAGCAACATAGTGAGACTCTTGTCTCTCCAAAAATAATAATAATTAGCCAGGCTCGCCCCTGTATTCTTAGCTACTTGGGAGGCTGAGGCAGGAGGACCTCTTGAGCCCAGGAATTTGAGGGTGCAATGAGCTATGACCACGCCACTGTACTCCAGCCTGGGCGACAGAGTGAGACCTTATCAAAAAAAAAGGAGTCGGGTATTGGGTGTGGGGTGGAAACAGGAAAGGGCACGGGCTCTGCAGAAAGCCGAGAGCTGGCCGGCGCTGTCTGCTGCTGTGACAAGTCACTGCCCACAGCCCTGGAGATGATGGCCCTGCCTGGCCAGCCTGCCCTCTCTGCCTCAAGGTGCTGGAGCAGCCTGAGGGTGGGGTTCTCTTCTCCTTTGGTCTCTCCCTCGGGGCTGCTGGTCTCTGGGGTACCCTGGCAGCCTCACCCCAGCCTGCATGGCCTGCAGGATGTTTGCTGACTTATCAAGACCAGCTGTGTGAACAGAGCCAAGTGCCTCGTGTGGGTGCCTGGCAACTGGGTCACTCTGCTGGCTGCCGAGCTCTCCTTGTGCTCCGTCTGCAGTGACAGGGCAGGGAGTTCACTGACCCACACGGACCCAACAGGACAACATGGACAGGAGCTGGGAGGCCACGGGGAAACCTAGCCGGCTAGGGGTGGGGGGCCACCGCAGAGAGCCTGCCTCCGGCCCTGGGAGGCTGTGGGAGGCAGGTTTGCCCAGGTGCACCCCGTGCCCCATGGCCAAGCCCAAGCTCTCGGCAAGCAGATCACTCCCAGCACCCACCCTGAGAGCAGGTTCACCCCTAGACACTACCCAGGGGTACTGGGGAAGGCAATTTGCCCACCCCACAAAATGAGCATTCTTTGACCTTGGCTGCTGTGACATTAATTTTAGGTGTCCACTTGCTGGATAAAGGAATACCTGGAAATGTGGGAAAGCCTTGTTTCCGGGTGTGTCTATGAGGGGGTTTCCAGACACTGGCATGTGAGTCTGAGTTGGCTTGGCGGGGAAGAGCTGCCCTCAGTGCGGGCGGGTGGCATCCACCCTGCGGGGGCCATGGGCCTGCAGGAGCTGAGGCACACTCTTCCTGTCCTTGGACAACGCCAGGCTCCTTGAGGTTTGGACTTAGCCCGTGGTCTCCGGCTCTCAGGCCTTTGGCCTTGGACTGAAAGTTACACCGTCACTGCCCAAGTTCTTTGGCTTTCAGACTTGGACAGGGCCATGCCGCCAGCATGCCATGGTCTCCAGCCTGCAGGCGGCCTGTCGTGGGACGTCTCAGCCTCCATAAATGTGGGGCCCAGTTCCCCTCATTAATCCTCTATCATCTGTCTATCTATCTATCTATCTATCATCTATCTATCTATCATCTGTCTATCTATCTATCTATCTATCTATCTATCTATCTATCTATCTATCTTTCAGTCCTGGTCCCGTTCAGAAAGCCTGAGAACCAAGACCAAGAGCACCAGTGTCTAGCGCAGGAGAAGAAGGGCCAGCTTTCCCAGCTCAAGAAGAAAGTGAGTTCACCCTTCCTCGGTTTCTGTGCTATTCACGTCCTCATAGGGTTGAGTGCTACCCAGGCACACAGGTGACGGTGACTCCTCTTCAGTCCGCTCATTCAGATGCCAGTTTCTTCCGGAAACATCCTCACAGACACTCAGAAATGAGGTTTCACTAGTGACGCAGGCATCCCTCGGCCCCTCGCCCACCCCTTGTCAAATTAGCAGCCATTTGTGTCTCCTTAAACCTCACTTAATCTCCAAATAAAGGCAGTAATAACAAGGTCCTCATAGAGCCCTTGGTGATGTTTAGTCTTCTCCTGGTATCCTGTACCCTAAATATCACGATGTGAAATCAACCATACTTAACCACTGACAGAAAGGCAACACATGTATGTTACATGCTAACGGTATCAGAGAAGAACGAAAACAAAGATATTTGCGTACTGCATGTATACCACGAACGTATTCAAACTAAGGGGGAAATGTGGCCACAGCAGTCTTATTTCCGTGTGGGGTCAGAGCTCGTCTTCATTCCTGCCTTCTGCCACTTCCTATCCTGCACTGCCTTCACCTTCAGAAAGCACCTCAGCTGGCCTCAGGTCTCCATACCTGGTGGGGTGACCCCAATCTTTATTCCTGTGAAGGGTCTGGGCCTTCAGTAATCCTGCCTGGATTCGGTTGTTACAATTTCCCATTGACATGAATCACAGAACATGGAAATATTAAGAGGCCCCCTAGAGATCACTGGCATTCCAGACACCCTCTCTCACCTCCTTTGTGCAGGAATGTCCAATTTCCCTTGTAGCCTGGCTCTGTCACCCCCGTCAACACCATAACTCTCCTTCTTTGCCTGTTGACTCAGAAGAATGAGGACCCCAAATTGCCTGGTGGCGGTCTTAACTTACAGTTTGATGGAATCATTGTTGTGTGTCCTGGTAAAAGCATTTCTCCCTCTAGAATTAAGGCCACTAGGCCAGCAGAGCATGATGTTGTGGGAACAGGAGGCAAATATTTTGCTACAGGGTCACTTGGGGTGATGGTGAATGGTGCCACTCCCATTCCCACCCCTTGATTCCTGGACCCATGAATCCTGGCTATGGAACAAACAGCATTATCCATTGCATGTGGGTTCGGAGCAGATCACAGCCTTACAGAGAGCCTTGCCCCAGCCCTGCAGGTATCGGCACCTAGCTGGTGCTGTAACTGTGGCTTCAGAAGGCCATTCCACTGTTCTGTCGCCAGCTGCTTCCAGACGATGGGGAACGTGGTAAGACCAGTAAGTCCCATGAGCATGGGCCCACTGCCAAACCTCTTTGGCTATGAAGTAAGTTCCTTAGTCAGAAGCCATGCTGTGTGGGGGCCAGGAA
The DNA here is from genome assembly GCF_009761245.1 of Sapajus apella. Classification (NCBI taxonomy): domain Eukaryota; kingdom Metazoa; phylum Chordata; class Mammalia; order Primates; family Cebidae; genus Sapajus; species Sapajus apella. Next base: position 15,537,928 of record NW_022436971.1, read on the forward strand.
GGTGGATGAGGCATTCTCTAAGTCCACAGATGGCAGTTTTGGCAGAGGCAGTATGTTCACGGAAAGCAAATCCATATTCAGAGTGAGCGTCTCCAGTAAGGGCAAAACACTGTTCCTTCCATGCTGGAAATGGTCCAGTGTAATCAACTTGCCCCGAGGTAGCTGGCTGGTCACTCTGGGGAAGGGTGCCCTATCAGGGGCTCATAGTTGGTCTCTGTTGTGGAAGATGGGACAGTCAGCGGTGGCCTTAGCCAGGTCGGCCTTGGTGAATGGCGGTCCATGTTGCGGAGCCCACGCACAGCCTCCATCCCTGCTGCCACGGCTGCTCTGTTCATGAGCCAGCCCCAGAGCAATCATCTTCTCCACCTGCTGATTCCAGCCCTCCTCTTCTGAGGTCACTCTGTTGAGCATTTACATGAGAGAAAAATTATCTTTACATTTTTGCCCATTCAGAGAGGTTTTACCTCTTCCCCAAATTTCTATGTCATCAATTTTCTAATCATGCTCCTTCCAAGTTCCTATGTATCCAAACCATTGCCGTGAATGGGTGTGTAACCCACATCTGGCCATTTCTCCTTCCAAAGTGAATGCCCAGTTGTACCGCTTGGAATCCCGCCCACTGGGAGGGTTTCCCTTCACCACTGCCTTGAGGGATGTCCCAGAGAGAGGCTGTGGTGCTGCCACTGTCCATGCTCAGATGACATCCCCATATGATGCAGAAACATCTGTAAAGCAGCCTGAGTCTTCTCTTCTTCTGTCAACTGAACGCAGGGAACTCCCCATGAGGCCATAGCTGCAGGCTGGGAGAGAGAAGGCAGGGCAGCAGCGACAGGGGACCAGGAGCATTTGGGCTACTTCTTCCCGTAACTTCCTTGTGCCTCAGGGCCTGGGGGCCTGGTCCTTACACACCATTTCCATTCGATGACAGTGTTACTGTGCACACCCAACCTTATGGCTTGGAGGGTCAGATCACACCCAGTTCACGGTGGGCAGCTTGGGTTTCGTGGTAGCTGAGTTTTTACTAAGGTGCAGTAGCAGGCCAAGAGCTGTCTCTTGAAAGGAAGGTAATCATCTCAGATGACAGCAGGGCCTTGTCCAAAATCCTAAAGGCTTGCCCTTGGGTTCACCAGTGGTGGCCACCAGATATCATCCCCACCTGCCACTGACACTTTGAGCCCCACTGGATCTGCTGCGTCATATGGTGCAAGTGGCTCAGTGGCTTGCACGGCAGCCTGGCCCTGCTGCATGGCCTCCTTAGCTATGGGCTCTGCTCCAAACCAGCAGCTTTTGGGGTCACTTGGTAAATGGGCTGGAATCACACACCCAAATGAAGAATGTGTTGCCTCCAAAATCCAAAGATGCCCACTAGACAACACGCTTCTTTCTTGGTTGTAGGAAGGGCCAGATGCAACTTCTTCACCTGAGAAAGGTTATTTTGACATACCCCACACCACCAAACTTCCAGAAATTTAACTGAGGAAAAAACCCCTGAATTTTAGTTGAATTTATTTCCCACCCTCTGACATGCAAATATCTTTCCAGTAAGTCAAGAGTGGTTGCTACTTCATGCTCACCAAGTCCAATCAGCATGGTGTCATCCATGTATTACCCCCGTGTGGTATCCTGTGGAAGGGAGAGGAGATCTGGATCGCTGCGAGCTAAACTGTGATGTGCGGCTGGAGAGCTGATGTGCCCTCAGCAGAGAAGGGGGATTGCTGGCCTTGTCAGCTGACAGCAGGCTGCTTCTTGTGGGCCTTGTGGACAAGTACAGAGAAAAGGGCATTTGCCAGATCAATAGCTGCCTACAGTACCAGGTATTGGGAGATGTGGTAATTCACTTAAGCAATAAAACCACACCTGGTACAGCAGCTGCAGCTGGAGCCACCACTGAGTTAGGCTTATGATAATCCACTGTCATTTTTCAAGACAGATTTGTCTTCTACACAGGCCAAATAGAATTGAATAAGGGTGTGTTGGGAATCACCGTCTCTGCATCTTCCAAGTCCACGACGTTGGCACCAATCTCTGCAGTCCCTCCAGAGATGCAGTACTGCTTTAGCTTTTCCGTTTTCCTGGGTAGAGACAGTTCTAGTGGCTTCCATTTGGCCTTTCCAAGCATAATTAGTCCTCACTCCACAGGTCATTGAGCCAGCGTGGGGGTCCTGTCAGCTGCTATGTCTGCTTCAATTACACATCTGGAACTGGCGTATCACCCCAGGCTGTGCTCAGGGCCTCGCCGGCCTCACTATGAGATGGATCTGAGCTAAAACTCCGTTGATCACCTGACCTCCATAAGCCCTTACTGACCAGAAGGCCAGTGTCGCTTTCAGTCTCCTAGAACCAATAACAGTTTAGATAAAGACAGTGTTCAACAGTCACTAAAAGGTCTGATGCTTCCTTTTCCCCAATACAGAGTTACACTGGCCAGGGTGGTTCCCGTCAGGGAGATTAACAGTGTAAATTTGTGGTAGTGTACCAAGGTCCTTCCTTGAGGGGTCTTGGGCTCCCCTTATTCAAGAGGTTCTGGGTCTGTAAACTGGCTCATCTGGAAACTGATTGAGGGGCTGTGACTAGAGAGTCGCTGAGATTGTTTGTTTGAGACAGAATCTCCCTCTGTCGCCCAGGCTGGAGTGCAGTGGTGCCATCTCAGCCCACTGCAACCTCTGCCTCCTGGGTTCAAGCAATTCTCCTGCCTCAGCCTCCTGAGTAGCTGGGATTACAGGCACGTGCCACCTTCCCTGGCTAATTTTTGTATTTTTAGTAGTCTTGGGTTTCACAATGGTGGCTAGGCTGGCCTCAAACTCCTAACCTCATATCTGCCCACTTCGGCCTCCCATATTGTTGGGATTACAGGCATAAGCCAGTGCGCTACTGGCCTGAGGTTTTTTTTTTTTTTTTTTTTTTTTTTTTTTTTTTTAATAATGATTCAAGTAAGACTTTTGTTCACTTGACCTAGACCATTTTTGCTTATACAGGTCAAGTAGGAATAATTTCACTCCTAGGAACACCATGATTAACTAGCCAGACTGTTCTGATGATGGCTGTGATCTGCTGTTCGTTAAGTGAACCATGCCGACCTCGGCTTTGCTGGGTGTGTGCTGCCACTTAGTCTCTGCCCCACCCATGACCCAATTACTCCCACGGCATTTCGGTTTTCCAGTGGGGCTGAAGTCTACACTGTAAGGTCTGGCCTACGGAGGTGCATGTCGTGGAGCTCTCCAGGGTTGTTGGGGCTCAAAGCATTGTTGAAAGGCATGTTGTTTGGACCCTCTCAGTGCAGGTGAGTAGGTCTTAAATGACAAATCTACTGGAACGTTCCAATCTCCCCAAGCCTTTTTTCTACATCAAACCATGAGAGACTGGGAATTTCCAATTTGCTCACTGTGGGCCCTCTTTCAATCCATGTTTCAGCCAACCCACCAAACTGTTAGGGTCCCTTCTAACTCCCCGCCTGCAGCATTAAATGCAGAAACTCTGCTTTGTAGACCCACGTCAATAAGATGGGCCTGATCCAACTTCACGTTTCTTTCACCATTATCCGACACCCTTTATATTCATTCACTTATAGGGAACAATTTCTGCTTGAATGAATTAGATGTATAGATGATCCGCGGATCTCTTTCTGTATGAATTAGAAAACTCAGGCGGTTCTTTTGGAAGGTAGCACACCTCCTCACAGGTCAGATTGTGCTTCTCACCTTTAGGGGCCTGCTGGGACCTGGGTCTAGTTTAGGTCTGTAAGAGGGAGTTGGGGAGAGTCCTGAGGAGAATGAGCAGTTTTAAAAACTGCCTCAGGGGAGGCCACTACCATTTCCTTAGGCAATGCAGAGTCAGTTCCCTAGACAGAGGCGGGAAGGCTCAAGCCACTGAGTGGGGAGGCCCCTGCCACTGGGGATGGGGAGGCCAGTTCCACTGCGGGGTGGGGAAACCTCTCCCTAAGGCAAACAAGGCTCATCAGCATTTAGGGGCTCAATGACCCGTTTCATCAGTCTTCCCACGCATACGCATTCCAACTTACAGGCTCCCATTGCTTTCCAATCAATGCCCACATTTGAATAGCAGATGTTCAGTAAGGCTGGGGGTTCAACTTGCATTGTGACACAGGGAATCCAAGCATGAGGTTCTACATTTGCTTTTCAGTCATTTCAGTCTTTCTCAGCCACAGGAGATAGGAGCTCTTGGGCTGGGAATTTGAATCCCGGAGCTCATCTTCTTTCACCACTTTGTCCAGTAACATTGGGACCAACCAACCAATGCCATTATATTTCTTAGTTTCTCAAAAATGTCTGAAGTTCTCATCTACAGAATCACTCAGCTTCTTGCTTTTCACAAGTGGCTGATTACTAGGAGTATTCAATACAGATATTTTCTGTATTTCTATAAACAGTTCATACCATGGACTACTGGTGTTCTCGTTACTAATTGAAATGGTGTCATTAGCATCTTTGAATCTAATCCATTCAGAGAGCCAGTTCCAGAAACCCCAGAACCAGTTTGGAAAACATCCTTAAGATTCTGTTCTTCTGAAGCCATTTTTGGAACCAAATTTGTGTTAGTCAGGTTCTCCAGAGAAACAGAACCAGTATGTTTTGTTTATTTACCATAGGGATTGGCTCATGTGATTCTGGAGGTGCAGAAGTCCCTCTCGAGATCTGCTGTCAGCAAGCTGGAGAACCGGGAAAGCTGGTGGTCTAACTCAGTCAGTCTGAAGGCCTGAGAGCTTGGTTGGAGTGGGATAGACTAAGGGGCCTTTAGCCTCTGGGCTGGTGGGGTCCCCACAGGTAAGCCATCTGGGAAACAGGGTGGAGAGGGGATCTGGAGGGGCTGAAAGAAGATACCCAGCACTAAGAGACCTTTGGACTCAGACTAGAACTTACATCATTCATTCAATCATTTGGTGAAAATTGAGCACTGTATCAATCAGGATTGTGACACGAAAACAGCACCCTCAAAAGACGATATTTCAAGAAGGGATTATTTAAAGGACTATTTCCCAAGATGGGAGTGGAGGGGAACCTACAGGGCTAGTGTCCTACCCTCCAGCAGGCAGCAGCTGATCCCTGAGGGGACAAAGATGTAGTTGTGAGGACCTGGAGGGAAAGTTCTACAGAGATACAGTGGCCTTCAGGTATACCCTGCTTGAGTGGCCTGTGAGAGCTGGGGAATGCTCTCCTCCTACCATCTCCCCACAACCCACAGGGGTTGGTGCGGGCCCCACAGGTGAGCCACCTGGGGAAAGGCAGGGAGAAGGAACCGGGAGGGCCAATAGAAGGTAGGCACACAAGTATCTACAGGGTACCAGGCATTTTTGGAGCATTTGAGATTTGTCTGCAAACAAGTCAGACAAAAAAACCTTGTTCCGGTACAGGGAACATTCTAGCAAAGGAAGGCAAATGGCGAGCAAGAAGCACAATCATCAGGTAAAATAGATACCAGGTTAGAGAGTGATAAATGCGATGGGAAAAATACAGCAGGTGAAGGAGGCTGGAGAGTAGCGGTGGAGGGACCAAGCAGCACTTGTCCTTCACCCTGGAGGGGACCTGTTACATGCTCCAGATTGTTGGCCCCTAGTAATGTTCCTGAGGCAGCCCCTGACTTTTTGCAGGGGTTGTTTCCCACCCTTTGACATCCAGGTAAATTTCGAACGCTGTCTGGGGGAGATCTGCCTCCTGCTCTCCAGCAATGACTGACACCCTGTGGGCTGGAAAGGTAACCACAGTTGCTGCAGATCAGACCCCTCACATAGTGAATACCAGGCTGAGGAATCCAGGAGAGCCCCGAGGAGGGGACACTGAAGGTATACTGTGGGCCCTGCCAGCTGCAAGCGAAGAGCTTCTGATTAATTTTAATAGGGAGATAAAAGTATTTGCTAACAACAGCAATCCTGTCACTCAACCTTCAACACTACTTGTTATTAACACCACCAATATCCCATGAGGCTCATAAAACGAGTCTTTCTTCCTGGAAACATGACTAAGATTGAGCAAATGTCTCCAACGTGACTTTCAGCAACAGAAAACTAAGAGTCAAAGGCGTTTATTACCCAAATGCTTACATTTGCTCTCAACATCACATAACCTCAGCAGGCCTATGTAGGACCTTCAGCTATGGTGTAATTTGAGGTCAGTGGCCAGGGGACAGATCTTTTATCCATTGTGAGTGAAGCAGGGAGCTACGGCAGGGTTTTGAGCAGAGTCCTGATTTATAGTTCTGAAGAATCATCATGGCTGCTGGATCAAGAATAAAAGAAGGGGCCCGGGGTGAAAACAATGAGTCCAGCTGGGTTACTGCAAAGATCCAGGCGAGAAAGCCATGCACAGTGGTACACCTGAGTCCCTGATAATTCCACCTACTAGTCCTACTCTGTGGCCTACTGGTCCAAATCCAGCCCTGACTGATTTCTGGGCATGTAATGTCTAAAAACACTCCCTGCTGATGTTTTGCAAGTGACTGCATTATTTGAAGGCAGTTCCTAATGGTAAACTAGTCACTTTATCAATATAGAATCATTCCCTGAGCATCTACTATGTAATCAGCATTAGGTTTGGTGCCAGAGATCCAAAGCTGACAGACACCAAAGTCTGCTCTCCAGGAAATGACCAGCTGCGAAGAAGGCCGCAGGTGTCTGTCAGCACCTGGAGCTGCGAGAGCAGGGAGGGGGTGCCGGGCTGAGGAACCAGGGGTAATGCCCTGTGGAGGCTGAGGAAAAGGCAAGTTTTGATGCAAAGGTAAGTCCTGGGAAGGCAAGGGGTGAAGGAACCCATGGAGCGAGGAGGGGCTCCCAGGATGAGGATGCGTGGCTGTGTTTCCAGGCCTCCTGTGTGGAGCAAGATTCTGGAACCACTGAGTGAATGGGAACCCAGGCTGCAGGAGAATCTTGACTTTGGCCCAAGGGTTACTGTGAAATATCCAGATGTCCCAGGAGCCCTATCAGGGAGTTGACTTCATTAATTTGATCATGTGTTCACTAAACATAGGTTTTAGTGTCTATCATATTCAGGCCCTGGGTTACCCTGGAGTATGTTCAGAACACCTGTTTTAGAAATTCTGATGATTTAAACATTGGTAGATTTTTTTTAACTAAATATATTTTGTTAGGCTTTTAAACACTAAAAATACTAAGATTTTAGGTATGAAAGCATTTACCTTCAGCTTTAGTGGTTAAATTTTGGTAAGAATTGAAAAATCTTTCAGGGATCTTGACTTAACAATTACGTGGATCATTTCAGACATTGGTGAGAAAAAGTTAGGAAACAACCTAAGTATACACATTAAGAAAGAAGGAGAAAGTGCTAGCAAGAGATGCTTCTCAGCTCTCATGTTTTACTGACCAATGCAAAGATAAAGTCAGATTGAAACACAGGAAATGACATATTACGAAATAGACATATAAAATTTAATCCCTTTGGTTTAAAATACATCTTCAATGATACAATTGAAAATAATACACAAAATCAATTTCATAAAAAATATAAAATCGTTGAATGACCCATATCCCATATCTTATCTTAGAAAACCAGCAATTTAGTTCCCATACTTCATTAGAGTACTTTAACCCAAGACTGTAACTACCAGTCCTACGTACACAAATGACCTAGTCTAGCTCCCTGAACCTAGATACCCGTGACTTTGTTATAAAATTATATAGTTTAGTATTTTTATATATTTAAATGTGTACAAAATGTTCCCCTGCCACAGTAATGTATTTTTATAAATTCATGAATGTTTTCTAGAATTGTTAACATACAAGATAATCAAAGCACCAAGGATCTGAAGCGTGATAAAATAATCATTTCTCCAAACAGGGAGATGAGGAGAACTCCATTTTGAGCTGTATCACTTGGTACACAACACTTGCAATATGTTTGATGTAATTACTGTGTTTCTTCTAAGTACATCTGACTAATAATAGCATAACAAAAGATGTGAATTGCAATAGTGTTTTTCTTTTACTTCATTTGTTAAACAGTACAGAAATCCAAATAACAACATTCTCAATAGCAAACAATCTGTCATTTGAGAAGGTTTTGCTATGTTACAAAATGACTGCTTGTGTTTGGAAAAACACAGAGAAAAAGGTTTTTAGTTGGTTCCACTAAGCACAGTATTCTATCTGCTTGGTATACATTATCAAAAATAACTTAACCTTTGTCTAGGGAAAGTCTTTAAGGTGGATCTTACTGCATATCATCACTATATGTACACAGACACCACATTTATATATTATATATTTATATAAGACATGTATGTACACATTTACAGACCTTCAAAAATATATTGCACTTATATACAATGCAGCTTTATCGTAACTGATTTCATACTGTAACCCATTAAAATTCTTCATGAGAAAGGCAGTTGATATGTCCAAGAAAGTCGCAAAGGAAGATTTCAGTAACATGCCCTGTTTAGTAAACATTTGGTAGAGAATGAGAAGGTAAGGGAGAGAGAGCTCACCCCTTACTCTTCAGGTTCGCTCCCACTAACCTGAGGCAGTGGAGTTGTACTGAATTCAGGCAAGGGCACATAATACTTAAAGCCAAGCCTTCACCTTTTCTGACTTCTGCTGACCTCAGGCCCACGACACTGTAGGCACAAGGCAGATATCCCAATATTTTGATAAATAACATGGCAGATATCCCAAAGCTTCCTAGAGACTCTGTTAACTCTTGGAATAAATTTTTCAGTTTAAATCCTGTATCTATCAGGAAATTCAAACATAATGGTACATGGATTTCTCTTTCATCTGAAAAACGCCAATGCAATAGATTAAATGCTACCACCAAGCCAGATGTAGCCCCACCTCCAATCTGCAAGGAACCCCTTCCCTTGACATAGACCTGTGCTGGCGAGATGACGGACTAGGGTAATCTGCACCTGCCAAACCGTAAGATTTAGAAACACCTGCACTGAACTCCTGGGGACCTGTGGCCTGTGGGCCTTTAGATCTCAGTCAGGGTGAGCTTGTACGACCCCCCGGCTTCTTCAATCTGCAGCTGGAAGGTGTCCTCATTGGAGTAATGCTTCACAATGTTGTCGTCCATGTTCACCAGGATCCTGGATGGGGAGAGACAAGACAAATCAACTTCACTCCCCCTTGGCTCTGGAGTCAGGCCTAGATTTAACTGTTAGCTCCCCCACTTACTAGTTGTGGCATGTGAGGCAAATTATAAATCTCCTTAAGCCTCAACTTCCTCATCTATAAAATGGGGATAATAATAGTACCCATCATATAGGATTGTTGAGAGAATTAAGTGAGGGGGAAATCAGGTGATATCTTTACATCACAGCGCATGGGAAATGAAATCTATTAGCTTATTTGTGGTTATCATTTCTGGCATGTATTTAATAGTAGTCACTTGGTAAATGGTACTTGGCTTATACTTGTGATCCCAACACTTTGGGAGGCTGAGGCAGGAGACTCACTTGAGCCCTGGATTTTGGGACCAGCCTGGACAACACAGCAAGATCCCTTTTCTACAGAAAAATTTTAAAAACTAGCTGGATGTGGTGGCATATGCCTGTAGTTCCTGCTACTTGGGAAGCTAAGGTGAAAGGATCGCCTGAGCCCAGGAGTTCAAGGGCACAGTGAGCTGTGACCATACCACTGTACTCCAGCCTGGGCGACAGAGTGAAACCATCTCTAAACGAATAAAGCAAAAGCACATCAATAACATTAACTTACATGGTGTGAAGCCACAGCCCCCTGACAAACTATACACTCCAGTAGGTTAGCCTTGAAGTTTAAATGAACCACTATTATCAAAAAATAAATAAGAAAACAAAAATAAATGAACTACTAAGTCCAACTCTTTCCACTAGAACCATCTAGAAATTTCTCATTAATATTTGTTTTAAAACTAAGACAAAAAATTCTCATGCTAGCCCCTGCTTATCCATGCCAAACATCACAGGCAGGCAAAAAAAGAACGAAAAATACTAATTTCTGGACAAAGCAGCAACGTGAAATAACTGGGAAATAGGATCCCAGGCAGGAAGGTAGAGCAAGGCACAGGCTGCAGAGGCAGCGGGTATGAACTGTGGCACCAACAAGCTTGCTGAGCTCTGCTCCTCAGCTGCCTGTCTATAAACTATGAACAACAAGCCCTAAGACCAACTCAGAAAGAAGCCGTGAAGACCAAGTGCAGCACCATGGACGTGCCCAACCCGGTGCCTGGCTCCAACATCTCCACACACAGAGGGGCTGCCCTGGCCATCCTCAGTGGCACTGGTCACACACCCTGGGGTATGGAGCCATGGCACTGCTGCCAGGCATGTGGAGGGCAAAGGTGACTTAGAAAAGCAATCCACAAAGATCTCCTCAAGCCAGGTCAATTTTTGTCTAAGTAATTTCATATATAATTTAGAAAAGCCACATTCTAGCACCCAGGTTTCTTCGGCTGCTTGTGGACTGGGCATAATACACACGTGTCACACGGGCACAGGGGGTATGTCCCTGGCACAGGGGTAAGTCACACTGGTGCTGGGGGGCGTGTCACCAGCACTGGGGGGGTGTGACACACCGGCACTGTGGAAGGGGTGGGGATCAGCACTTTCTGAGGGACGAAGGATGCAGTGACTGCTTACCCCTTTTTACACTTCTTAAATATTTTCCCAATCTTGTCATGAGGAACATCATACTTGTCTGAGATCTAAAGAGGAAAAAAAAAAAATTACAAAACCCTGTACCAAGGCTTTAGAAACCAAACAGCAACATATATATGCATATATGTGTGTAGTCACTCAACTTTGCTTTTCAAAAATCAGTCACAAAGACATGGAAAAGCCCCAGCTCATGTGCTGGGCCTCTGCCTCTCCTCAGCCGGCTGTCCCCTGTAATGAGCTTCTCTGTGTAAACTCTGGCTGTCTTCCTTTTGGGGCACAGAGGCTATTTTTAAAGAGAATGGGTGAGTTGCTCCAAGGACAAATAGCTGATTCACTCCAGATCCAATACTTGATTCACACTTGTCATTCCAGACCGTTCTCAGGCTGGCGTTGCCAGCTTCACCTCAAGCCACAGAGCAAAGCTCAAGAGGGTGCTGGGAAACAGAGCCAGATGACGAAGCTGCAGATCCCGCCAATCTTCCAAACACATGTTTCAGACCAGACCCCAGCTCCGAATTCTCACCACATAAGCCCTCTTTCTTTTCTGTACCAGTGGATAATACTTTGTATGTTGTGAAATGTAAAATCCTGTCATGAATTCCTTGTGAGCCATGAACAGTTATGCGGGCACAGCAATTCTCCATCCTCTTCACTCTCCTCTCTCCCTGTAATCAGGGTTTGCATGATTCTTTTTTTTTTTTTTTTTTTCTGAGACAGAGAGTCTTGCTCTCCCAGGCAAGAGTGCAGTGGCGTGATCTCAGCTCACTGCAACTTCTGCCTCCCAGGTTCAAGCGATTCTTCTGGCTCAGCTTCCCGAGTAGCTGGGATTACATGCATGAGTCACCACGCCGAGCTAATTTTTTGTATTTTTAGTAGAGATGGGGTTTCACCATGTTAGCCAGGCTGGTCTCGAACTCCTGACCTCAGGTGATCTGCCTGCCTCGGCCTCCCAGAGTGCTGGGATTACAGGCATGAGCAACTGCACCCGGCCAATTGGCATTCTTTTTTTTTTTTTTTTTTTTCTTTTTCCAGCCCAAAGTTTTACCCGTTTGTTGCCAAAACAGTTGGCATGATTCTTAAGACACGATGGGCTGGGCATGATGGCTCACACCTGTAATCCCAGCACTTTGGGAGGCCGGGGTGGATGGATCCCGAGGTCAGGAGATTGAGAACATCCTGGCTAACATGGTGAAACCCCGTTTCTACCAAAAATAAAAAAATAAGCCGGGCGTGGTAGCATGCGCCTGTAGTCCCAGCTATCGGGAGGCTGAGGCAGAAGAATCACTTGGACCTGGGAGGCAGAGGTTGCAGTGAGCTCAGATTACGTCACTTGCACTCCAGCCTGGTGACAGAGCTAGACTTGGTCTCAAAGAAAGAAAGAAAAAAAGACATAATGAAGGGTCCTCAAAGGCAAGAAAAGAGAAACACAGGGGACATCCCAGGAGGCAGGAAGCGACAGTGGGAATGGTGCTGCCTGTGCTGTAGTGCTATAGGTGGGCAGGGGTGTGCTGAGTGACACCTGTGGACTTGGGGTGCCTGGCTGAGAGACGCACGGCAGCTCCCCAAACCCATGCCCCATCTCCCTGCTTTATTCCTCTTCATTGCACTTACCAGTACCTGAAAAAGGACCTCAATTTCTTTGCTTATTTTGGTGTCTCTGTCTTCCTAACTAGAACATAAACTCCATTCAGCACTGTGTCACTAACGCTCATAACTCCAGTGCCTGCCACAGTGCCTGGCATGAAGCATGCCCTTCATCAAGATGTGTTATGAATTCAACACATGACAGTCATCAGAGGCAGCTGGGGGAGATGTTTTCAGCCCAATTATGGACACACTTTGAGCTCACAGATCTCCATGGTCTGTAGGAGACAGGGTGGTAAATATCTGCACTCAGTGCTGATGACCTGCGATCTTCCTGGGGCATAGCCGGAACAGGATATTAACACAGCAGCCTTCCACGTTTCCTCTCTTACTGATATCACCACAGGGAATATGGGGTCAGTTTACTCCAGCCCTATGTTGAGATCCTTGTAAGACGGACTTACTGCCATCACTGGTTACACTTCTACTTTCTCTCCAATAGGCTGTCGTGAGGTCTTGGATACAAGTTCAGTACTGTTCTAGGATTGGGAGTTTCAAAGGCAGACTGAGGAGCCACTGTTGTTCTATATGAAGTTTTTAAGATTTGACTTGATTAAAAATTACTTTTGTTAGCTTCTAAATGGCTTGCTAAATGGCAACCTCCCTTTAACCACAGATATACAAATTAAACTATTTCACAGGCCATCACAAATCCATTCAATTCAGTGAACTAGGTATTACTGAGTGACTACATAGGATCTCTAGGTAAGGATAAAACGTGGGACATGTGATGACTTGAGAAAGGTGTCAAGGATTCCAGAAGGTCTGACAAAGGATTTGGATCATCTGACAAACTGCTTCAATAAAATTCTATGTACGTTGCTTTAACTTGGTACAGGGGAGTACAGAGTGGATCCTACTTACAGCTTCCATCAAGCCCTTCAAAGATGGAGTCTTGAGCATCAGGGCATCAAAGACTTCTTCTGACTCCTTTCGAACGTAGAGTAGCACTAATCAATCCCCAACCATAAATAAGGAAGAGAAAAGAGAAAAATAGGATTCCGTTCACATGAGCAAAAGAGGAAAACAGACCATGGGTACTAGCTAAAATAAAAAACACATTCACATCAAGGATGACAAACATCAGCCAATATAAATTCTGTCTTAAGGAACACAGGTTTCAGCTTCTCTGAGCTTTGCTAGAAGTCCTAGCTTGAGCTAGATGTCGGTCTGATGGAAGAATTCTCAAGCAAGTGAAATTGGAAAAAATGTGCTTGAATAATTTATGTTTTTGATAGATTCTAAACTACTTCTGCTTTAAAACTCCCACTAAGAAATGGAAACCAACACACCTCTCTTTGGTTCTTCTATCCGGGACAGCTTGGTAGAAGGAGGGACAGAAAAGTCATCTTCTGTGCCGTATGGCCCCCTTTTCAAGGCAGACCTGCAGTGATCCAAAATACGCTGTTAGTGATTGAACTCAGCAAGCTGCATCAACAAAGCTGTTTACGAGTCTATCATGGAACTAGATTTAAAATGACTTTCATTCTTTATCTGGTTCAGCTTCCTTATTTGGGGATGAAAAAGCAGGCCTGAAGAAAGATCCTTACTCCAGTGCTCATGAATATTTACAGGCAGACACGGGACCACACTCAGGTTGCTTGCAGGTATCTGCCCCTCATTCTCATTAGATAAAGCTGCTTTCTTGAGGATGAGGCGCTTTGTTTTTTGTTTTTCTTTTGAGACAGGGTCTCATTCTGTTGCCCAGGCTGGAGTGCAGTGGTGCCATCACAGATCATGGCACACTGCAGCCTCGACCACCCAGGCCCAAGCAATCCTTCCACCTCAGCCTCCCAAGTGGTGCACACCACCATGCCCCACTAATTTTTTTTATTTTTGTAGAACTGGGTTCTCCCTATGTTGCCCAGGATGTTCTCAAATTCCTGGGCTCCAGTGATCCTCCTGCCTTGTCCTCCCAAAGTTCTGGGATTACAGGTGTGAGCCATCACATCTAACTGTTGGATGCTTCTTTTCAGGAAACAGTCTATGGAGGAGGTAGGAGCTGAGATGACCTTGTACAGGCAGTGACAAAGGAGATGAGATTTCAAAATATTGAGGAAGTGTGTGCAGGAAAACGCAGGGCCAGCCTGGCTCAAACAGAATGGCCCACAGGAAGCCACATCTAGAAAGGGAGGCTGGCTCAACCGTGAATGTCCCCATCGTTCAGCTCTAAGGAATTAAATTTTACATGGCAGGGAAGAGGGACTATTTGAAAACAAACAGGGTGTGGTACCCAAAGTGTATGGTCAACATTGGAGGGGACGCCAGGACCTAAGAGGGACCAGGGGAAGGAGGTTAATCTGAGCACAGGATTCTGCAGGTTTAAAATATGATGGTGCCATTGGAGCCAAAAGGGAAGAACAGATCAAGGAGAGTGAGGAGAGAAAAGCTCAGACTGAGTGCCTGGCTACCAGGGGTAGCTGGTATGGAGGGTCCAGCAGGCGGTACTGCGGTAAATAAGAGAAGAGGCAAATAACTGAAAGTGAAGGGAGTGAGTGCTGGATTTGGAGCAGAATGGCCACTTCGGGAGCATGGGCTGAGCCTCCGAGACTCTGCCATCTCAGTTCCTAGCACACAGCAGCCGTCCAGTGAAGGTGCCTGCAGGACTCAAGTCTGAAACACTAAGAATCAAAGGGGCAGTGCAGGCCTTGCCTTCGGAGAGAGGCATGGTGGGTAAAGTGTGGGGCATGAATGTCCCCAGTATGATGGTTCAAGCCCTGGTAATGGATGGAAGATAAGGGAAGAGGGATGTGGAGGAATGAACTTCCCATGGAAACCTTGGCTCTTTGTACCAAGATGCACCTTTCTGAGAGTAGATAACAACAGAAAGAGGGAGGCTGAGGCGGGAGGACTGCCTGAAGCCAGGATCTCTACAATCATAATAACAATTAATAATAATAATAATTAGCTGGATGTGATGGCATGTGCCTGTAGTCCCACCTACTTGGGAGGCTGAGGCAGGAGGATCACTTGAGCCCAGGAGCTCAAGTCTGCAGTGAGCTGTGATTGCCCCCCTCTACTCCTACATGGGCCACAGAGCAAGACCCTGTCTCTAAAAGTGAAATGAAATAAAAACAAAACGAATCTTTGCCTTGTTGAAAAAAGCCATCAAGAAGGTTCTGATGGCCCAAAGAGGGGCAGTATCAGCCGCCTCCACTGGGCAGTGTCTGAGTAGGGGACTGCCTGGCATATGAAGGCAGAGCCCAATTCTGAGACAACCTGAGCATCAAAGTAAATGACTAATGGATCACAACTTATCGAATAAAACAGGAAACTATGAGTTCATACTGATAGCAATAAATAAATGAGTAAATTGAAAGTTTGATGGGGAATGAGATATTCACAGAGCTATAATGTAGCTCCCCAGATAACACTTATTACAAAAGGAGCCACTTTGCAGTGGAAAAGCTGGTAGATACCATCTTAATCAAGTGACCAAAGCACACCAGTAGTAACAGGATAAACTGACATCGAGCACCATCTGCTAGGATGCATGGAGAACCCAGCCTCGCCTCTATTACATCCCTGCCAGAACTGGAATCTAGCCATGAGAAAACAGCAGACACACGCAAACTGAGAAGAGTTTACAAAACAGCTGGTTGAAATCTTCAAAAATATTTGGTCAGAAAAATTAAAGAGCAGCTGAGATAGTTCTAGACTATAGACGATTGATGAACATGACAGCTAACTACAATTTGTGATCCTGAACTGGATCCTTTTTTGCTATAAAGGACATTATTGGTTCTAGTGTAGCAATGTTAATAACCTAATCTTGACTGTGAGGATCATTCAATATTCAATATATATTCAATATATATTCCCTACCAACAGGAGGATCCCCTTGTTGGTAGGGAATATACACCAGGATATTCAGGAGTGATGGGACATCAGGTTGGCAACTTATTTTCAATGGCTCAGGGAAAAATGAGCTCTTTGTACTGTACTTGCAGTTTTTCTACAAGTTTGAGATTGTTTTCATTATTAAAACGAAACATATATCTTACCCTTCACCCTCCAATTCTTCTGAGGCAATGGGAAGGACCTAAGATCAAAGAAACAGATTGCTTTTCAAATGTATGCTCAAAATGCTTGACCATAAATCAATTATTGCTAAAATAGAAATAATTTGAATTTGACCAATCTAATATAATATAAAATCTAATATAAAATCCTTTATATTAGATTTTACAATATATTTTACATTAGATTATATATTATATAATATATAATCTAATATAAAATCTTTACCCCTAATTTTCAATAACCAGGTTCTTACAGATGTCTGGAACTCCTCTAACTCAGCGGTTGGGCCAAATCTGGTCCAAAGCCAGTTTATGTAAATAAAGTCTTTACTGAAACAAAGCCATGCTCATTCATTCACATGCTGCTTATGGCTGCATCTGCACTAGTGTGGCAGAGCTGAGCAGTACAGTGCACACCATGTGATCCCAAAAGCTGAAAACCTTTACCTCCTGGCCCTTCGCAAAAACAGCGTGCTGACCCCTGCTCACTTTCATCAGAAACTAAACGTACTGGCCATGGCCCCAAGAACACTGGCAAATCTTTAGTCCTTATAAATCTGTCCACAAAGTGCAGGAAAGACTGTCTTTTCAATATTTATTTGCACTCAGCATAAAACTATGCCTCATTCTACTGAAGTTCCTATCTCTAATAAGCCTTTGCCACAAAACAGGAATGACTAGTTTTTAAAATTTAGCTTTAGTTGCCAAGGCATTGATAACTACACATAGCAAGGACAACTCAGTAACTGGAACCATGAGAAAAGCCTTCAGATGTTCTTATGCTATGAAAGCTCCTTAACCTAGGTATTTTCCCAAGTTAAATTCAAAAAGATCACAGGCTCAAACTCCAAATTATGTTACTATCCTAGAATCTTTGAAATGAGCTAGGATATGTAGGAATGAATGAATGAATGAATGAATGCAAACAGAATAAAGCTGAGAGACTGCACTGTACCTTCAAATCAACAATCCATATTTTATTGCACGGGCACCATGTCACCCCAGCAGAATATTCCAAAAAGCTGACTAACTGGTCAAACTTCACCCAATTTTGGCTTCTACTTCTCATGAATAATGCCAAAGAATTTCCCTTTGCCATGCTTTCCTTCCTGGGAACCTCCCCTGGGATCCTGGGTACCTACATGAGTGCCTCGCTGCAAGTTGGCAAAGTGCACGTCAGGAATGAATAGGACAGGCTGAGTATCAAGATCAATGAAGGGTTTGAAAACCGTGATATCCATTCGCTTGTGAGAGGGAAGCAGTGGTACTTTAACATCAGAAACTGGAGGAAAAAAAAAAGAGAGAGAAACCAAAGGTCAAAGGATTATATATAGACTGGATGCAGGCCCCAGAGCACTCACCTCTGTGTAAGACACTTCAAGTGTAGTACTCTGTAAGACACAACAGGGCATGCTGGCTGGCTAAGAAGAATCCTAGTTTATGTAAAGGAATTTGTTGTGTGTATTTCCACTAAAATCATCTGAATGTCTTATCAAACCAAAAGGGAAAAGGTATCTTCAAACACACAGAGACACATATCCACACAAGATTTGCGACAGAGGCAGAATATATTTAGTTTTCATTGAAAAGGCCAAAATTTATAACTGTATAAACATAATTTGGAAGAAATTTCACCTCAGCTGTCCTCATTAAATAATTTACATTCTAACAGTAACGAACCCATTGACTTCAGAACATATCAAGAAACCTGATAATGAGGTGAAGTGTAAGCATGCCCATCTAATTTTTAACTTAATAAGTCAGAGACTCCATCTTCCCCAGTAATCTGGCTTTGAAGTGCTCAGTAATGAGATCTTCTGGTTAGTCAGCTGTCTCTGAAGTGTCACTGGGAGTTTGTACTTTGATACCAGTAGGAGAATCTTCACTAAGGTGTTGCAGGGCAAATGTCTGCTGAGCCAGACAGACCATTCAAAAGAGCATGCCAGAAGCCCGTGTACTACAGATGAAACCCTACAGGCACCGAGCAGCACTTTCTTCACTTTAGATACAAGATTTTGTGAATATAAATACTGGTCACAATAAAAAAAAAAAAAAAAGAAAAGAAAAGCTTTCCTAGTGAAATGTCCAAACAGAAGCCTTATAGCTTCTGGAAATATTAAAATATTATACTTCGGATACAAAAATGATCCTATTTGGATTTAAGGCATCTTGAATTCACAAAACCATTATTATGACTTTCAAAAATTTAGATAAGTCTCAATTTTAACAGCAATTCATGTAGAATGTATGTCATTTTTCAAGACTGGAAGCAGGAGTCTGAACTAGAATTGACAGCTGGAAAAGTTGAGCTCGAGAAAACCTGGGGATCCATCCTGCAGCTCCAGGAAAACTACCCCGCTGAGCCAGTGTCTACTGCTGCATCTAAGGAAGAGGCAGTGCTGTACTGCGGGACAGGGAGGACACCCACTATCTTCTGTGTGTAAACTCCAGCCACCATTCTGAACGGAAAAGGTCTGAAGCTTGGTGGGAACACTTCTACTTACAGGCAATCAACTGGGAGCTGGGGTCAGGACACTTGCCTTTTCTTTTGCTTTGCTTTCGTTCTTCATCCCTGATTTTCCGCTCAGCTCCCTATATGTCAAGAGAAGACAAGATACGATTCTGTTTTCCAATCTTTAAAATATTTAACTCTTATCCTGACCAGTGGGGGGAAAAACCTTTCTCTCTTCCTTGGACAGGAACTCCCTTACTATATAAATGAGGTTATCATAGTAGTTTCTTCTAAAAAGATTAGTCTTAAAAATTATTTTTAATTCTATGAAATCACAAGGAACAACATTTATTTGAAAAACAAACAAATAAAAGCAAAACTCTGGCCAGACACAGTAGCTCACACCTGTAATCCCAGCACTTTGGAAGACCAAGGCAGGTGGATCGTTTGAACTCAGGAGTTTGAGACCAGCCTGGCCAACATGGTGAAACCCTGCCTCTACTAAAAATACAAAAATTAGTAAGGCATGGTGGCAGGCACCTGTAGTCCCAACTACTTGGGAGGCTGAGGCAGGAGGATCACTTGAACCCGAGCGGTGGAAGTTGCAGTGAGCCAAGGTCACACCATTGCACTCCAGCCTGGGTGACAGAGTGAGACTCCATCTTAAAAAAAAGAGAAAAAGTGTACTCAGAGTCCTAGAAAAAGGATACCCATGTTCTCTGTAGATCAACAGAGCAAAGACTAATAGCACCATGCAACTGAACCCACAACAATTTTTAAAAGAACCATTATTAGTAATAAACATGACCTAAAATCAAGCAATTAAGTATATTAAAAACATAACATTTAATCATTTTGCTTGATTTATTGGAATTAATTTCTGAATGGTACAGATTTCTTTACATAGTTACCTAGTTTAGGATGAACTGGTAGCTTATTTTTCCATTACATAAATCTGCTGATAGCAAAGAGATGCAATAAAAATCCGACTGATCTTAGCATTATTATATAATAAGGAACGCATTTTAAAAACGGAATATAAAACCACCTTCTGCCTTTTCTAGAAAGTGCTAGTATACTAACACAGTTGATATACAACCTGCTTATAAAAATTGCTATGTAACATTGACAAAATAGTCCTTCCTTGACATAGAAAAACAGGTAAATATCCCTAATCTCCTGGCCATTATTGAAGTTGGTCTGGATCACTCTGTCCCTTCTAACAGTCTAACCATAACTTTGTTCTGATGATAAACAACACCCTCCTCTAAAAGGTGGATGGTACAGTCCTATTACAAAATAGGACTGTCCCTCTTTATCTATGAATCTATAAAGAATAATAAGGCATTTCTGCTTCTACATAACATGGGGTAACACAGATCAGATTTAGCCTCCACCCTGAAACAACAAAAACCAGACAAAATGCATGAAACAAGGATGAGAAGGCCCTGACCAGCAGGCAACAAAGAACAGCGATCCCTGGGAGACAGGAATGTATGGTAAGCCCTACACCTATGCAGGCAGCTGCCTTCAGAGTTCCCAGGCTGTGGCATGAGAAGGGGAGCCTGGGTGGTCTCAGTCCAGGTGCCGTAGGTTGAGGACACCTTCAGAAAGAGCTGAAGTCCACAGTGACCAAGGCAGCAGGATAAAGTACCACAGAAGAAAGAACTCCGAGATCTTCAGGGAGTCCCTCTCCGGTATGTGGCCGGGTACCAACAGGGACATAGGTGCCAGGACACTGCCCAAGACCAGGGGTCAGGGTTGGGAACTGCCATCTGAAAAGATTAGAGCAACAGTGCCTGAAACCCACACAGAGCCAGAAATTCTAACTATTCCCCCCAACGACTGGAAAAACTTATAATAAGCAGGGCACTTGGTAGAATATTCAGGAAAATCCTGCTCAGAAGCGCAGAATGATTAGCCTTACATTTAGCACAGCTCCAGAACCACCTATCAAATCACAGACATAAGATCTGGAAGATCAAATGGTTTCCAACAAACTTAACCAGATTTCAGGACAAAATTCAAGGAGATTCACAATAATACAAAAATGTCCAGCACCCAGGAAGGTGAAAATCACCAAAATGCCAACACAGAGTGAACACAATCCAAAAAAAAAAAAAAGAAAAAAAAAAAAGGCTTTAGGCTCATTCACTGTGCTCAGCCGCTGTGTACCTGGGGCAAAAGCTAGGGCAATGGACCAGGCCTCTGATAGCAAACATATTTCCAGTTACCCAGCACCTTCTAAAAATCTTTAAAAAAGACAAGTTCCCTTAATAGGATGAAAAGAACTGCCCCCCCCATCCCCGGCCACCGCCACGAAAAGAAGTCCAATATTTTTGAGTAGGAAAAAATCAAGATCTTGCTGCCTTAGTTCAATGGACCATCCACTCATCCGTGGTTGCTCCCCAGTTCCGAGCCAGCACAAACATCTCCCTCCAGACTCGACGAACCTTCCAGGCTTTCCCTGCATCGAATCAGGTCAGCTCCTGGCTCTGTACCAGGCAAAAGTGAGCCTCTCTTTTCCAGAAATAAAGGAGTTACACCAGAGAAAACAGGTCATGCAGAGATCCTTCGGGGCCCTGCGCTTTCTCTTCTTGCCTCCCTGTGGCTGTAGGGAATTCACACCTCTCTTTCCCCATGCTTAGTGAAGGGTCTTTGGGGAAGAGGTCTGTGAAGCCACAGTTCTTTGTGATTCATCCTTTCAGACACGGCTAAAGAGCTCCCGTGCAGGGGTGACCGCCTACACAGCCAGCAGCTGGGCTCAGAGGGTCCTTGTCAGACATGCCCAACAAAATGTACTTATCAACCCTTCTTTCAGTCAAAATGCAATTTTAAAAATCTCTATATAATGTGTCTTTGCAAGGCCAAAACAGTAACTGTTCACTTAAAATAAGCTATTTTAGGCCAGATGTGGTGGCTCACACCTGCAATCCCAGCACTTTGGGAGGCCGAAGTGGGTAGATCACCTGAGGTTGGGAGTTCGAGACCCGCCTGTCCAACATGGGGAAACCCTGTCTCTACCAAAAATACAAAATTAGCTGGGCGTGGTGGCGCATACCTGTAACCCCAGCTACCTGGGAAGCTGAAGCAGGAGAATCGCTTGAACCCAGGAGGTGGAGGTTACAGTGTGCCAAGATCTCGCCATTGCATTCCAGCCTGGGCAACGAGCAAAACTCCATCTCAAAAAAAAAAAAAAAAAAAATCAGCCAGGCGTGGTGGTTTGCATCTGTAATTCCAGTTACTCAGGAGGCTGAGGCATGAAAATCATTCAAACCCGGGAGGCAGAGGCTGCAGTGAGCCAAGATTGTGCCATTGCACTCCAGCCTGGGTGGCAGAGCCAGACTTTGTCTCAAAAAAAAAAAAAAAAAAAAAGCTGTTTTGCTGTTTTTACACTTTGGGAAGCCGAAATGAAAGGATCACTTGAGGCCAGGAGTTCAAGACCAGCCTGGGCAACATGGTGGGACCCCATCTCTACAAAAAATTTAAAAAATTAGCTAGGTGTGATGGCATGTACCTATAGTCCCAACTATTCAAGAGACTGAGTTTGGGGGATTGCTTGAGCCTAGGAGGTTGAGGCTACAGTGAGCAGTGATTGTACCACTGAATTCCAGCCTGGGTGACAGAGTGAAACCTCATCTTCAATGAAGGCTGGGCGCTGTGGCTCAAGCCTGTAATCCTAGCATTTTGGGAGCCGGAGGCAGGCAGATTATCTGAGCTCAGGAGTTTGGGACCAGCCTGGGCAACATGACGAAACCCCGTCTCTACTAAAAATACAAAAAAAATTGCTGGGTATGGTGGTGTGCACCTGTAATCCCAACTACTGGGGAGGCTGAGGCACAAGAATTGCTTGAACCCAGGAGGCAGAGGTCGTAGTGAGCCGAGATTACACTGCTTCACTCCAGCCTGGGCGACAGAGTAAGACTCTGTCTCAAAAATAAATAAATAAATAAAATTTAAAAAGCTACTCTCTATTTACAGCTATATTCTCATTTTGATATTAAATATTAAAGACACCCTGGTCTTTTTCCATGAGTGTGTCTCAAACTCTTGTTCGAAGCATCCCTGCCGATTTTACCTTGTCACAGAAGACCTTGATCTGGCAGTAGGCCCGGTGCACAGGCTTGTTGCTGCGGTTGTTGTAACTATAGGTATCAATCTGAATGTTAAGAGGCAACCCCTTCACTCCCTTCTGGGAAGAGAAATCTGTGCTTAAGCAGTTCACAGAGATGAAAACCTGCAAAGAGAAGAGGAGGTTCCATAAGCAACAGGCCACAGCTCATGAAAATATTAGCATCACTCCAATTACTCAAGTCCATTTTAAATGAGAAGTTCAGCTTCTCATTTTTTAAAAAAAAAGTTTTTAAAAAACGGCGATCAGGGGTTTGTTTTAAAATTGCTTTTGGTCACAGAAATAGTAGATCTTAAAGAGGAGGAAGAGTCGGCAGCGCTGAACCTCTGCTTACGTTCCCTTCCAGA
Organism: Sapajus apella; assembly: GCF_009761245.1. Taxonomy (NCBI): domain Eukaryota; kingdom Metazoa; phylum Chordata; class Mammalia; order Primates; family Cebidae; genus Sapajus; species Sapajus apella. The sequence goes on from NW_022436971.1 coordinate 15,561,127, forward strand.
ATCCCTATTTAATATCCGCTAGGACTGTGGAAGAGGCTGATTAGCTTTCCTGATGTCATTTTCCAGAGTTACCAATAGCATAGCTCCCTCTGCAGTACAAACTTCCTGGGAATCCATCTATATTTATGTTGACACAACCTCTTAGGATAACCGGTAGTACTCTATGTCCTAATATTTTAGAACTTATGAAATCAGTGTTCCTCTAATCCACAATTTTTATGATTATAAGATTCCAATAAAGTTCACTCTCAATCTCTGCCTTATCCAGACTAAACAGTCCTCATTTCTTTCCAGTTTGCTCTTATTAATCTTTTGGTTATCAAGTAACATTGGGCCCAGTCTTCAAGGAATAATTTATAATTTACAGTTATTTCCATACTCCTTTCTAGGTATGGAAATATCAGGGCAAGGGTCTTTTATTTAAACACAATTGGATTCTTTATATGCCCAGGTTAAAACTAAGACAAAAGTGGTAAAGTTTGTTAATGGACTAATAACTTAATGGTCATTCAACACTCAGGAATGTGTTCCTCATTCAAGAAGTTCCACACAGATGTGGTCAAAACTTCCTAAAATAACGCAGGAAGATGTTATGCTGGCAGGTCTATGTCCACAAAAGAAAAGAAGAATCCAATTCTTTAAGCAATAGTTCTACTATTCAATCATTCACGAAATTACTTCAGAGAAACTATCTCAAGCAAACTTTTAGCTTCTCAACACAGTTTCAAAAGTCTGTTTTCGTATCAGTGCCTAAGTCCAGGCCACCACTTCCCACAGGAGCAATTTTTTTTTTTTTTTTTTTTTTTGAGACAGTCTGGCTCTGTTGCCCGGGCTGGAGTGTGGTGGTATGATCTCAGCTCATCACAACCTCTGCCTTCTAAACCATCCTCCCACCTCAGCCTCCCAAGTAACTGGGACCACAGGTGTGCACCACCATACTCAGCTAGTTTTTGTATTTTTTTGTAGAGATAGGGTTCTGATATATTGCCCAGGCTGGTCTCGAACTCCTGAGCTCAAGTGATCCTATCACCTTGGCCTCTCAAAGTGCTGGATTTCAGGAAGGAGCTACCACACCCAGCCCACAAGTACAGTATTAAAGATGACTTCCAAGTGCAGTAGGTTAGCACTGGCTACACTCACTCCATCTGCTAGCATGTGCCTGAGCGATGCAGTGAGCCAGAAAGAACCCATCTAGGGGCATTCCCCCACCTTCAAAATGGAAGGCAGAAGATGTCACACCCTTCTCTCCTCTCCTGGGATCCAAATCAGTTCTCTCCCAGCACATTTTCTCAAAAGTTAAACTGAGTCACATTATTAATACGACACTGGAAGCTGCTACTTAGAGAAAACCAATGTACAGCAAACAAACATGTGCCGTTTCCCCACTATTTTTATAATTCTGGATTCTTAAAATGTTTTTGAGCTCCCTTTCAACCAGTTTTAGAATTTATTTCTGATGCATCTGCACCACACAGTGGACATTATTGGAATTACAGTTTTAAAAGACGCCCATTTACAAGACTGGCCCATTTCAGACCCAAGCCCTGTGAGCTGACATAGCCCTTGGGTCAACAACCAAGAGTGGGTCCACCAGAGCAGCACTGGGTGTCACTGGCTGAACTAGGGCAGATGGGGAGAAATTTAGCTTATAATGGGGGTGGGGGCAGCTATATGAACTTTTAAGATGAAGGAGAAGGAAGGGAGGGAGAAGAGGAAAGTCAGGATCACGGTGACAAAAGATGGCTCTCTAGAAGGCATGCAAAATGCAAAATGCTGAGGTGGGGGTTTTACCCTCACTCTAGGCTATACACTGTTTCTCAGCAGGAAAAGACCAACACATCCTAAAAAGATAGAGGACTTGGAGTCCAAGTTAACAGATTTAAAAGTCATCTCTGATCTTGTCCCAAGCCCTCCACCCAGGCCTATCTCACTTCCCCGAACACATTCTGCACATCCAATTCCACCTCACCTTAGTCTTTGTCCACTTCCTACTCACAGCTTCTCAGGGAGACCCACCTCCACAGCTTCCCCTGTCTGGCCTTCATCTATAAGGCTGGCCCGAGTCCCACCCCACACACGGTCACAAGCACCGGGCTGGCCACACAGCAGAGGGACCACACACGGCATGCCTGGCTTCAGGACCTGTGCTGGGCATGTCAGGCACAGTCTCACCACACAGGAAAAGGGACCATTGTCCTTCTTGTACAGATGAAGCCCACAGTGGTGTTTAAAAGGTAGAAAGAGATGCACTGGGGTTCACTGGAGGGCCTTCCTCTTCACACCCTATGTCTCTCCCAAACCAACATCTCCCCTGATTAGCTGGCTTTGATCTCCTACTTGGGATGGTTTGCCTTTTGATATGTGCATAGTTTATCTCCCTGATTAGACTGTAAATATTTAGCAGGTTGAGTCCATATTCCATGATTTGTCCTTTCTAGTATGGAGCACAGTGCCTTATCCTGCCTGCTATAATTTTTCTTTCCATTTAAACTTATTTCCAGTAAATAAGCAAATTGCTTTAATTTAAATACCTAGATCTAGATATATAGGCAAAAGTGGCACGTATAAATTTCAACAGCATTACAGAAAATATGTGCTTTGATTTCTTTTTGTTTGTTTTTGAGACGGAGTCTTGCTCTGTCACCCAGGCTGGAGTGTAGTGGCGCGATCTCAGCTTACTGAAACCTCCGCCTCCCAGGTTCAAGTGATTCTTCTGCCGCAGCCTCCCAAGTAGCTGGGATTATAGGCATATGCCACCACACCCCACTAATTTTTGTATTTTTAGTAGATACCACATTGGTCAGGCTGGTCTTGAATGCCTAACCTTGTGATCCACCCACCTCAGCCTCCCAAAGTGCTGGGATTACAGGCATGAGCCACTGTGCCTGGCCCGACTTTGTATCTTTTCTTACATTTTTTTTTTTTTTTAAACACTTCAAGTACAATCCCCAAATCCACAAATCAGAGGTAATTAGAGTCTGTGGAATCCATTCAAGTTTAAAACAAAAAAAGTCCATGCACACAACTAAGCATATAAAGTAACCAAACCACCATATATTCTTCATGTTACAACCTGATGGAAAATCTGAACTTTTTCTGTCCTTCTAGGCCATTCCAGGCTCAATTCCTAATTTAAAAACAGCTGTCTGGGAAAGTTCGACTTTACCCTTAACAATTCCAGAAGTCTTTGACCCAAAGTGATACTCCCTTTACAAGAGGATTTCATGGTAATCCAACCTAAGACCTAACCTCCCTTCGCTTCCCAGTTTCAAGTTTCTATTCAAAAAAGAAATGAGCAGGGGCCAAATCCCAGGATCAGGGCAAACATGGAGCTCTGGCACAGCTTTCCCCATGCTGGTGTGCATTCATGATGATTTGTGGTCTCTTACTGATATACATTTCTCTTATTTTAAAAAATCAATTATTTCCAAACTTGGCAGTTTTCTAAATTTATTAAAGAAAGTTTACAATGGTCCTAATTCAGCGTTAAAAAAAAAAAAAAAAAAAAGCTACCTTGCCTAGATAAATACACAAACATCCCAGGAAAAAGTGACAAAGCTGTGAAACGTAAGCACAGCAGGCCAGGGACGTGAGGAACAGGAACAGTGGGCCAAAGATGCCAAAGAGAAAATGGGGCCAATGCTCATGATGCCCCTGTTCTTAAGGAAGGATCAAAGGCAAGAACACAGACCATCAAGGGGACATGCTGGTGCAGAGCGGACATGCGTGCTAGGTTTAACCCTCAACCAAAGTCTACAAGGGGAGCCACGTGTCCAAGAGAAGCAGCTTAGGTCTGAATATCAAAGCATCTGAGCTGGTCCCTAACTAGCGCTGTGACCAGCACAAGGGTCCTTACCCATCAAAAGGCAGGGTGAGTTCGTGGATCTCTAGATGACTCCTATACCTCTGGATGGCTATGATTACATGTGTATACTGACAAAGGATGAATCCTATTATCAATACTATTTTTACTGGTGACAATAATTTTGTGTAATACGTGTACCAATCAACTTTTTATAAATCATATTCGTTTAAAAATACCATGTAAGTTGCCAGTTAAAGTCATCACAATAACTACTTATGTAAAACTTAAGAACTCATATAGCAGTGGCTCTCAAAGTGTGGTGCTGGGAGCATCAGCATGAGGGAATTTGCTGGGAATGAAGATCCTGGTGCCCACCCCAGACTCACTGAATCCAAAACCTCAGGGAATGGAGAGAGAGGTTAACCAGCTCTCCAGCTAACTCTATACACACTCAAGTTTCAGAACCCTGTCTGTACAATAGTGGCTCACAACCCTGACTGAATTAGAATCAACTGGCAGGACTTTAAAATTTATGGATGTTGGATGTCCTGGCCACACCTCTAGCGATTCTGATTTCATTGGCTGGAATGGGTCAAGACCTTGGGACTGCTCCCCAGGTAATTCAAGTGATTGGCCAAGCTAGAACCCACTGCTGTAAAGTGGTTAGTGTTCTAGCTGCTTATACACTGTGATCCACAAAAGGTCTCCCTTGGCTCCAAAACTCTGAGATTATTAAAGCAAGTTCCAATACATGGTTTCCTTTCCTTAAAGAATTAAGATATTTTATATGTATTTAAATGTATACCAGCAGGTTTTTATATGTATTTATATGTATAACACAGGCACAGCCCTATCAAATAAGAATGTTCATGTAATCAACAGAAAGATCTAGATTAAAGCAATTTTGCTCAACCCTGCTATTCAATAAGGTCATGCAAATCCTCAAATACTCCAGAGTTCTTAAGATATTAACCAGGAAAAAAAAATTACAGACATATTAAACTCTCCTGCTTATTTTTATTACTCATGTTTGATTTCACAGGGATTTGCATTTGTGGATGAACTTGTATGTTCAGCTGAAGGCTGAAGTTGTAACTCTGAACCACAGGACATGATGTGATGCCTTCCTCACTGCGACGACCTCCTTGAGATGACTCTGTCTTAATCATCTCTATGTCTCATGCCTGGTTCATAACATGTGCTTAACACATGCTTTTGATAAAAGGAGGAAACATGCATGCTGGGTAGTGAATAAGCACGGCTAAGTACAATGTAGATACATAAAATATCTTTTCATACCCCTGTCTAAACCAGAATCAACTATTTTTCTGTAAAAGGCCTGATAGTATCTTCACATCCGTAGGCCATATGCAACTACTCAACTCTGCAGTAATAGTGTAAAAGCAGCCATGGATATGAGTGTGGTGGTGTTTTGATAAAACTTGCTTCATATAAACAGGCAGCTAGCTGGCCCGTTCCTCAGAGTTGTCATTTGCTGACCACTGATCTAAACCATCCTCTAAGTTGCTTGGACATTAATTTATCGTTACATCATCACGATGTAGTAAATAGGGAAAAAGTGTATTTCCCTGTTTGTAATTTCCACTTTCCGCATAAGTGACTTCCTGGCAAGACATCCAGTATGTGCCCATGCGTCACTCCCCTGTGGAAACACACTGTCCCTGTCAGCACAGCCCACACTCATGGAGGGGACCAGGCAAGTTCTCAGAGGGAAGTACAGCTTCCAGGGATCTTTGCGGTCAGGAGGGCAGCCTTCTTTAGTCTACAACACCTGAAACAGCGAGACAGCGAGTGTAGAAACATAAGCCAGAGCTCTTCTTTGGGTCCAGTGGGAGCAACAACATAGGCACACTTTGTTCCTCAGTTTTTTTTTTTTTGGAGACAGGGCCTTGCTCCATCACCCAGGCTAGAGAGTAGTGGCATGATCTTGGCTCACTGCAACCTCTACTTACTGGGTTTGAGTGATTCTCCTGCCTCAGCCTCCCGAGTAACTGGGATTACAAGGTGCACACCACCACACCCAGTTAATTTTTGAATTTTTTAGTAGAGATGGGGTTTTGCCACGTTGGCCAGGCTAGTCTCGAACTCCTGAACTCAGGTGATCTGCCCACCTCGCCTTCCCAAAGCGCTGGGATTACAGATGTGAACCACCACGCCTGGCCTGTTCCTCAGTTTTAACACTTCTCATGGATTCTACCTAATGGACAGCCCCGAGTGAGCAAGACCATAGGGCTATTCACCCAAATCCAGGTAAAACCAGGCTTCGACTGTTCCTATCTTGCAGATGAATACTATCAATGTGATTACAGAAAACACTAAACTATCTGTACAGAGGATGGGAAAGAGGTAAAAAGATGGATGAGGAAATATCCAACCCCTCCTCTGTAAAACATGCGGGAGTGCACGCACACATGCATGCTTAAAAAGTCCCATCTCAGGCCAGGTGCAGTGGGTCACGTCTGTAATCCCATCACTTTGGGAGGCTAAGGCAGAGGAAATCACCTCAGGTCAGGAGTTTGAGACTAGCGTGGCCAACATGGTGAAACTCCATCTCTACTAAAAATACAAAAATTAGTGGGGTGTCATGGCAGGCACCTGTAATCCCAGCTACTTGGGAGGCTGAGGCAGGAGAACTGCTTGAACCCGGGAGGCGGACGTTGTGGTGAGCCAAGATCACACCACTGCACTCCAGCCTGGGCAACAAGTGAAACTCCGTATCAAAAAAAGAAACAAACAGCAGCAACAAAAAAAGCCCCATTTCAGAATCGGAGTAAGGCTGAATGATTGACAACCTTCCTTCTCTAGAAAGATGTAAAGATCTCTGACATAAAACTTTAAGAACTCAAAAGATGACCTTTTCTGTTTTCAGACTTCCTTCCCACTTATTGAGAAAATGTTTGTATTCAAATAATTAGAACAGTAATCTCAAAAGATGAGCAACTAATATTCCCACCCAAATTATCAGAAGAAAAAACTACTAACCACAAACATAAACTGCTAAACAGGCCAGGGTTCTCTACAAGATTCCTTTTTAAATATCTAGCCCATTTTTCTAAGGACAGTTCCTCATTCCTGACCAATAATGTATGCACTTAGAATGTTTCAAAATATTTAACGTTTTTGGTTTTCAAACCTCAGTTTGAAAAGGAGAGGGAAACAAAATAAAATGATTTACATGATCAAAGGATAAACTAACACAGACTTTTATTCTAAATGTTCACAAGCACAGAAACCAACAAGAAATCAGATCTTGAATTAATTTATAATGATTCTTCCAGGAAGTGCTGTGGCAGCCACATAAGCACTGTTCACACTTGGCTGCTTCTGCCAAGTTAGTCCTCAAAGAGAAAACAAGGAGGAAAAAGATAAAAAAAAAAAAAAAAAAAACCCAGTGTGCTCAAAACAGAGATCACCATCAGAGGTTTACAGCAGGTATAGGGAAAGCAACTGAGAATCGATTTTATAAAACCCCCAACTCACCCACTCCTTTTGAGCTTTATCATCAACACCACAAACCAAGACACGTATTCCAGTAAAGCTTGCTATCTAGTCTAAAGAGAGTAGTAAGACACGTGAACTTTAACAAGTGAATTTAATTGTGGAGAGAAATTATAGAAATATTTTTAACTCTCCTAATTCACAGAAAAGAAAGTACTTGGAGTTTATCAGTTAGAAGTTACAAAAACATTAAGTGGTGAAGTCAGGAGCTAAGAGATGAAAATGTTTAACACATATCAGGGTATTTTTCATGAACTAGCAAAAAGGCTGTTCCTCTTTAAAAATTACTACAAGGCCAGTAATACCCATTCTATATTATCATTCACCTATAAGAAAATAATCCGGCCTGGCGCAGTGGCTCACACGTAGTAATCCCAGCACTTTGGAAGGCTGAGGTAGGCCAAGGCTGGCAAATCACCTGAGGTTGGGAGTTCAAGACCGGCCGGTTCAACATGGAGAAACCCCATCTCTACTAAAAATACAAAATTAGCCAGGCATGGTAGCAGGCGCCTGTAATCCCAGCTACTAGGGAAGCTGAGGCAGAAGAATCGCTTGAATCCAGGAGGCAGAGGTTGCAGTGAGCTGAGGTCACACCATTGCACTCCAGCTTGGGCAATAAGAGCGAGACTCCATCTCAAAAAAAGAAAAAGAAAATAATTCAACATCCAAATATTAGTCTTAATTTTTTTTCCACTGGGAAATTTTGGTAGAATTTTACATGGTTTTGTAACATTGCTGCTATAATGCTGAAAATAATTTCCTTATGACTCTCATAATATAGTTTGCTCAAATGAGTAGAATTTGAGCACTGGCCAGGCGGTGGCTCACACCTGTAGGTGGGAGGACTGCTTGAGTCCAGGAATTTGAGACCAGCCTGGGCAACACAGCAAGATCCTATCTCAAAATAAATAAATAAATAAGCTGGGCATGGTGGTGTGCACCTGCAGTCCCAGCTACTTGGGAGGCTGAGGTGGGAGTATAGCTTGAGCCTACGAGGTAGAGGCTGCAGTGACCTGTGTCATGCCATTGCACTCCAGCCTGGGCAATAGAGTGAGACCCTGTCTTTAGATTTTAAAAAAAGTGAATATTGAGATCCATTAAGACTGATAATGAAGCACCTTTAAGACAGTTTGGATAAGGTTTTCTTTTTAATAAGGTTTTTTTTTTTTTTTTTTTTGAGAGGGAGTCTCACGCTGTCACCCAGGCTGGAGTGCTGTGGCGCAATCTCAGCTCACTGCAACCTCTGCACCCTAGATTGAAGTGATTCTCATGTCTCAGCCTCCCAAGTAGCTGGGATGACAGGAATGCCCCACCGCATCTGGCTAATTTTTGAATTTTTTTTTTTTTGAGACGGAGTTTTACTCTTGTTGCCCAGGCTGGAGTGCAATGGTGCGATCTCGGCTCACTGCAACCTCCGCCTCCCAGGTTCAAGTGATTCTCCTGCCTTAGACTCCCAAGTAGCTGGGATTACAGGTCAACACACCTGGCTAATTTTTGTATTTTTAGTAGAGACGGGGTTTCATCTCTACTAAAGGCCAGGCTGGTCTCAGACTCCTGACCTCAGGTGATGACCCGCCTTGGTCTCCCAAAGTGTTGGGACTATAGGCATGAGCCACCATGCCTGGCCGGTTTTCTTTTTAAAGGTCTAATTTTCAAATTAAAATAGAATAACTAAGTGTTCTGCTCACAAGAACAAGTGAGATGTCACAGGTACTCATCCAAGCAGCATCATCTCATTGCCTGGGAAAATGAAAGAGCCTAGCTAGGAAAAACCACTAATAACCTTCAGTGGTTCTCTGCAGTTTCAAGGAAGGAATCCAAATTCTTGAGGCCTTCCAAAATACAGCTCCAAACGCCCATTCTAGTTCACACCTCCTTTACGGGCACTTTCAAACTTTGGGGATTTTCATTTTCTCTGCCCCTCAATTTTAAAACACCCTTTCCTCCATTGTCTACAATACCCTTTCCTCCACTGTCTACTGACATGCATTTCCCTAATGGATAAAGACCCAGCACCAATGAATACACCCTTTCTCTCATCATCCCCTCATCTGCCCAAAGGCAATCCCTCACGCTCTCAGCTGTGTCCATGGCACTCTGTGTACAGTTCCATTTTATCATTTACCAAGTTGGACTAAGTAGCTTTTTCCTTCCCTCAAATTCCCTGTAAGGCCAGACGATATAGTTTGGCTATGTCCCCACCCAAATTCCATCTTGAATTGTAGCTCCCATAATTCCCACGTGTTGTGGGTGAGACCCCATGGGAGATAACTGAATCATGGGGGTGGTTTCCCCCATACTGTTCTCATGGTAGTGAATAAGTCCCATAAGACCTGATGGTTTTATAAAGGGTTTCCCCTTTTTGCTTGGCTCTGATTCTCTCTTTCTTGCCACCATGTAGGACATGGCTTTAGCCTTCTGTCATTATTGTGAGGCCTCCGCAGCCACATGGAACTGTGTGTCCATTAAACTTCTTTTTCTTTATAAATTACCCAGTCTCAGGTATGTCTTTATCAGCAGTGTGAAAATTGACTAAAACACCAGACTATGAGATCCTTTAGGGAAATGACCACTTCTCTATACTCTCATTACCTCAGTCAAGGTCATCACCTGGATCAAGGACAGGAAGGAGCGAGAACCTGACATTCACCTCTGTTTAACTCCTGTACCTGTAAAACTGCAGGTAGTAAGTTCCCTAGGTCCCTTGAAGGCAAGGATGTTGTTCATTTTAAAAATTTCTTCCAGCCAGGCGTGGTGGCTCTTGCCTGTAATCCCAGCACTCTGGGAGGCCGGGGTGGGTGGATCACTTGAAGTCAGGAATTTGAGACCAACCTGGTCAACATGGTGAAACCCTGTCTCTACCAAAAACATAAAAAATTAGCCGCGTGTGGTGGCACGTGCCTGTAATCCCAGCTACTTGGGAGGCTGAGGCAGGAGAATCGCTTGAACCCAGGAGGCAGAGGTTGCAGTGAGCCAAGATTGTGCCACTGCACTCCAGCCTGGGTGACAGAGCGAGACTCTGTCTCAAAAAAAAAAAAAAAAAAAAAAAAGTCTTCCAGTGTTTAGCACATATTTTGTATTCCTTCCAATTATTATCTATTACTAAATGATGCTGAATCAAATACTAGTAATAAGACAGAAAAACCATGGGCATACAAAAATCTACATATTGTCTCCAAACCTTATTTCAATAAGTTTCAAATCCTCATAAAACTTTAAATACACAACAGTACCCCCACCAAATAAACACACACAAACAATAAAAAAGAGCTAATATAAAGCTATAGAAATTAAACCTTCTTTCTTCCTACCTCTAGTAGAGGACCCCCTGAACAATAAAATGGCTACAAATCAGGCAATGAAATGAAAGGCACAGACTTTAACATTAGGCAACTGCCAAATATTACTATCACTTCAGAATCTAAATCATGTATTCCTAAACATTTTCAATAGCTTACCACAGTCTATGTGAAAAAGACTACATTCCTTAGCATTCAAGCTTTTTATGTGACTCCAATTCACCTTTCCAGCTATACTTTGTCCCACCTATAAGAGTATTTCTGAAATGTGAATACTAAACATACCCTCTTTAAAAGGCAAAAATTGTTTCACTCCTAAAAATATAGCCATATCTGAGTCTGAGAAATGCCACTCTATTCAAAGGACTGTAAAATGTCTGCTCACTCAGAATCCCAAGACCTTTGTGGCCTTTATCTGACTTCAACCCCATCCCTAAGCACATACCCTGGTATGGATATCTCCTGGCAGCATTTGGCTCTGGTGGCAGGCAGGATAGGGTTCTGTCTAAAAAGTCTCATCACTGACTTGAAAACACAACATTAAACAGCCTCAAAGAACCTCCAACCCCAAGACCCTTGGTCCACAGACCCCAGGGATTGGAGACAAGCTCCTTGCGAGGGTACCCCAGGGCCTTCCTATACAGTCCCAGGTTCAGACATAAAAGGTTCAGACATAAAAGGTCACAGCTCATTCTGGGTTCTACATACTAGCCTGGTTCCCACTATCCTTTAGGACCCCCACCCCACCCTGCTAGGGTCACCTGAGAAGCGTGACAAATCTTCCTATTCCAAGTGAGGCTCTCTTCCTTCATGTCACCTGCATCCCTACACTTACTAGAGTGGAATCCTCCCACTGAGTTCTGAGTTTTGGGTCATGGATTACTCATCTTTCCATTCTCAGAGCATCTTGGCAATGCCTGGACAATAAGAAATACACATTTTCTGGATGAATGACCCACTTTCCTAAACTCCAGCCAAATAAAACTACATGCTGCTATGATATTTGAGCTACATTTATACCATTCTTTGACCCTCAAGAACACCTATGAAATTGGTACTATGTTGGCCCCATTTTGTAGATGAGGAAACCAAGGCTTAGAGTTTAGGTAACCTGTTCCAAGTTTTATATATATATATATATATGTATGTATGTATGTATGTATGTATGTGTGTGTGTGTGTGTATTTGTTTTGTTTTGTTTTTTGAGAAGGAGTTTTTGCTCTTGTTGCCCAGGCTGGAGTGCAATGGTGCAATCTTGGCTCACTGCTACCTCCTGGGTCCAAGCGATTCTCCTGTGTCAGCCTCCCAAGTAGCTGGGATTACAGGCATGCCATCACACCCAACCAATTTTTTTTTGTATTTACTAGAGATGGGGTTTCACCATGTTGGTCAGGCTGGTCTCGAACTCCTGACTTCGGGATCCACTCGGCCTCCTGAAGTGCTGGGATTAAAGGCATGAGACTGTGCCCAGCCTGTGTTTACACCTCTCTTTTAAGCAGACTTGAACTCCTTGTCATCTGGGTAGAATCTAAAATGCCCAGCAGTTTTTTACACATACTGAACAGTAAATATTTGCTGAATAAATACTTAAATGACTATATCCCCTGAAGTATTTTGGAAAAGATCATAGTATTTAGAGATTGCCTAAGACACACTGAGATATAGAAGATAAGTGCCAGGGTAGAGATAAACCCACCTCACAGGCTATGAGCTAGCTTTCTATTGTGTGTACTCACTTTTCAAATGCTATCTCCAGTGACTATCTTTCTGTTACAGAAGCTGCAGGTACCTAACAATTTGTATTTGATAATTAAATACAGGTTAATCCCTTCATGTTGCATTTACAGATTGGTAATGCCCGCAACTTTAGACTCCTGTGTGAGTGACTTAGTGCTGCAGAAGACAAGACTGCAGCTGTTGCTTCTGCACTACACAGGCCTTAACAGGTGAAAGCACCTCTTCAGACTAAGCCGTTCCAGCTGCCTCTTTTCCACTTACATTCACAACAGCGACTCTATGAGGGGAAAGATAAGGAAAAAGAAAAAGAAATAAGATCTAATCAAACATCCTTTGCAAAAATATTCTGGAGCTCCAGTAAAGACTGTGGTGATTTCCTCAGCTGCAAGTCCATTTCCCTGGAAAATTTAGAAGCATGTTTTTAACCTCACTCACAACATGAACCCGAATACAGAGTGTAATCTCCTCTGAGGACAGGCCTTATGCTTCAGTCATTTTCTTATTTCCTCCCAGTGCTTACATAGAGAAGTGTAAGGAACAATTCACTCAATCAATGAATGAATGTGCAGTTTGGGAAGCTGACTCCCTGCAACATGATTTCCTAAGTCAGTTCTTCCACAGGGTAGCCACAGAGCGATCACCTTGCATAGAATTTCTCAGATGTTAAAAAAGAGTCAAACTGGTAAATAATGACAGAGAAAAAAAACTTTGAGGACGTGTTTGCTTTCGTGAATCACAGGATGATACACAGCAGGTTTCTGGACCAGACCGCAGAGCTACGAGTGCCTGCTGGCCCATGTCAATATTGCATGCTGTCATTTGTGTATTATCACACCCAACTAAAAAGCTTCAAGTGAGCTCTAACTGCCTGGTAAATATAACAAGAAAATATCTTGTTAGAAGGAAGAAAAGAAAAAATGTAATGTAGGTTGATTTAACTGTGGAAGATGCTTCAGCAAGTTGGTTACTGAAAAAAGTTTTACATTCCCAAAATGCACTTATCCTCACTATTTACCCTAAAAACATTCACCTTTCACAAGAATATCACACAGTGCACAGTCTCTGGCTTTCAGTATCTTTGAACTCAAGAGACAGTGTCAAGCTGTGATTGAGCCTCAGGCTTTGAAGACAGAGAGCAAAAGACACACCGTAAACAGGTGACAAAGCCAAGGCCAGGACCCAAGTCTCCTGATTCCAACCTCAAGGGTCTTTTCTCAAAACCAAACTGCTACAGTGACAGATAGAAAGCCGAAGAAGCACCTTGTGGAATATTGTTTCGTGCAGTGGAAGAACTTAGAGAAGAGGATGAACCCCAAGTAGTTCTGAGCAGGTTGTTTTTTGGTCATGAGGCATAATATTAAAGAAAGGTCTCTACATTTTGAACTAAATAGCAAGGCTGTTCCCAACTTACTATTTGACTTAACATAAGTTATGAGCCTAGCTGGTGACGTGGCTCCATGAGACAGCGGCAGCAGTCGGGTACACAGGCCCAGCTGCCTCTACGAGTCTTTATCATTTTAACCCACCCTTGTATTTAAATTCAATTTAGTCAAATGCTGACATAATATTTCAGAAAGTAACTGATCTACTAAATTGTATGTAGAAACCCTAGGAAAAATTTTAATTCTCTAAATCAGTCAAAAAAATTGCTCCAAGATTCTAGTTCATAGAATCTAACAACCAAAATTAAAATGTGAGGTCCATAATGTAGTTTAACCCCAAATCCAACAGCACTAAGAGAATGAAATCATCATTTCCTAAGACATTTATATGAAGTTACAAAATTCAACTGAAGCCAGTAGAGTGGGAAATGGTTTAAACTAACAAATCAAAGTCAAAATACGCAGGAGCATTTTATTGAGTATGATATGAAGGACACTTAATCATCAGCAGCATTCCTTCCCCAACCCAAAATAAACAAACACTGATGACCTTTCTTCTGTCTGAGCCTTGTGGTCCCCTGCTAGTCCTCCAGGTGTGCGGGCTCCATTAATTCATGAGGCCCAAGAGGGTACTGGGGACTAAGTCACAGACTCAGGCAGAACCCACTCAGACTCGTCAGAGAACCCCAGCACATCTGCCTCCTGTGCTCTGATGGTAGGAGGAGACCAGCCTATCCCAGGGCAGAATGCGACCCTCAAGAACTAAAAGACTTCCAGCAGCAGCCAGCATTTGTGTTATTTCTCAGATTATCCAATGACCATCAAGGGAAAGGAAAAAGAATTGGTAGGGGGCGGGCAGGGAGGACAGGGATGTGGGAAGAGAGAGGCACTAACTTGAAATCTTCCCACATCTGTGGGGCGTTTCTCTAAAGAAAAACAAGGACGAGTCAGCAGCCTGGCTGTTGCCTCAGTGCCGCCTTCCCACACCACCCACATGTGGGCTTGGTTTCTGTGGAGTGCAGGGAGCCGGCGGGAAAAGTCACAGAGATAAAAAGAAAGAAAAAAAAAACCACTCTGTTCTCCCCTGTGTCATGGTCCTATAAGCAAGACCTGGTGAACCTAAGGACACTTGGCATATACAGTGATTTGGCACCTGTTGTCCCAAATAAGTCAAATGTTTGTTCTGAAATATGCAGAACTGGATGCAGGTGTGACACAGGCACACAGGCCACATTCCATCCTCACCAGGCACAGAACAGGGCAGGCAAGCCCATGGGCCAGAAAGGAAGACCTGGCAGGCAGGCTATCTTCCAACCAGAAGTTCTCTTTCATTTAAAAGGAAAAGCTAAAAGCAAAATCCCTACATTCACATAGGGAGTGCCCGGTATTTACTAAAGGATTGAGGGTCTTGCATGCAGAAGAGCTCCACATAAAAGAAATCTGAACTCCAAGGCCCCATGCTGCCTAGAAATTGCTATGCTGGATAAGTTCAGTTACTACTAATAATGTCAGGTCACAGTCAAGCTCTCTGCTTTAGTTTCTACGTAACAAAACTGGTTAAAAAGACAGCTTGAGAAAGCTACCACAGATAGAATTTCCAGGAAGGACCTAAGAGAAGGACAGTTAAGGTGAAAAGCTGTCAAAAAAGAAAGTTCTATAGAGGAGTCAATTGTTTTTTGGCAGTGGCAGGGTGGAGGAAGGGTAAAAATTTGACCAAAAAAAAAAAAGGAAAAGGAATTCAAGTGACAGCCCAGATGCAGGCTCCATAGACACGGGTACTGGAAACCCGTTTCACAAGACGCAAGTTTCACTACTAAACTAAAGCTTTCTTCAGCTGCCAACTCCCTCCCTTGTCCAGAGACAGCTTCCCCTTGGCCCTTACCCTCCAGCCTGTACGATGACAAATGTGTGCTTCTGTTACCTATGGATTCCAAGTTCTACCATGATTCGATGTACTTTATTTTACATCAGCATGGAACATATTTTCCAGCCAAAGTCCAACAGACTTAGTTTTTTTAAAAAGTTAGAAGTTTCTAGGAGAAATCATCCTCACAATCACCCCCAGAACAGCAGCTTCGTCAAAGCAAAATGTCCAATTGCCAAGTAAAGACTTTATTCTGTATCAGCCAATTAAAGGCATTCTCTACAAATTTCCAATACTGATCAAGCTACAACTCTAAAGACTATTCATTCCCTGTAAAGGAATGTGATTATCTGGATTCTATTACTAAAACATTTCATTTTTTATTTTAATAGGCAAGCATTGTTAAACTGCATAAAGAAAACCCGTGGGATCAAATGAATCTCAATTCAGAAGCCTCCACGGCTATACCTTGAGTTTTCCTTGGGGTCTAAGGACAGAAATACGTGAGTAATCCAGCTCAGTCTAGTTAGCTTCGTTATCTGCCTGGACACTAAAAACCTCTTTCATTTTAAAAGTTAACAGTGCTTCCTGACATCTTTTTCTATTTAGGCCAGAGAGTATACCCTTTAGTTTTAAATCTCCTGCCTTCATTTAATTGCCATTGCAAGTAGGATGTTTGACTCACTTCTCTCCCCACTCCTTCCTCCTATCACACTGGAAATTTAAAGTTGTGAAACAAACCAAACCTGTCCCTGCCTAATGGAACCAAACATGGCAACACCTTATTTTAATGGCACACTTGATGGGTGCTTCACTAGAATGGAATCCTTATAAATGCAAGCAATATGTTCAGTCCAAACAAACTAAAAATGACTCTCACAATGAATTCCAAATATTATGCTTAGACAAAACAACAAACTGTTATTAAACTCACAAACCTGCATCCCACAAGCAGAAAGACTTACGTTCAGGTTACCAGAATGGTTACACCCCTCTTCCACAAAATGAACTCTACAAGCCTCAATAATCCCTCACCAGGAACTCCAACGGCTTTTGCTGAGACAAGGAGACAAAAGAGAGAGATACCGATGCCCCATCCAAACATAGGCTCCCTCATGGAAAAGCTTCTTGGTACTTAGCCGGGCTCCAAATTCTACTTTAATCCTCTTTCCTTTGTAACATGAGCCTTTCCATGACATAGACCATTTGGTTCTGAGGGATAACCCTTCCAAAGGCCTTGGCGTTCCTTCTTATAGCTGACAGATTATAATTAAAAGTAAAAGCACAGCATCTTCCGATCCGAAAGGGTTTTCTTCCCCCAGGGAGCAAGGCGCTCTGATTTTGTCCTGTCTCTGACTGCCCCTTCCCCTTCTCCACAGGCTGAGACAGCACACTGAAGGAAAAAATGAATGGGGACAGAACTGGGAAGAGACAAACTGTTGAAATTGGCTCGGCCGCACCCAGAGATAAGATCTCATCATCAAGAAAAAAATGAAGTTCTATCTGTCTGCAAGCAACCTGCTCACAAACTGGGACAAAGAGCTTCCTTTTGAAGCTTTCATAAAGATTTACCAAAGCAACCAGGTTCTAAAAACAGAACTTCAGGAAAAATGCCCAAAACTCCAGGTGTTTTAACATGGAATAAGCAACACAGTAAAACCAAGTCAGAATCTACATCTGTCTACTTCTCTGAGGCCACTTACTCCAGCAGCAGCTTGGTGCATGTCTGGCAGAAAGTTCCTGTTATTATTATTTTTAAAATGAAATGTGTGAATGAAAGCTACAACATAATTCACCTTACAGTGTAAGGATTTAGATGTTACCACTGGAAAAACCTCTTGTATTCCCAGGATTCATTACATCCTTTAAAAGTGTGGTTACTATTCATGATGATCATACCTATGTACAGATGATCAAAGAAATCCTGCAATTTGCTTTGACCGCAGTTCTCCCATCTGCCATGTTGGGTCGCTGACTCTATCAAAGGTGTCCCTACACCACCTCCAGACATCCCTCCTTTAGTGCCTGCTGGCTCACAGGCCTCCCTCAGAGCTGGCTGGCCCAGTTTTCACTGGATTCCAATACAGCTGCTTTTTAGTTTATAATTTCTACTTCACTGTGCTTAAATGTTACTCATTCAACTTAAACGTTATAATCCAACATATATCATTTCTTTTTTTTTTTTTTTTTTTTTTTTTTTTTTTTTTTTAGTGAGACGGAGTTTCACTCTTGTTACCCAGGCTGGAGTGCAATGGCACGATCTTGGCTCACCGCAACCTCCGCCTCCTGGGTTCAGGCAATTCTCCTGCCTCAGCCTCCTGAGTAGCTGGGATTACAGGCACGTGCCACCATGCCCGGCTAATTTTTTGTATTTTTAGTAGAGACGGGGTTTCACCATATTGACCAGGATGGTCTCGATCTCTTGACCTTGTGATCCACCCACCTCGGCCTCCCAAAGTGTTGGGATTACAGGCTTGAGCCACCGCCCCCGGCCTCATAAATTATTTCTTACTAGCAAAGGTGCTCTTATTTATATTAGTGAGTCCGTAACGTTGCTCTATTAATAATAATACCTACACTTATAAGTAATCATCCCTGTCAAGAACTTTTTCTATCCATTTCAAGGTCTAGAGTTTATCTTCCTCAGAAGGCCTCATTTGGATAACCAAGCAGCAAGCATGTAAGTGTGTGGAATACTGGGTACTGTCTATGGGTGCTGGGCAGGCAGCCTCACTAACTATGAATATTGATGAGGTACCTTAGCACAGCACCTAGCATATAAGAGGGACTCAAAGAAGTTAATTCTCTCTCCTTAACTTCTTTTTCCTCTATTTATTTTAGATCTTCACTCTTCGAGAGGCCCTTGCTTCTTATCACTTAGCAAATCTCAATGCTGTTATAGACTCTTAAGATTTACAACTCAGGCAAGAAATTACACTCTAGGCCAAGATGCACAGCCCATTCAGTTCAGCCTATTCTAAACTTGCTTGGTTTAGAAAATACTGTAATTGTTGCAGAACAAATAGCCCCAGTTTATAAATTGTGTTCCCAAAGTTCATTTTTAAAGTGGGATAAAAACATTTTTCCTAAGAAAACATGTCATATTTAAAATCTCAGGCTGTCCCCACAAATCCCCACTTATGCCACTATCTACTTGGCCTGCAGAACTAGTGGTAGGAGCCTGGATCCAGCCCACGCCTTGTCCATAGCAGGCATTCGGAAATGTGCTGGGCTCAGTTATGAACTTCTGCAAAGGTGTACCAGTGGCTCCAGAGAAAATGTTCATCCAGCTGAGTTTGTGTGTATCATTCTCCCACCTCACTGTATGCACCCCTCCCTTCAGCTCCTAGGCCTCTCTTCTGCAGACCAGTGCCCTCATCTTGTCCTACAAATCCTAAACTTCAGCCCCTTACCAGAGCTCCATCTTTTAATGCTTCAAAGGTAACTGCTTCTTCTCCCTGCAGAAATTACCTCAAGCAGCTAATCTCAGCTACGTATCAGGAAGGAAGAAAACTGATTATTTCACAATGAAATGTGAACGTCTGATGACCTTTAACCTGTCCAGAGACCTCTCACTCTTAACTACCCAAACAAATCTAATTTTGTGGGAGTACAATAAAATGAAGGAAATACATCTATATAGCAGACAGATACCCTAGGGGCTTGTTTCTAAGCCATTTCTGCTTTCCAAAAAGCAACTTCCTTTTCCTCCACCACTTTGAAAACTAACAAATCTTCACAAGTTCCAGAACTCCAAAAGTTTCCATGATGACGGCAGACATAAGTTTATGGTGATGAACGGAGTGCACACAGGGCCAGTGTAAGATGGGTCCTAGCTTCGTCAGTGTTTTCTCCAAAGTGGAATGTAAGCCAAAACTTTCAAGATTCAACCTAAAACATCCTCACACTATCATCACTTCCAAACTGAGAAGCAGAAGCTACAGGTAAGATTCAGATGTTTACACTGGGCCAGACTTCCGGTTTTACTCATCCTGGCATGGCCAAAGGGTATATTAGAGATCATTACAAGGGGAGGGGAGGGGAGAAAAAGCCACATAACTCCAATAAACCCTTATGTTTGTTGGGGAGCAAGAACTTTAAGTCACATTAACAAATACCACATAAATACATACAAATATTTTTTTCTTTGAGATGGGAGTCTTGCTCTGTCACCAGGCTGGAGTGTAGTGGCACAATCTCAGCTCATTGTAACCTCTGCCTCCCAGGTTTAAGCAATTCTCCTGCCTCAGCCTCCCGAGTACAGGCGTGCGCCACCACACTCAGCTAATTTTTGAAATACGTACAATTATTATGTGCCAAATATAAATCTTAAATTTAAAAAATGAAATCAACAAATGCATCCTAAATGAGAACCAGGAAGTGGGCAAAGAAAATAGGTATTTTCAGACAATAGTTTAAAAAAAAAAACCAAACTATACAGGATTCTGCATGTACACTTGTTCACTCTTGCTGCCCTGAGGCATTAATTACTTTAAGAATAAAACAGAAAACATCAACTTGGCCAGGAAAGCAAAAAACCTCGATACTTAATTAGAACACACGCTTGAAGTTGATGCCTGATATCAGCTTCAAAAGGCAGCAGCCTCATTAAAAAAATGGCACAACACCCTTCTGGCAGCAGGCAAAGGCTTAAAATCACGTCAGTGCTGGGGGTCTGAAAGGGGAAATGAAACTGAGTTTACCTACATCAATTAGCAATGCTATTAAGGCTACTTAAGCCACTGCTCCAACAATATTTCTAATACAAATATGCTGCAGGCCTTCAGAATAAAACAAGCCATTATCCCTACTCGTCATCTTGGCTTTCATTACTCCCACCCCAAAGAGTGACACATCAAACAAACAAAGTGCCCTGCCCATGCGCTGGGCCTTTCAGCCAGGATCTCCAAGCCTCTGACAAGTGCTTATTAATCCTGACAACACCCAACAAAAAAGAGTTGGCCACTCTAACCTTGTGACTTTCCTACGGGATCAAGGAGAAAAGACTGAACTAGTGAACTGAGGGACTAACCCAAGGTCATGGATAAGTTGGAAAAGGGAACTCAGGACTTATGGGCTCTTTACCACCTTCTCCACAATTTCTCAGTGAGGCCCCAATGGCGAATAGCAAGTAACACTCCAGTTTGCTTTAAGAATAAAAGCATCTTCATCTCTTATGGCGATTCTTCAGGAATTGAAAAAAAAAAGAATAAAAGCATCCTGGGGCACAAGGCCAACACGTTTTATAAGCTCTTCTTTGTAGCCAGTGGACTGTCTTATTATGATATTTAATTTCAAAACAACTGTTAACAACAATTATATAAAATGGAAAGTTTATCTATTTATTGCTTAACCAAGCAACAAACTCTGGACTATGCATCTACCTGATAATTGTGTATGACTGAGGTGGTTGGCAGGAAAACCCTTCTAAGCTACAATCACCTAAACTTCCGTACTGCCTGGTGGGCCCAGCTGCCTAGAGTCTGCAGTCTGAAAGGCACATGTTTGTCTTGGACATGATGACAATGATAAGAAAGAAAAGCAATTATAATACAAGCTTAACATGGCTCTCAAGACCCAGTCACATGATTTTCAAAAGCTCTCTTGGGCAGTATGAAATGAAACCCTAACAGCACCTAATACAGTGTCTTATTCTAAAAGTTACTAAAATTCTTATTGAATAAATAAAAAGTGAAAAACAGAGACTGAAAAAGGACAAGAAGATGCACATCACTTCTTTGTACCAGGTCCCTGAGAGAACACTATTCCTAATAATGTAACAAAAATTAAAGATCAGCCTGCTGTTGACAAATGTCCAAAAAATGACCTGTTTCTATCCAGCTTCTTTCTTTTTTTTTTTTTTTTTTTGAGAAAGGGTCTTACTCTGTCGTCCAGGCTAGAGTACAGTGGTGTGATCTCGGCTCACTGTTACCCCACCTCCCGGATTCAAGAGATTCTCCTGGCTCAACCTCCCAAGTAATGGGGATTACAGGCCCATGCCATCATGCCAGGCTATTTTTTGTATTTTTAGTAAAGACAGGGTTTCACCATGTTGGCCAGGCTGGTCTCAAACTCCTGGCCTCAAGTGATCCACCCACCTCAGTTTCCCAATGTGCTGGTGTGAGCCACCATGCCCAGCCTCTATTCAGTTTTTTGAGCACCTAGTTTTTAAAATAATCCAAAGAAAGAAAGAAATATAGGAACTCTAATAATTTAGTGCAGAGATGGATCACACTAAGGAAATAAGGCATGGGAAAGGCAGAAAGGACTTAAGAATATGCTGAATTTTTCTTAAAGGGCCCAAAAACTCCAATTAGAGTCACCCAGATGGAGTTACTCTAGCCAATTAGAGTTACTCCATCTGAATTAGAGGCAGTTCTTCAATTGTAAAAGCCCGAGACAGAAGAATCTTAACACCGAGTCATATTTACAAGGTAATGATATGAAACAGAGTACTACTAATAATCATTTGTATTTAAGAGCCTTTCTTGAAGACACTCCAACTGCTTGATGGTCATTGTTTTGTTACTCCTTACACCTCCTCGAATGGAGTAAGGAGAGAGGTATCACCTCCACTGTGCAAATGAGGAAATGAGGCAAAGTGAATGAGGAGTCAGACTCAAAGTCAGGCAGGAGCAGCAGAGTGCAACTTAATCCCAATGTTTCACACACTGCACTCTGCGCAAAGTATGGCAACAAAAATGATCTGTTTTGGAGGAGGGGAGAATAGAAAGAGAGAGGAAAGTTTCATAACATCTGAAAATGAAAATATATAAAACTGTGAAAAAAAATCATCAGTTGTCAAATCCTTAAACTCCTCCCATTTCTCAAATGGCCAGACATAAGGCACCCAGATCTCGCCACCCACCTTTGCTTCGTCATTGATGTCCCACGTGAAGGAAATGGCATTATACGCAATCTCCTCGATGTTACTGATAGTGTTGAAGCTTTCTTTATAGTCAGCTATAGGAAGCAGTGGAAGAGAAAACAAAAACTCATGAGTTTTAGTTTCAACATGGGATCCCAGCAGTTCAAAATAAGATCTAGTTTTTAACATCATCACCTCTGGACAACTTAAATTAACATTTTGTTGGATTAGAAGAAGTTCAAAATATGAAGAAAAAGAATCACAGAGTTTTTTTAATAGAGGCAAGCTTGGACATATTTAATTCAATCTCATTATGTTACAATTAAGAAATTTAGGTCCAAAGAGTTTAAATAACAGTCCCAAGGTCACAAAACTACTCCGTAGAAACAAGACTAGAACTGAGTTCTCATTCTCTTGAAAAGGCAACATGAGCATTACAAAAGATAAAGGAAAAAAGTAACACTAATATTAACAGCCATCTGTGATACAGACAATGGTTTTACATGAAATGACATATATGTCAAGAACAGAGGTCTGTGTAAAGCTACTTCAGTAAATATGGATTTGCACAGGTTTGCCACTACAGCTCACATAGACAGGAGAGGTTAGTTACACAGTTCAGCACATGACTAGGGAAGATTGTTAGGTAACTGTTCAGCAGCAGTTATCTTTTTTTACTTATTTTCTTTTACTTGTTTTTTTCTCTACCTCGTCATCTCCAAATAATAATCAGAATCTCTTAAAGAAGATATTACCCCTTAAAGCAATTGCACACTAAAAACTGGGGACTCTCTCAGCTTAGCCAGCTACATGGCTTCTGGCCCCAGTGTCCTGTGGAAAGCCACTACAGGGCACATGTCCCATTACTGCATGGGAGGAATGGTGAGAACACTGGTTCCAGGAGGCTGAGGACAGTGTTTGGAACACATCAGTAGCTGGCATAAAAATTCAAATGCTTTTGGCAGGAAGCTAATCACTGCCAAAAATAATTGGATTTAGAAAACTGGATGGCTGCACCTCTGGGAATAAAAGCAGGCTCTTGAGCTGCTTACCTATGTCAATGCATCTTTGTTTAGCAGTGTGCTGCCGGGAGTGCCAGTACTTCCAATGCCTTAACTGATCTTCTCTGCTTTTGTCTTCAGCAAAAACCACCATGATCACACTCTACGAAAAAGAATGCATTACAGCATAAAGACACTAAAGGGTGAGTATGTTTTGGAAAACGTATTTAGTATTATATTTTACAGTGAAGGCTTAAAGCTGCAATTTTAGGCCGTCATTCAGAACTGCTTCAGACCTGGAAATGTTAGGCTCTGACTAGCATTCCTAGAGAACAGGACTAAGAGCAGAACTTACTCGAACTTTGCTGATGGGGTGATGGATTCCTTCATTGCTGCTCACCTCCTTTAAGGTGATGGGATAGAACTGGCCTTTGTTCAGGTATGTCATGGTGCTGTCTCCTGGCTTCTGTCGAAGTGATTTTGAAGCTTCTAGGGTATATTCAAAGTTGTTCCTAAAGGACAAAAGAAGTCACAGGTCTCTAAATCCACTCTCGTCAAAGCTTGCTATACATCATATTATAAATATCATTTGCTATCTTTTTCATAAAATCTGAAATGAAAGTACTCAGCAGCTAGAAATTCTTAAGTCTCTCAGATGTAGAAGTACAAAATGCCTATTAAAAATTCTATGATGTGACGGATGTTAGTGATTGGACATCCTGAGTTTGAGGGATCAGAATGTGAAAGATACTAATAGGTGGAAAGGACTTTGGAAGGAACTTCTCACAAGACACACTGCCAATTTGGTATTTATCCAGCAAAGGTTTCAGCCAGGTGGATAGCAGTCCTCTGACTAAATTCATTTTGGACTGAATAGCACTTTTTTGTTGTTTCTACTTGTAATTTAAATGTCTTTAATAAGCATGCCACAATTCTCGACATTACAACTATTACCTAACATTACCACTCATATATGCCCCTAAAGGTATTTAATAACCTTCCCAGGCCAGGACTCAGCAGATTACACCTATTTTTGTAACTAAAGTTTTATTAGCACATGGCCACACCATTTGTTTACATATTATCTACAGCTGCTTTTGCACAACGGCAGACTGGGGTAGTTGCAAAAACATACAGAGGTTGTATGGCCCACAAAGCCTGAAATATGTACTCTCTGAGTCTTTACAGAAAAAGTTAGCTGACCCCTATCCTAAACCCTAAAGGCATTCCTGTTTGTGACTCCTGCATCTTGAGGCAGATCTCTAAGGGAAGTCTCAATTCCCATGAAATCCTAGACTTTTTAAAAACTGCACAATATAACACATGTGAAAAACACATAAAACAAAATATGAGTTCCTAATTAACTTGGAAAATATTCATATTCCCAGAGTGAGATACAATTTTGTGAGGTCAAAAGGAAGTTGTCAGTTCAGAAAAAAGTTGACTTCATTTTATCATTAGTGAAGCTAATAAAAAAAATAAAAGCTTTTATCCACTTGACGTTACTCCTAAATTCTCACCTAATTATGTATTTTTGGCAACAGAAAGGACCTCAGACATCTAATTTAATCCTCTCACCTCTCCTGTTAGATTTCATTCTACTACCATCACATAAAGTAACCAAAAGAAAGAAAAAGTACCAACACCAAGAATTCAGGAAACTTGAAACATAGTTCAAAGAGTTCAAAATTAAAAGCACTGAAGCAGATGTCCTCTACCCAAGATTGTGCCACAGTAAATGTAGTAAGATAAGGAAAAAGCCGGCAAAAGCCACCTTTGATTTATCAAGTTAACAAGAAAGGAATAAGTTATAAAAGCTGCAAATTAAAAATCAAATTAAAAGACATCTATTACCCAGAAACACTGTCAAAAACATAGTCCTCTGAATTCATGCCAGGCATCCGCAGACTGAGATCCGAGGGGAAGAAAACCTGAAATATCAATGTGATAAGCCACAACTATTTAACTGGTTATCATGGTTACTAAAGACCAAGCTCTGGTACCGCATAAAAGTATGTGGCTTACAGCAACCCACTATCCTTTCCATATTTATTTTTAAATAAAAATTTTAAATCTACAAATATTTTAAAAATTTAAAAAGAGGGCCAGGCGCTGTGGCTCACGCCTGTAATCCCAGCACTCTGCGAGGCCGACACGGGTGGATCACGAGGTCAAGAGATCGACACCATCCTGGCCAACATAGTGAAACCCCGTCTCTAGTAAAAATACAAAAATTAGCTGAGCATGGCAGCACACGCCTGTAGTCCGAGGCAGGAGAATCGCTTGAACCTGGGAAGCAGAGGTTGCAGTGAGCCAAGATTGTGCCACTGCCCTCCAGACTGGGCGACGGAGCGAGACTCTGTCTCAAAAAAAAAAAAAAAAAAATTAAAAAAGAGAAAATGTCCACTTTTATATGCCACTCAAGTAAATTACAACACGCTGTGTAGGCACTCCCACCAAGTGCTTCTGACTCATAACCCCATTTTCCGTCTTTCACACACATCCCAACTCTGTTCAAACACTAGGATCTGCAACCAACATTTCACAGCTTTTAAGAGTCACCCTATCATTGTACCTAGTTAAGACACAGTATCAAGTTCAAACCACAACTGAAGAATTGTGGTGCATTTTCTCAGGAAAGGCTAACATTCTGCCCGAACTCCATACGCAGAGATGGATGCTCTTTGCCCCCACCAAGTCATTAAATACAATTTCTAGTACATTTTGTCCCTAACTTTTAGCTGAGTGAGGTATTCATCACCATAAACTCTTAGAACTATTTGGAATTAATTTGTAAACTTCACACAGTGCATTTGTGATCTCCCTGACTATATTAGCAACCAAGAAACACCAAGCAAAGACATAATAACTCATTTCATATTAAGACCAGGTCCAGGGAGCTGGTTTGGCACTAGGACAAATGCTGAAAACAGACTATGAGAATCTACCTGTGGTCAATAGAAGATTATGTATGGGGTTCTCTTTCTCTTTCTCTAGCAAATCACTTAGCTGAAATCATAATTGTTAAATCAGCTGCTGGTAAGATTAGCCATGTACCCCTGATAATAACTTCTGGTTTTATAGGTTTAGTTTACAAACTATACCCATGGGCCTTTTCTCTTAAAAAATCTTTTATTCCTAATCCATTCATTTCAGGCTGAGTTTCACACTTACATAACAAGGAAAAGGTGGAACCCAATACTTATACAAACACACAGGCGTCTTAGGAAGATGTTTTTGTTCCCTGTACCTCCTGAATGCCTTCCTTGAAGGTCTCTGAGAAGGTCGAGTCTGGAGTTCGCCTCTGAGCATTTGGGGCTTGAGCACCAGAGCTGAACTGGTCAGTATTGAGATTCCGGTCGAAAACCACCACCCGCTCAGCTGGCTCAGGATGATACACTGCTGGGGGGATTCCCACAGCAAAGCCATGTGGCTGGGTTTCTGTCTTGATGGAGTGGGTAGGCATGGTTGCTATGGAGACAGTGACTGTCGTATCTGGAGCTGTCAGATGGCCTCTCTTATCAATACCCAGCTGGTTGCCATGGGGAAGGACAATATTAAATGGCACATTTTTCAGTACTTGCACTCTGTTTTCTCCAGCAGAAATGAGGGGCTGCTCCGTCACAATTGGTATGCTGTTTCTTTAAAAAAAGAAAACTGCTTTCAAACTCGATGCTGATGTAGTTCTTTGGCAATTTTTATTTTCCTAATGGCATTGGGCTGTTGAGTCCCGTGCAATAACAATATACTTGACAGAGAACAAATAAACAGAAAACATCAAAACTACCACTACTAGATAAAGGGAAAAAGGCCTTCTGGTTATAGGTCAAATAAAATCCAAACATATTAAGTAAAATTTCATGTGAAATACTAAGGACTCAGAGCTCTCCTCTAATAAGCTTTGCTTTCCATAATCCTAAACCAATTAATATATTTTACTAGAAACCTGAAGCTATGTGACCTATCAATTGGGCTTACGGCATAGATTCCAGGGTCAAACTGCCTGGATTCAAGTTTTGTGTCACCTGAGCAAGTTACTTCATCTCTTAGTAACTGAATCCTCATCTGTAAAATGGGGACAGTAATGGCATCCATTCTCCTAAGGCTGAGATGAGATGATGCACTAAAGTATGCATAATAATGCCTGACACACAGTCTTCAAGAACTATGAGCTATTATTACTTGGTCACCACTTTTCCTAACACCTATGCTATTTGGCTTTGTCTCTCTCACTCTTTTTTTTTTTTTGGAAATAAAGTCTCACTCTTGTCGCCCAGGCTGGTGTGCAATGGTGCGATCTTGGCTCACTGCAACCTCTGCCTCCTGGGTTCAACCGATTCTCCTGCCTTGGCCTCTCAAGTAGCTGGGATTCCAGGCGCCTGCCACCATGCCCCATCCAGCACTTTGGGAGGCTGAGGTGGGTGGATCACTTGAGGTCAGGAGTTTGAGATTAGCCTGGCCAACATGGTGAAACCCAGTCTCTACTAAAAATACAAAAACTCGCCCCCAAAAATCATATAGGCTGAAGCTTTAAGAAACAGGGAAACTGGAAATTCTGTACATTTCAAGATCAATAAAACTGTTTGAATCCTGAACCATAAATTCACTCCCAGGAATTTATCCTAAAATGGAAATAAAATCTAGAAAGTTGTCCCTTAGGGCTTCATAATAGTGAAAACTAGATATAGCGGCAATGATAAGGATATTTAGAGTTTGTTTCAGAATGTTCCAGCAAAAATAAATAAAATAGAAACATGAATTAATCTCAAAGTTGAAAAAGAGGGAAGAACAGATCAAACAAGAGGAACTGTGTTGATAACGGCTGAGGCTGGTCATGGATACATGTGGGCTTACACTATTTCTCTATTTTCATTATGTTTAAAATGCCCATAATGAAAGGTAAAAGATAAAAGCCACAAGTCCTCTTCCAAAGGATAATTATGAATATTAAAACACACAGAAAATTGTATGAAACAAACTAAATAGAAGAAAGTATACTACCAAATCCTATCTGTGAACACAACTATAGTTACATAAAATTTGCATGCATACCCAAACAATGAATAAACCAATCATCAGCATAATGGGATACTGGATGATGATCCTTCTTCCTTTAAATATGTTTTATTCCTTGATTAATAATAAAACACAGGGCAATTTAAAAGGTGTCTTTTTAAAGTTTGTCATGGCTATAAAGTTAAACCTTAATTAAATTTTCTGAAAGTTTTAATCTAAAATATTTCACAAATAATTTCAACAGAAATTTGAATACAATTTAACTTGCTTTTTTCAATTTTACTCAGGCAGTTATTCAAGAGTCACTGGTACTTAACTTTTTTTAATGGACCACTGCCACATCCCCCTAATTTAGAAAACCTCAAAAACAAATAAGCAAATACTTCCCTTAAGTTATTACTAAAAATAGCCCTTTGGAGGAGGAGAAAGTTAGTACTTTCATTCTAGAAAAGGCTACTATGCCCAAAGAAAAGAAACTTTTCAGAGCAACAGAGGCAAATCAGTGATGAAATCTGAATTGAGATATTGAGTCCAACTTACCTCTCTCTTCTACTAGTGCTTGTTCATTTAAACAAACTCCCATTTTGCTGTTACAGAAATGTGGCATTTCCCCCTGCACTATTTATGCTGTTATGCACTGAGCGATACCTTTTGCTGTGATCTGGCTCGGGGTGCTCCACCTCTGGCTTTGCTGTTGACGACCTTCTCTCTCTTGGAACCTGATATTAACACACATGAAAAGAATTTAGCTCTTATCCAGTGAAGTTCAGTTCACCCAAAGATATAGCCTTTTATTTTTCAGTAAATTCAATCATTCATTTATCTACTGGTTGCCTACCAAACACCAGCCTATGGGGACACACAAAGATTAAGACAGTATCTGCCCTCAATGAGCTTGAAATCTAGTCACCCATCTGGTTGATATGTAAAAAGCAACTGTTATTGAGTTGCCAAATAAACTTAGGGCATGATAAATTTACTTTGCCCTAGAGTTTGGGTCTCATCTCTTAAAAGAAATACCTCTGATGGCCAAAGCTGGCGGCTCATGTCTGTAATCCCAGACACTTCAGAAGGCCAAAGTGGGAGGACTGTTCGAGACCAGCCTTGGACAATACAGTGAACCTCATTTCTACAAAAAAAGTTTCAATTAGCCACGCGTGATAGCATGTGCCTGTAGTCTCAGCTACACAAGAGTGACTGCGGTGAGAAGATAGCTTCAGCCCGGGAGGCAGAGGTTACAATGAGCAGAGATTGCGCCACTGCACTCCAGCCTGGGTGACAGAGCAAGACTCTTCCTGACTCAAAAAAAAAAAGAAAAAAAGAAATACCTCTGCCCTGGTTTTACTCGTTTATCTACACAATATTAGAAAAGAAGCTATTGAAAACACAACAGAGCTCTTTCAACTTTCTCAGTGCTCTTACTTACTCTCCTTTCTCATCAAATGCAAAAGCAGAAGGAACAGCCACATTAACTGTTCATTTCTTCCAAGATCCAAATGAGGGATTCATATGATCAGTGTCTTTAGATACACTGGGATCTGTACGTCCACCACCCAAAGGACAAGTCTAACTCAGTTTGTTCTATTCCTTTTTTGGTTCTTTTCTCGGCAAGGGAAATGAAAAGTACGCAAACATTAGTGAATGTCCCGTAGACATAACTCAACTGAGACTTAACCCCACTGCACACTCCAAATTGGCTAAGATGCTTAAAAATTGTTTTCAATGTGAAAATTCTATTCCAACATTCTTGTTTCACCACTGAAGAAAAAAACAGTGCTTCATGTATTAAAAATATGCTTTCAAACATTATCAAAATTATTATGGAATAATGACTGATGCTTACAACCAAAGACCTGAAACAAATCATTCAGTTTATTTAAAAAAGAAAATAGGCCAGGCATAGTGGCTGGCACCTGTAATCCTAACACTCTGGGAGGCTAAGGAAGGAAAACTGCCTGAGGACAGGAATTAGGGACCAGCCTGGAAAACATAGTGAGACTCATTATCTACAAAAAAAATTTTACAATTAGCCAGGCATGAACTGTAGTCCTAGCTACTCAGGAGACTGAGGCAGGAGAATCACTCAACTCCCGGAGGCTGAGGTTGTAGTGAGCTATAACTGCGACACTGAACTCAGGCCTGGGCAAGAGTGAGACTCTGCCTCTAAAAAAAAAAAAAAGAAGAAGAAGAAGAAGAAAATACATTTACACCTATCACAAGAAGTCTGACAAGTAAGTACCAATAAAATTGTCACCCTTCACCAACAGACAGGAGGATTTATATCCTTGTGAGGTATAATACTTTTAGAATACTTTATTTTAAAAACACATACAGGGGTACTACATCCAGTGTTACTACACTGGTCTTTCTGGCATGAAACTTGTACCAACAAGTTTCTCCCATTCTCAATAGTTTCAGTTAAAAATATGTAAATGACGCCGGGCGCGGTGGCTCAAGCCTGTAATCCCAGCACTTTGGGAGGCCGAGGCGGGTGGATCACGAGGTTAAGAGATCGAGACCATCCTGGTCAACATGGTGAAACCCCGTCTCTACTAAAACTACAAAAAATTAGCTGGGCATGGTGGTGTGTGCCTGTAATCCCAGCTACTCAGGAGGCTGAGGCAGGAGAATTGCCTGAACCCAGGAGGCGGAGGTTGTGGTGAGCCGAGATCGCGCCATTGCACTCCAGCCTGGGTAACAAGAGCAAAACTCCGTCTCAAAAAAAAAAAAAAAATGTAAATGCATAATTAATATTTTAGGAACTTAATCTATACTAAGTCAATAAAATGAGCTATAAGAACAGATATATAATAATTTCCACCTCAAAGGAACTCTTCATGGCTGTGTTTCCCTGGTAAGGGTTTCTTCCGGCATTATTAGTTATTACACAAGTTTCTGTTCATATTCAAAGAAAAAAAAGCTTACCTCAATCCCTCAGCCCCAACTTAGACACATGGCCTCATACTAGGAAATAATCACCCCTTTTTTTTTTTTTTGTAGAGATGGGGTCTCACCATCTTGCTCAGGCTAATCACCGTAATTTTAACAATAAAACTATCTCCTATGCTTCTTTCCCTCTGTATTTCTTATATTAAGGAAAGAATACAGTGCCAGAATGTAGCCAATAGCCACCAACTGGCAATTCTGGGTAAAGGTATTCAAGAATTAATTATCCTCTTTTTTTATGTTTTATGTAGGTTTCAAAGTTTTTAAAACAAAAAGATAGCAATAATAAACTGTAAAAAATAGGCACTATATCCATGAGAAGACACTGTCATTAAGAAGCTTCTGGTAGGCCGGGCGCGGTGGCTCAAGCCTGTAATCCCAGCACTTTGGGAGGCCGAGGCGGGTAGATCACGAGGTCAAGAGATCGAGACCATCCTGGTCAACATGGTGAAACCTCGTCTCTACCAAAAAAATACAAAAAATTAGCTGGGCGTGGTGGTGCGTGCCTGTAATCCCAGCTACTCAGGAGGCTGAGGCAGGAGAATTGCCTGAACCCAGGAGGCGGAGGTTGCGGTGAGCCGAGATCGCGCCATTGCACTCCAGCCTGGGTAAAATAAGTCAAACTCCATCTCAAAAAAAAAAAAAAAAAAAAAGAAGCTTCTGGTAATCCCGAACAGATCTTGTAGGCAGTGATGACAACACAATGATTACACAAGATAGTCACATACAGTGACAATGAGACAAAGGCACCATGGCAAAGCTGTGCTTCAACTCAGTCTACTGTTTTAAGTAGTACCCTAAAGACTTAGTCACCCTCAAATGTGTGTTCCTGGTCAGATGGAAGAATGCCAAGGTGAATCCAGAGACAGAGCAGACTGCACACTGCATTGGAAAGACAGCAGCCTAGGGCATGGACCAGACAGGGCCTCAGCTGCACACATCTAGCTGTGACCTGAGAGTAAGAAGTCACACACAGGCTGGTAACATGTCTAGCATAACAGTGGCAGCTAGTGTTATTAGGACAATGATGATGATGAGACAGATCAGTAGTGTCCTTTCCAGATAATGAAAACCTTGTAAAACTCCATGCAGCGTATAGGTTATATTCAATTAAAACTACTCCAAATCTTTGGAAAACAGGCAGCAAAACATATCCTGATCTCAGAACTAGACAGTCCTAGACTAGAGAAGATGCTTTCAAAGGCTCTGTAGTATCATTTAGGGAAAAGGAAATCATCCTGACTACACAGGAATAAAGGCAAAAGGTAAGTGAACCCTGCCCACTTTCCATGGCACTAAGAACTACCTTCAGTGAGATGTTCAAACCCAAGAAGGCACATCTAGCATCTTCTTTTATGGTAGCTTCACCTTCTGGATAGAGACACAGCAGCTAGCTGCTTTGCATGATTTAAAAACAACCCTTTGATTCTACAATCAGATTTTTAGCTTTGAACCACAGTCAGTCAGAGTACTCATTAAACTATTTATAGTCACTACAGAAGCAACTTGCATGGCATTCAACCACCAAACGACTGTTTTATATGCTGCTGAATCAAGTGCATCAGAGACTGCTGTTAAGGGTTTTAAAAGCAGGCAAACCAACCTTGTAGTAGTCATAGAGCAGGCCCAGTGCAGCTGCGCTGTCTTCGTCTCCATTGATGCTCATCATCGCTTTGGTCGCTGCAGTGAGAGGGTTTTCCAGGAAGGATTTCCAGGCCTCATCCTCACTAGTGTAGGACCGCCGTTGTGGATAAAGTGCTTCATTCTGAAGAACTAACACTGGCCGTTTGCTTCAGAGAAATTAAAAGAAAAAAAAGCACATACTTTTCTACTGTAAGGCATCATAAGCTACCAATTCCTTGACATTCCTATAAAATAGCCTATTGTTTCATCAATGACCCTAGAAGGTCATATTAAGACAATACCAGTTTGAGATCAAAAAAATACAAGACCAAAACACAAACCACTGAAGTGCAGACCAATGGGTGCCACAAAAAGACATAAACTCACTAGGCACCCAGAGAGCTGGCAGTTCACCTACACATGGAACCCAGGATACAATGTTTGGCAAAAAAGCGAAACAAAACCACCCTCGAGAAAATGCCAGGCTATTCAAATACTTTCCATAAACAAACACAAGGACACAGTAAGGAAAAGAGAATATTTGTTCTCTTCCAACACACTGTCAGGACTGTCCACTCTTGAGAAGAGCATATGCCGTTTCATCATACTGCTACATGTTATTCCCCTCTTTCTAAGGTGGGTGACATGTCTTAAAAATTCCTACCTGAACACAGCAGGGAGGGAAGGAGCAGCAGAAACAAAAAGGGATACTTCACATAATCCTCGGGGGTATATGAGAAAGTTAGGATATTCTACTGATTACCAGCAGATTGAACATGGAATGTGGCCAAAGGGGACTGTAAATCAATAAAGAGGCATAATTTTCTGGCATGGGAGTTGACTGTTTATCCTAGAGATAAACACTTAAGAATCTACAACAATAAATGAAGCCACTGAACAAAAATTTTTCAAAAAAATATGTGGGAAAATCTGGCTTCTAAAAAATCTTTACTAGTTTTCCACACCGCACAAGAACTGTTTCATTTTAACACTGTAGATTGGTGGGAAAAATTTAAAAAATTAAAAAATCAACGGTGATCTTAGTGAAACCTTATGGAATATTTAAGAGATTAAAGCAAACATTACTGATTCCAAAACTTGAAATGTAAACAGTCTCAACAACTGTTCACTTGGTACTATTTAATGAGTCAATAAAGAGAAAAAAATGGAACAATGACTCTAGCAAAAAACAAAGCAGTTTATTTTCAAGGAGAAAAATAAATTTTAAATGTTTGGAACTCCTCTAAATTATCACTATTCTAACAAGCAAATTGAAGGATTGGTTTTCATTGCAACACACAAATGAAATATGTAAATGGCCTAAAGGTGACCTACCTATTTTAAAAGTGAATGTAGAAAGACGGATTATCTTTTCAAGTAATCAACAAAGGTTAGGGCTTGGGAGTCACCGAGGGCCTTTAAAAACAGACAGACTTAGAAAAAGGAGAACATCTTGGAAAAAGGGGGAAAAAAATCCAACAATGTATCCTCTGTCAAAATGAAGTGTTATTTGAAAGCCGATGTTTTTACTCATGTCCAGGCATAAATCTTAATTTGGTAAGGAAGTCCTGAGGTGGTATACTATTTTAACACAAAACAAACATAAAAGGCTGTTCAAAGTGAGCAGATCGTTTGTCTAAAAATGGAGAAGACTGCTTACTTACACAAATCTCAACTTTAAGAAAATTAATATACAAAGTGGCATTCCCTGAGCCATCAGGACCAGAGTAGGACAACTACTGAATGGGTGGTACCATGGACGATTTACCGGTGCATTGCTAAACTATAATTAATAGCGTAATAGCTACTTCCAGACTATGACACCGCTTGGCTTGTTCAATTCCTTAATGCTAGTTTTCAGCTTCCCTTCTTCTCCTACCCACATCCCAAATTTGTACAAGCAATAGAAAATAGAGAAATGGCTTTATGTTTGGAATCAGCCTCAACGTTTTTAATATTTCCAAAGCCTGCCTAAGGCCAAAATGGTAGCTTTGGAAATTTTGCCTTATCTAAACTATACGTCAAGAAATAAACACAAAACCAGTTGCCTTTCTTAGTCTACTTCCTCATGACAGGAAGTAGGCTTCAGTCGCTGAAGGCTCATCATCACTTTCAGGTGAGCCTTAAACCCTTCGTCCACGATCTCCCAGACTTCTGAAATATGTTTTAAGCAATAATTTAACTGCATATTCCACAACACAAGCGTAATCCATTTAAGATACTCCATACAAAATATCGATCTCATCCAGAAAAAGAACACATGGACAAAAACCGATCTTTCACAAATAACTAAGAAACTGGGAGGGGTACCTATTTGCCTTAAATTTACTGAGCTTAACGAAATATACTGACTGGCCTGGTGCCACTTCCCTTTAATAAGTTTTTTTAAATTTTAGAACAATTTTACATTTTCAGAAAAGCTGCAAAGAAAATACAGACATGTCCCTCGACCAGTTAATCCCCCACGCCTTACATTACCACCTTACATTTGTCGAAATACGCTTTTAAATCACAAACTCCAAAAGGCATATTAGCTTGTACGGTACTCTCGTTTAACACCCGCATTTCAAAGTTTCATCCTCTTGATTGTCCCAAGCACTAAAACCACGGTAATCTGTAATTATCATCAATGATGCAAGTGGCAAAATAACTCCTACAGCCGTTTTCCCACTCACACCGCCAGCCAGTGAAAAGAAAACGCCCGGACATCGGGGCACTTCAACCTTCCCCTACATTTCTGTTCTGGAAGTTACAGCAGGTCGCCGAGTGACGAGCCTGCGACCACAGATTACCTGGAGAAGTCCACCTGTCCCGCCACGGCGCGCGCCCCACCGGGCTCCCGAGGCCGACCGGGCAGGAGCGGGGAGGCCCGGGGGCGTTGGCGGCGCCCCGACCTCGCGTCGCACTCGGCCACGCCGGGGAACCGGACCCCGACGTGCGCGCCCGAGGGGGGCCCACCTGGCCGAGAAGGAGGGAAGGAGGACTGCCCCTCCGGTGTCGCGTTTCCCCGAAGCAGGGGTCTCCTCCCAAGCCTCCGACCGAACAAAGAGCCGGGCAGGGCTGCGGGGCAGAGGCCGCGGCGGCGTGGACAGTGGACAGCGGACAGCAGCCCCCGGCCTGCGCCCCGTGCCCGCCCTCCCGCGCGGCCTCCGGGTCGGCGCCGGGCTCGCTCGCGGCAGGTGCGGCCCCTCAGCGCGGCCCCCCCGCGGCGGCCGGACTCCCGCGCCTCACTCACTTGTCGTACTCCTGTGTCATCGCGCTCGCTCGCCGTTGCCGGGCCGCAGAACTGGACTTTCGGGTTGGGACAGTACACCCGATCCGGGGGGAGGAGGCGGCGGTGGCTGCGGGTCCGGAGCGGCGGCCCCGACGGGTTGGGTTCGCTTTTCTCGCTCTGAGCCGGCTCCGCGCGGGCTGCGCGCACTGGGCGCCGGACTCGGCCGCTCATTGGCTGGCGCAGAGCCGGCTGGGGGCGGGGACTCGGGGGCCGGGAGGCCGACTGCGCCTCCTGATTGGTCAGCGAGAGAAGCGCTGGGGCGAGGCTGACGGGGTCGAGCGGCGCGGGCTGGGGGCGGAGGCCGCGCGCTCCGCGAGGTTGCGCCT
This sequence comes from Sapajus apella, assembly GCF_009761245.1. Taxonomy (NCBI): domain Eukaryota; kingdom Metazoa; phylum Chordata; class Mammalia; order Primates; family Cebidae; genus Sapajus; species Sapajus apella. Next base: position 15,597,787 of record NW_022436971.1, read on the forward strand.
AGGACCGCGCGCCCAACTCGCGGGCGTCCGCGCCTGTCCTGACTGGAGAGGGGGCGCCGCGGTTGCGGCGCGCACCCGCCAACCTCCGCGCTCACGGAGAGCGCCCCGGCTGCCGCCACGCCGCCGCTGCCCGAGGTCATCCCCTCAGCTACCCGCCCCGGCAGGGGAGCCGCCTCCTTCTTCGCTCACTCAGGCTTCCGCGTCCCACGCCCGCATCGCCCGCTGTTCCGGCCCCAGCCCCCCGCGCTGCCACTACGCTCGCTCGGCCGGGGCGCCTCCGCCAGTCGCACCCGGTCGCACGTCTCACCTCCCGGCTCTCGAAGGCGGTCACGCCCGAGTCCCGTGGCTTCCCCGAGAGCCATCTCCGGAATGTCCCTTCTCCTGGCCCACTGCGGCCGCGTGCTTTTAGGATTTTCTGCCCTCGCAGCTCCCGCGGTCCCCTCAGTGGCAGTCCCTGGGGCTCCGCGACGGCCTCCGTCCGCGCCAGTGCCCCGCAGTCTCTCGAGCGTCGCTTCCCCGCGCGGCCGCCCCACGCTGGCCTTGCAGTCGCGCGCCCCTCCGCCGCGACGGCCCCCTGTCCTTCCCGAGCTGCCGTCTTTTCCAGGGTCTGGTCACTGTGTCCCCACAAGCCCAGCGACGGACGTGACCCTACGCCGGGCGCGGCCCCACACGCCGGGGACAGGGGAGTCAATAGAACAGACACAACGCCTCGCCTTCCTCGAGCATCCTGGTTGGGGTAGCGGGCAATAAAAAAATAAGTAAATGGTGTGGCTCGTTGGAAGGTAAAACAGGAAGGAGGAGCCGGGCTTTCAGGCTCGAAGGAGATGAGGGGTCACGAAGGTGGGACTGTGCCTGAGGCAGGGACCTTGGTGTGTTCAGGGAACCGTGAGGGGACCGGGGTGGCTGGAGGGGCACCGGGCGCCGGGAGCCGCGGTCAGAGGTAGTGGGCGCACGCGCGCAGATTGAGCAGGGCCTTGCCGGTGTCCGTAAGGACTGTGGCTTTTCCTCTGGGCGAGGTGGGGACGCATTGCGGAGGCTTAGAGCAGGACAGTGACAGGATCTCACATTTTAAAATAGTTCCCTGCTATTGCGTGGTGGGGACCAGGTAGGAGCCATTGCCATGAGCAGGCCGAGGGCAGTGGAGTGACGGGGTGGGAAGCGGCCGGATTCTGGACATGCTCTGAAGGTGGGACCAACAGGATTGTCTGAAAATCGGATGAGGTGTGAGAGAAATATGGAATCCAGGATGACCACAGGGTTTCCAGCTGGGCATCTGGAGGAATGATTTGCCATCCCCTGGGATACGGAAGATCTGAGGCATAGAAGATTTGGGGGAGAGCAGGAGTGGGTTTTGGACGTGCTAAGCTCAAGTTGTATGGGAGATCGAAATCCACGAATCAGGTGGGCTGCTGGGTACGAGGCTGGAATAGAAATCTGGGCGGAAGCTCACATCTGGGCGCCGCCCACGTCTAGAGGCCATTTACAGCCATGAGAAGACTGTAAGGGAGGAAAGAGGATGGGACCCATGCTGGATCCTGGAGCCTCCGACACAGAAAGGCTGGGAAGAAGAGCCAGTGGAGAAGACAAAAGACGGGGACACTGAGGTCGGAAGCAATGGAAGCGTGGAAGTCAACGGAAGGAAGTGAAGTGACGAGCAGCATGAAGTCACAGGGCCCTCCTGCAGCCAGCGGCCCCTCTGTGCCCTGGTCCTAGGCCTTCAGGGACCTGAATCCGCAGCCTCACTTGAGACTGCCCTTCGCAGTTTCTGTCCTCTGACTCTGACCCTGGGCCCAGCACTGGAGCCATGCAGCCTGTTGTTTGTTCTTATCACTAGTTTCCTGTTTACATCAATTATATTCTATTCTTTCTTTTTTGAGATGGAGCCTCCCTCTGTTGCCCAGGCTGGAGTGCAGTGGCACGATCTGGGCTCACTGCAACCTCTGCCTCCTGGGTTCAAGCGATTCTCCTGCCTCAGCCTTCCAAGTAACTGGGATCACAGGCACCCACCATCACGCCCAGGTAATTTTTTATTTTTAGTAGAGACAAGGTTTCACCATGTTGGCCAGGGTTGTCTCGAACTCCTGACCTCAGATGATCCGCCCACTTTGGCCTCTCAAAGTGCTGGGATTACAGGCATGAGCCACTGCACCCGGCCAAATCAATTATATTTTCTAAGCAAGCTAATTTAAGAAAAATACTAAGTCAGTAAGAGCACAGATGGTCCCTAGATAGGGTGCAAATCATCAGGGTGGTGCCAAAGTGACTGACTTCGGAAAAGCGTCCCTCTACCTGCTTTTCCTCTTTTTCCTCTGATCCAGCTCCACACTGTGGCTGGAGTGACCTTTATAAAACAGAGATTTCTTGTCACTCGGTTACACTCACTGTAAAGCCCACACTCCTGAGCTCAGCCTCCCCTTGGCCATGCAGCGCTTCCCTGTGTGCTGCTCTCATGCACCATCCCCCCATTCCCTACTCCTCCCCTCCATGCTTGGGACTCCACTTGACTTCCAGACTGGCAGATTTCCCCCAGGTGGCATTCCCAACCCTCTAGGCTGGGCAGAGTGTCCTGTGGGATCCACAGCGCCTTCTGCATTGCCCATCACCACGATTGCCACATGGGCCTTCCTGTTTGTGTCGGTCTCCACCAAGTGTGAGCTTTTCCAGAGAGGGCAGGGATTATACCACTTTCACTTTTACATTCCTGGTGCCAGGTATATTCATAGAAAATATCCAGCAGATGTCTACTGACTGGATCCAGTTCTTTGAAGACACGCATCTGTCCTCAGTCTCCTCCCTTCTGCGGCATAGCTGTGGCTCTTTTATATGACCCTCCTGTTGCGGAAGATGGAAGCCCTTGAGCCTAATACATAGTAGGCACAAAGTAAATAGAGGATGAATGAAGAAATATCAAATCATAAAGCCAAAAATAAGAACAGGAAGGGCCTGAGGTTATTAGACCATAGATGTAGTAATTAAAAACATTGGGTCTATTTTGTCAATTTGAATATGAGATTGTTTAGGTTGTCTCTAATAGCTCTTTAAAACAGAAGTGAAAATCTGTATCTGAGCTATTGCCAGTAACCCTGTTTATTTCATTTTACAGGTATTGATCGACTTACCACCTATGCAACTTACGACCATTCGACTTTACGACCGCAATCGCTAGCCACGACTGCTCCGCATCTGGCAGCGCAAAACATTGCCCAGCTGGGCGTACGACAGTGCAGACCAGCTTCTGGCAGCACTACCATCTCCACATGCACCATTTCAACTGTACATATAGCCTACTCAACTTACGACCAAATCATGTTACGACCGATCCGCGGTCCCGGCCGTGGTCGTAAGTCAAGCACTGGCTGTATTTTATCTGAGACAGGATCTCGCCCTGTTGCCTAGGCTGGAGTACAGTGGCACCATCACAGCTCACTGCAGCCTTGACTTCCCAGGGTCAAGCGATCCTCCCACCTTAGCCTCCTGAATAGGTGGGGCTACAGGTATACGCCACCACACCCAGCTTGTGTGCGTGTGTGTGTGTGTGTGTCTGTGTCTGTGTGTGTGTTGTAGAGACAGGGTCTCGCCATATTGCCCAGGCTGGTCTCAAACTCCTGGGCTCAAATGATCCTCCCACCTCAGCCTCCCAAAGTGCTGGGATTACAGGTGTGAGCCACCATGCCTGGCCTACCCACTTCATTTTTACATTTTTAAGTTTTTTACTATTTGTTTAAATTATAAAAGTAATATGTGTACATAGTTTTTTAAGGAGAAAAAAAAAAAAAAACGGCCAGGCATGGTAGCTCATGCCTGTAATCCCAGAGCTTTGGGAGGCTGAGGCTGGTGGATCACCTGAGGTCAGGGGTTCAAGACTAGCCTGACCAACATCGTGAAACCCCATCTCTACCACAAATACAAAAATTAGCCGGGCATAGTGGTGGGGGCCTGTAGTCCCAACTACTCAGGAGGCTGAGGCAGGAGAATCGCTTGAACCCAGGAGGTAGAGGTTGCAGTGAGTCAAGATAACACCACTGCACTCCTGCCTGGACAATAGAATGGGACTCCATCTCAAAAGGAAAAAAAGAAAAAAGATAGAAAGGGATTAGGAAAGGGACAAAGAAAGTAAGGAAGGAAAAAATTGAAGCTCTGCTGAAGGATGGAGAAGAGTCCCCGGCCACCTCCATCCCCAGCCCCTCAAGAAAACCACTACGAACCATTTGTGTTTCTCTCCAGATATCTTCTGTCTGCATAAGCACTCACATGCTTTATTTTCTTAGACAAATGGGATTCAGATATAATCTTCCACAAGCTGCTTGTTTTCCTTTCCTGTGGTTTAAACATTTTCCACATCAGCACATAGAAATCTACTACACTTTAAAAAATGGCTGCATAGTATTTCTTTGAATGAATATATGATATCTAGAATGTATCGGTGAGCAATCAGGTTTTATTCCTTAGCTTTTCTTAATTACAAACATTCACAATAACACATTCCTCTAACTACATTTTTGCACACTTGATCAGGTATAGCCATAGGATAAATTCCTAGAGTCGGCGTTACTGAGAAAAGGGAATGTATGACTGCCATTAGTTTTTGTTTGTTTGTTTTTTGAGATGGAGTTTTGCTCTTGTTGCCCAGGCTGGAGTGCAGTGGCGCCATCTTGGTTCACCGCAACCTCTGCCTCTCAGGTTCAAGTGATCCTCTGGCCTTGGCCACCCGAGTAGCTGAGATTACAAGCACCTGCCATGACGCCCGACTAATTTTTGTATTTGTAGTAGAGATAGGATTTCACCATGTTGGCCAGGCTGGTCTGGCACTCCTGACCTCGAGTGATCCACCCACCTCTGCCTCCCAAATTGCTGGGATTACAGGCATGAGCCACCTCGCCCGGCCTACAACTGCCATTTTTATGGCTCTTGCCAGCTTGTTTTCCAAAAGGCTTCCCCCATTTAGACTCCTACCACGGAAGAGCAGACTGCCTACCAGGCGACACCCTAGACAGCCATGGGCACCGTGGAATTTTGTTTGGCTAGTCTATTAGATGAAAAATGGCATCTTGTTGCTTTGATTTGCCTTCTTTTTTTTAATGTTTTTTTCATTTTTTTATTTGTTTGGCAATAATCTTTTAAGCTCAGAAGTAGTGTTTTTTCAAAGAAAGCGGATCTTTGAAGGTACCTTCCCAAGTCATGGGTTTCAGAGCGGAGAATTAATTTGGGACCCCTCCCATTGGAGACCATATGGTACAGTACTAACAGGCTCATGGGTGCATTTAGGGGGTCAGGTTAGATTGAGAGTCACAGGACCTGGGTTCTACTCCAGATTCTTCTACTGACCATCATGGTGATCTCGGTCCAGTCACTGTGCCCCATCACAGTGTTCTCTGAGCACGTCCTGAGTCTCAGACCCCTGGCATTGCCTGTGCTTTTCCTCTCTCCCTTGCCACCCTAGTTACATCTTTAGTGGCCCACTTCAAATGCCAGCTCTCCTAAGGACCCTCCCCATCCTGGTAGGAGGACTCCCTAAGCACCTTCACTGTCCTTCATGAAGCCACTCATCACAAGTGGCTCTGCCTTTACTTGACTCAGTTCCCCATGATTCTGAGGCAGACAGAGATTCAGATACCAGGGATGCCTCTGATTTTTATCTTTAGTCTACTTTGCTGCCAGTCCTTGCTTTTTTCATCTGTAAAACATGGAAAATACATCAAGAGGGGTGAGGTTAACTAGGAATAAATTACTTAGACTCTACACAACGTCTGGCAGAGTGACACTGGATAGATGGTGTCCATCTTTTTGAAAGACTATGCGGCAGGAATCCCGTCCAATTCCTCCACATCCTTGTTGGTTGGACATGTTACCTAACCCACTTGTGGGATTCTCTACATTCAGGGACTTTAGCCCTGATGAAACAGTCCATACTGAAGGGACATCTCAGGGGGCTGAAAGATGATGGCAGAGTCTTCGCCCCGACATCCAAACGCCTGTCCCCCCAGTTCACCAGAACTCTGTGTCTCATGGTCAAGCCAGTATGAGATGAAAGTCTTTCCACTCTGGAGAAACTGGTGTGGGAGGCAGGGAGTGTTAAATCTCCACCCTCACCACCAGCTCTGTGACAAGGAAAGTTTCTTACCCTCTGAGCCTCACTTTCCTCAGCTGTGGGATATGGGATCATCATTCCTATCACCAAAGTTGTGTTTGTTTTGTTTAACAAAAGTATCTCAAACAATGCCAGGCATATTTCAGGAACTCAACTGATATTAGACTTTCCACCTCCCCATTTTTCCTTACTGTAGCATAAGCTGCTTAAGGGACAAAAACTATATCTCATATTTTTAAAAATGTCCTCATCATCTGACATAGAGACAAGCATATGGTAGATGATCAACAATTTCCGTTGTTATTCAGGATGATAAGGACATGTACCTTCTTTTGGCAGAATTCAGCGTTCAATGTGATCACATATCTGAGCTCATTTGATTCTCAAAACAACCCTTGGAAGTAGACAGGTTATACCCATTTTGCAGATGGGGAAATGGGTCCAGAGAGATCAGATATTTAAGTCTCCCTTGTCAATCAGTTTAGGACTAGAACCCGGACATCTTGTTTCCAAATCCCGTATTTTCCTTCTAGTGGTGGTACTGCCAGTGGGTGGGAGTTTCTGCATGAGATTTTGGGTTCAGCCCACAGCACTCATTACAGAGCACCTGGACACATGTGGCAGCCATGGCAAGTACTTCCTAGTGACACTGTCTGGCCTGGAAGATGGCGTTTGATTGCTTCCTAAGTTGATTTCTCAAACTAAGAGAACACATCGACTTTGTGGATTATCTCTCGGTTGTTGGGTATACACAGGCTCTGTTTTCCTGTGTCTTCAGAAACACTGTCTTGAGCATGCTTGCTTATGAAGATTTGACACCCGTCCCCACCATACCTGCCTGCCACTGTCAGGATGACAGGAGTCTCAGGTGAATCTTGTCAAATACTTGGGACTTGACCCAGACCTAGTCGCCAAGAAGCCAGTAGCCACCTCTCCCATTTCGGGATGGAGGCAGAAGCAGCTATGTCATGTTGGGTGTCATCCACTTGTTGGCAACTAGAAGAACCAAGATTACTCACGTTATTTTCCTGTGGCTTCACTGACCATTCCAAGGAAGGCTCAATAGTTGCAACACATTTACCAAAAAGCCCTGGGCTCAAGCACCCTGGCCTTAATCTCCAGTGAATTCTCTTGCCTTTGACTGACACTGAGAGGGGCGGAGCCATTAGGCTCAATGGTATTTCAAGCAAACCTCTGAGACAGGGAAGCTGAGGGGCCGTGGTGAGGCTTGCTGCTCACAGGTGCATATTTCACTCTTTGAAGAAAGGGCTGTTACTGATCAAACATCTTGATTGTAAAATAATGTCCATTTAAAATTGTTGGAGCAGCTGGTCATGGTGGCTAATGCCTGTAATCCCAGCACTTTGGGAGGCTGAGGTAGGTGGATCACCTGAGGTCAGGAGTTCAAGACCATCCAGCCTGATCAACATGTGAAACCCCATCTCTATTAAAAATACAAAAATTAGCCAGGCGTGGTGGCACATGCCTGTAATACCAGCTACTTGGGAGGATGAGGCAGGATAATCATTTGAACCTGGGAAGCGGAGATTGCAGTGAGCCAAGACCGTGCTATTGAACTTCAGCCTGGGAAACAAGAGCGAAACTCCGTCTTAAAAAATTTTTTTGGAGCATCTTACTACGTTTCAGTACAAGACAGATATATCTTTGCTTTATAGGTTGGGAAAAAGCAAAGAGGGATTAAATCATCTGCCCAAAATTGACATTTCATTAACTAGGTTTTTACCGTAATCCCTCCCCAGCTGCCAGTTCCCTTACTTGAAATCTGAGTCTTTTGCAACCCATGTTGGTATATCTTTTCTGAACCATGACACTATTGATTTCAGTATCTGTACTTTTGAGCTGATTTCCATAGTATTAATATAGTTGTTGATTTTAACATTAATTTTAACTTAAAGGTTTTGTTTTAATCTGCTCTGACCACATCTTGAATCACTATAGCTATAAATAAGATTTATCTAGATATGTTAAATGAACAAATGTAAAATGTTCAATACAGCACAGGAGCTTTTAAATAAGTAGGCATCGCTGTTGGTGGTCGTTAGAAAAAGAGCTAGAGGTTGAAAAAAGGTGAAGGGAAAAAGCGGGAGAATTTTGCAATAAGCATCAGGTGAGGGAGAAGAAGGGAAGGTTTTGAAGTTTCAGGATTGCTCTTCAGGAATGGCAGAGACCTGTGTGTGTTTGGTCTGAAATGATCACGGACACAACCACGCTCTCCTGGTTTGGAATTGGGGAGCTCCTTGAGCATTTTAACTTAGGTATTGTGGTCCTGTAACCGGGTTTTTTCTTGGGTGCTGGTGAGGCACACCTCCTCCAAGAGAATGCTGTGGGTTCTTGGCCTCCAATCTCTTAAAGAATAAACAATGAGACCACTGCAGGTGCACCATATGCTTGTAAAAGTAAATATCGGACCCAAGAAGTCCTGCAGAAAGGTGATTTTATTTAGGTAGAGGAAAGAGAAGAAAAGGAAAAGAAGAGAAAGACCTCCACGAAGAGTGTGGAAGGAGATTCCAGAGGGGAAAGAGAGCTCCCACTATGTGGGAGGGGATTCCAGAGAGATGGAAATCCGGCGTGGGTGAAGGAGCAGGGGAATTTATCCTGGGAGACATTCCCACCTTCCCAAGACCCTGGGCCAATGAAAGGAGTTCCCTAAAACTTCCGCTGAAGTGATTAACTTTTAGTTTCTTCCCGCACCTGCGAAATTCAGACATAAACCGTTAAATCTCCCGGATGGAGAGAGATGGAAGAGGGGTATAGTGCTGGGAAATTCTTGCCCTTAAAACTGCGCCCCCTCATGGACCCGGAAAGAGAACACATTCCCTCAGTCCTTTTAATAAAAGTTTCTCAAGGCATCATAAACCTCAAGTTACTCTGCTCTGGGGCCATTATGGGGGTAAGTAAGCACAGGGCAGACACTAACTGACATGAAATTAGAGGGCTGTGCATGTAGATGGAGGACCAGGCAAAATGCAAAGGCCAAATCTTAGTATGCATAGGATTCTTAATAAAGCTAAATAAATGTGGTCATCGCATTGAAAATGCAGAGAAGAGCAAACCTGCAAGGTTTCTGATGAGCTGGTAAGTGGAAATTAATTGCATAAAACTTGTGATTACATACTAGATGTGTAACATTTCCTAGATATGCTTCTTTGGCATGTGGCCTATATTATCCTCGCGATGTTTTTCCCATAAGATCTCAAGTTTCTTAATGTTAAACTCTACCAAGCCCTCGGGTTGGGGAGGGAGTGCTGACCCCAGTGCCTACCTACGCTGTGGAAACTGGCATCTGTGTGCAGAGCAAACTCATGGGCCGGCACAAGGAGGCCCCATCTAGAGATCCAGGCACGTGGCACAGATGGTGCATGAGCTAACGGAGGTGTGAGCTCTGTGCTCGGAAACCATGAACTCTGCCTGGGGAGCAGAGAGGGGAAGGTTGAATGGAGGTGGCATTTGAGCAAGGGCCCTAAAGGAAGAAGGACATTTCTGATAGAGCGTACAGCACAGGCAAAGAACACAGGGTGTGAAAGACCATGGATTGATTGCCTGAGATCGTGGGCACAAGGTGGGTGGGGCAGGGGACAGGAAAAGTGTTGGGGCCAAGCTCTGAAGCTCTGATGGCCCACTCAGAACACGCTGGCCTCTAGGCAATAGGAGCCGCAGGAAGATGCTGCATCACCGAGGGTTTTTAGATCCAATTTGGGAAAATAACTGGTAAAGAGGCAATGCATGTTGGACAGGAGAGAGCTTTGCAGCCCCAAGGAGAACGTGGGGCGCGTTAGAGCTGGGCAGTGACTGTGGAAGGAGGGCGGAGTCCAGAGGCGCTTGGTGGTAGAAAGTCAGTGAAGTGAGGATGAGATTTGGAGGTGACAGGGAGGGAGGGGTTGGAGATTTATGACTTGGTGCAATTAGGTGAACGGGGCTGTCACTGAGAGTCAAGAAAGGGAGAGGAAGAACAGGTTTGGGGTGGAGGAGGGGTGGTGAGGATATACGCTAGCTGTAAATGCTCCAGTTTTCTTCTGAGCTGCTTTTGAGCTCCTTAGATTCCAAACTGACATCATCGGGGGTTGAGTCTTGGTGAGGCTGCATGGTGGGCTGGCCAAGCCCACATACTTCAGCCAAACAGCCTGGGATCAGAGCCGGGCTACATGCTTACCACGTGGCCCTGGGCAAGTAATTGACCTCTCTGTGTCTCCATTCCTCCTCTGTACAACATGACAGTACCATAGGGCTGCTGAAAGTATGGATAAAAGAGTCCACACATGTGAAGTGCCTGGCCCACTCTAAGCACTATATCAATATTTGATATGGCCACAGGAGTGCCAGGGGCAAAACCTAGGCCCATTTCCCCCTTCTGCCGTCAAAGTACTTCGATTTGACTCGAAACCAACATTCGTAGGCAGACAGCTAGATATATGAGCCCATTCACGGAATGGTGAAATCACTGAATAGAGAAAACGGCACAGCAGTATCTGATCAGAAAGTGGGAAGTTCTTTGTAATTTTCCCCATTCTTGTCTCTACTTTCTTCAAGGCATTTACTGAACATCTGCTGGATCTAGGGTTCTGTAGGAGCTGTGTCTTGTGAAAGCCTGTCTAGTTAGTAAACCAGGACACATATAAGTAGGCGACGATAATGTCAAAAATAGGCTGTGTTGTAGGTGTGGAGGAATTGAAGAAAGAGTGGAGACACAGAATGAGCAGATAGGCTGGGAAGCCTGGGTCCCTACCCCTCCTGGGCAGCAGCAGGAGATGGGAGGGTGTGATAGAGCTGGGTTCTCAGAGGCCATCCCACAGCTCTGACCCTTGGGCTGTGGTGAGGAGCAGCAGGCGAGACCAACATTCCTGACTTTACTACCTGTGATTCCCATTCCACAGGAGGCCATGGGCTGCACTCAGAGAGCACGGAGCAACCGCAACAAAACCAGCTTTGGAGTGGAGGAGCTGACCCTGCAAACTGCTGAGGCAGGATGGACAGTGGCGGGGAAGAGGGCCAGAGCCCACCTCTCTACCCCTGGGGGGTCTGGGGCCCAAGCAGGGTGACCGCTTGGGACTGGAGGGACCTTTCTGGGGAGATTTTTATTCTGGTGGCAATTGCTAAGGAGAGAAAGGTAAAAACAAGTAATCATGTTTTACAACATTTTCTTATCCTCAAACTTGGCAAAGAACACATTTTTTCCTACTTTAAAACTTGCGGGGAGTTTTAAAATTCAGAGACCACCTTTTGCATTGTAGGTAATGTTTAACTTACTAATTTAAATTAATGTGGACAGCAACGGTGACAAAAGGCAGCTGCGTTTAAGTGGTATTCTAACTAAAAATCCCTTTGGGAGTGTCTGCAAGTCACCCAGTTCAGCGCAAATATCCATAAAACACGTACTAATTGTCCCAGAAGGGAATGATTGTTTCAGAAGGGCAGAAGGCCAAGCGAGCTGAAATACCAGGCTCTTCATTTATAAAGTCAATAAAAGCACTCTTTTGTAAGCTCTTCTCAAGGCATAGCATATTGTCAGGTGAGTCTGGCACTGAAGCCCTTTATGCTTACATACTTCACAAGGGCACAAAACAAGGGAACATACACTTAGAGCTTCTTGAATTCGTTTTGTGAGAGACTTAACAGTGTGTGAATTCACTCAGCTTTCAGCAACACAGAGGCATTTAAAATTTTTTAAAAAGTCAACAGCTACATACTCAAGATAAAAACACACACTCTTAACAATCTGCAGTTTATAATAATCCACCAAATTTTTATGGCATGCATACTTTGGAAACTCTATTCAAGGTCTTGCTGAAGATTTGGGAAATTATGCTCTTTGCTTTTTTAAACAAGTCTTTCCGTGTGAATATAGGGTTGAATTAAAACTTTTTTTTTCTGCTAGGTGGCTTTGTGCCAATGGAGGGAAAAAGAAAAGATTACAAAGAACCAGGTGAACTCCCGGCCTCCTGCCGCGGGGTGCGTGAGGGCCCTGGCCTCTCACTCCTAGGTTTGCACTTCAGAAGCTGGCTTCACCTCTGGGTGGCAATGACAGGCAGACCTGCTGAGAACCCAGAAAGAAATGCTACCTGCAGGGAGAATAGGGTCATCAACCTGCCACCATTGGTAGATTCCCATAATAATGTCCACTGGTCTTAGGCGAGAGATACCCAGTCCTTTTCCTTTCAAGTCTAACATAGACGTCTCAAGCTGCCTAAAGAAACCCATTTTGGGGAAGAGGATTAAAAACAAACACACAAACAACAAGACTGTGTTGTGTATAAGATAACCCTGTAGATTAATGAAATATTTGGGCCGATGTTCTGTATTCTCATAGGCAAAGACTCTCATAGTATTAATATATTGACTGATTTTAACATTATTTTTAACTTAAAGATTTTGTTTTAATCTGCTGTGACCAAATCTTGAATCAGTATAGCCGTAAATGAGTAGATGTATCTGGATATGTTAAATGAACAAATATAAAATGTTCGATACAGCACAGGTGCTTAGTAAGTGGCCCTCACAGCTGTGTTTTTCCAACATGCTCTGATGATCCAAGTTTGATACTTAAGACCACTAAAAACAAGAAATGTAACTTAGTTTCAGCACATGTATGCTATGTATTTGCATGGCTCTGGGCTTAGGCTGCTTGTAAACATAAGACAATTGAAGTCCTCTTTTCCACAGGTATCTGCTGCATTCTATTTTCACTCCCAAAATCAATACCTGTAGTGATTTTGTATTGCAGTAGTTACTAAATCTGAGACCATGTGGAATCTCAATCACTTGGTTTTATCTTCCTTTAGGGTGGTTGCCTAAATCATAAAATGATGCTTCACTGTAGTGGTAAGAAATCCAACTTATTTATTTATTTATTTATGAGACAGAGTCTCATTCTGTCACTTAGGCTGGAGTGCACTGGTGTGATCTTGGCTCCCTGCAACCTCCACCTCTGATTCTCCTGCCTCAGCCTCCCAAGTAGCTGGGATTATAGGCACTTGCCACAACACCCAGCTAATTTTTGTATTTTTAGTAGAGACGGGGTGTCATCATGTTGGCCAGGCTGGTCTCAAACTCCTGACCTCAAGTGATCCACCCGCCTTGGCCTCCCAAAGTGCTGAGATTATAGACATAAGCCACCCTGTAGCTGGCCAAGGAATAATCCATTTTTTTAAAAAAACATAAAATTTGTTCATAAAAGAGATTCCACCCAAATCACATATAAGTCATTCTAGTGGCAAAGTAGTTTATTTCGTCCCCTGAAAGGAGATCAAGACTCGACGACTCCTCTCCTGGCCGGGGCAGCCTGGAAACTGAGCGCCTCCCTCCAGTGGCGCCCAGAGCCTCCCAGTGCCGTGTCCCTCCCTCTTCCTCTTGGCATCCATTGTGGCACTCAGCCCACCTCCACCTCATTTCATGATTATGTGCTTTTGTAGTTTAGAAACAGCTGAGGCAAGCATTTAGGTAGAGGCCTCAAGCAGATGACCTACAGGGTGCCCTGTGCTATTGCGGGTGCCTGGGCAGAAGAGCTGTGGCACAGCTACAGGGGCAGCCCTGGTGGTGGCGGGGACCCCTGCTCCAGGAGGATGTGGAAGGCCACTGTGGGGCAGCCCTGCAGGGGATGGAGGGCTTTCAGAAGCATGGGAACTGAGAGGAGCCATGGGGAGGTGGTCACGGGCTGCAGCTTCCACAGCAGGTCTGTTGTCCCAGTCGCCAGGAGCACCAGTGACTGTCCCACCTTGGAGCCTGGAGCGAACCAGAGGACTTGTTAAAACAGATTGTTGGACCCACGCTGCATTTCTCGATTGGGAGTCAGAAGTAGGCCTGAGAATGTGCATTTCTAATGAGTGCCGAGGTAATGCTGATGTCGCTGGTCCAGGGACCACACTTTGAAAACCAATGTGATAAATAATCAAGAAATGTCTATTGAATCAAATTTACTAAAATATTCACAAACCTTTCTCCACCCGAAGGATGCAAATGAAATGGTGACATAGTGACTGCTAAAGCTATAGGCAGTCTGCAGGTGAGTTTTTTTTTAATGTGGTTTGGAAGCTGGAGTCTGAGACCTGGGCCCAAATCTCAGCACAGCTGAGCACCCTGGGAAGGCTACTTCACAGCGGAACCCCTAGCTCCTCACCTATTGTATAAGGATGACTGCATGGCCCTCACAGAGCAGCGGAGACTGAATTTTGTATGGCAGCACCTCATATGTGTATATAGTAGGTGCTCAATATGTGCTATTACTAGCCCACTAAGTCCGTCTTCCCTTTTTGGCAGTAGACAGATAAGCTTTTTCTATGATACTATTTTTAGATGTGAAAACACTGACTTCTAGAGAGTAGCATTTCATCATTAGGCTTCAATGGTAATTCATAAAATTTGAAATGTATGGAAAGCCATATTTTTCATTTCCTTCTCCTTTTTTTTTGAGACAGTCTCACTCTGTCGCCCAGGCTGGAGTGCAGTGGCGCCATCTTGGCTCACTGCAACCTCCGCCTCCTGGGTTCAAGCAATTCTCTGCCTCAGCCTCCAGAGTAGCTGGGATTACAGGCGCCTGCCACCACGCCTGGCTAATTTTTTTGTATTTTCAGTAGAGATGGGGTTTCACCATCTTGGCCAGGATGGTCTCAAACTCCCGATCTTGTGATCCACCCGCCTCGGCCTCCTAAAGTGCTGGGATTACAGGTCCTTCTCCTGGCCCTTCTCCTCCCCTCATAATCTTACTTCATATTCATGGGTGGCCCAAAACTTCCTAGCTTTGAGCTCTCTGTCCCAATATTTGTAAGCACATGGAACTTGTTAGCAACTTCGACTTTTTATTCAAATGAAGTGCCACAGCACTTCAAATCATGTCAGCTCCATGAGATTCATCTTCAAAAAAGATTTTTCAGCTCAAATCTTAGAAAGCAGGCTTTTAAATTATGAAAGATATGCTTCTTACATTCTGCTCCAAATCCTGCTCCTGAGCAGGGCTATTGTTGCCTCAATAGCTTGTTCCTTTTTTTTTTTTTTACAGCTAAGTAGTGTTTCATTGTACGTACATACCACCACGTTTATCCATTCACTTGTTGGTGGCTATTTGGGTTGCTTTCCTTTTCTCAGCTATTCCAAACAAAGTTGCTATGAATATTTGTATACAAATCTTTGTGTGGAAACATGCTTTTATTTTTCTTGGGTAGATACCTAGTAGTGGAATGGCTGGATCACATGTTAGGTATAGTTTTCACTTTTAAGAAACTATCAAATCAGGCTGGGCACAGTGGCTCACATCTGTAATTCCAGCACTTTGAGAGACAGAGGTAGGATGACTGCTTGAGGCCAGGAGTTCATGACCAGCCTGAGCAACAAAGCAAGACCGCATCACCTTTATAAAAAAAATAAAAAATTAGCCAGGCATGGTGGCATGGGCCTGTAGTCCCAGCTACTATGGAGGCTGAGGTAGGAGAATCACTTGAGCCCAGGAGGTGGAGGCTGCAGCAAGCCACAATTGCGCCACTGCACTCCAGCCTGAGTGACAAAGACTGCCTCAAAAAATAATTATTAATACAACTCTTAATATACAACTATAAAATGCAGAGTCACCAAGAAAATAAAATCACTAGTTATTATATACCAACCAGAAATTACCACTATTGTAAAATAGATCATTCCAGAAAGTTTTTTCTTCATGTATATAAAAGAGGAAGAGTTTTATTGTTTTGCTTTTGTAAAACCTTGAACTATTTATTCTTTAAATTTTTAGATCACAATTCTACATGCATATAATTCAAATCATTGTATAACTCCTGTTATAAAAAGTTGCAAAAATAAAAAAATATTAAAAGGGTTAGCCAGGCATGGTGGCTCATACCTATAATCCCAGCACTTTGGGAGGCCGAGGCGGGTGGATTGACACCAACCTGGCTAACACAGTGAAACCCCGTCTCTACTAAAAATACAAAAATTAGTCGGGCGTGGTGGCACGCACCTGTAGTCCCAGCTACTCAGGGGGCTGAGGCAGGAGAATCGCTTGAAACTGGGAGGTGAAGGTTGCAGTGAGCCCGAGGGTGCGCCACTGCACACCAGCCTAAGAGACAGAGCGAGACTCCGTCTCAAAAATAAAAAAAAAGAAATTATTCCTTTGTCCATTGTATGCTGCAAAAATTGACTTTGCCATTCCAAGATCATCAAAGCATTCATATTTATTTTCTGCTAATACTTTTATATTTTTAAATATGAAAGATTACGTTTAGATCTCTGATCCATCTGGGATTTACTCTGGGGCATAAAGCATATGGAAGGGATCTAGTTTAAAAAATAAATTTAGCTTTAAAAGACAAGGAATACACATTTCCAGGACAATTGTACAATTTATTGTTTTAACTTTCTCTTAGAATATTCATACTCTGAAAAATAAAATCAAACAAAGCTTACCTGCTTTACAATATACATTTTTCTAAGCACACTTGATACATATGTAAATATGTGTCAGAGTGTATACATAGATATGCAGTATTTTCCATAATTCTCTGGAATGTTATATTAAAATCTGATGTTACTATCACTATTAAGATATTTTTCCAAAAAAGATTCATTTTCTCAATATCGTCTCACTTTCTTGGATTTTGATTTCTTTTTTGTTACACTGTATTTTTTCTTAAAAAGTTCCTTTTCAACTAAGCTCACTTCTTCATGGAGAAGGGAAGTCTTTATTCTGAGCAGGAAGGAGAAGAGATTTAGTATAAACTGATAACTCAGAGAATAATTTGATTCCTCGTAGGTTGTCACGTGTGTACAATAGCTAGAAGAGAAAAAGAAAAAAAGAATTTCTCTTGAGCTAGTAACTGAGAAATGCACATATTAATCCCCGAACCTCCCCCCAAATAACTCAGCAAATATATATGGTTAGGCTTAAAACAGTACCCTGAGCTAGAAGGAAACTCAGAACAATTTGGTAACTCCTTAGCTGCACAAAGGAAAACATTTTCACACTGTGCATGGCCACCACACAAGGGCCACAGGTGGTTCTAGGAACTGCTCTTTCAACTCTTTGCTCAAAGTTTCTTCGCTCCAGATGGGCCACCACTCCACCCTCTTACCATGGTCAAGGCAAACAAAAGCAAACAGGGAGAGATTCTAAAACGAACTAAAGAAAACAAACAATCCCCAACTGCCACCCAAAATGAGGCCAGACTATAACGTAGCTTGCAGTACTATATGTATTGCGATAGAAGAGTTTACCAAGCAATTTCCCTTATTTTAAAATAGTAAAACCCAAATCTGATCAAATCTCTAACTAATGCTAACTGCCCCTCTTTTTTTTTTTTTTTTGAGATGGAGTCTTGCTTTGTTGCCAGGCTGGAGTGCAATGGTGCAATCTCGGCTCACTGCAACCTCCGCCTTCCAGGTTCAAGTGATTCTCCTACCTCAACCTCCTGAGTAGCTGGGACTACCGCCTTCTGGGTTCAAGTGATTCTCTTGCCTCAGCCTCCTAAGTAGCTGGGACTACAGGCGTTTGCCACCAAGCCAGGCTAATTTTTTGTATTTTTAGTAGAGATGGGGGTTTCACGTGTTAGCCAGATGGTCTCGATCTCCTGACTTCTGCCTGCCTCAGCCTCCCAAAGTGCTGGGATTACAGGTGTGAGCCACAGTGCCTACCATTTTTTTTTTTTTTTTTTAAAGATGGAGTCTGGCTCTGTCTGCCAGGCTGGAGTGCAGTGGTGGGATCTCGGCTAACTGCAACCTCCGCCTCCTGGGTTCAAGTGATTCTCCCGCTTCAGCCTCCCAAATAGCTGGGACTACAGGTGTGCAGCTCCATGCCCAGCTAATTTTTATATTTTTAGTAGAGAGGAGGTTGGCCAATCTGGTCTTGAACTCCTGACCTCAGGTGATCCACCCATCTCAGCCTCCCAAAGTGTTGAGATTACAGGCATGAGCCACTGCACCTGCCATAACTGCCAATCTCAAACTCTAACTACACCAAATGTAGGGTATCCAGGGACAGAGGAAGAGGTTAAATGGTATTGTATGGCACTGTCATAAGCAAAATCCAGACTATGAGAAACTGTGTGGGACACACGACCAGGATTACTCAATAAGTACACTGTAAAAGGAAAGAGAGAGAGGGATAAAGGGGGAGAGGGTCTCACGAACTGAAACTCTTACAGGCTATGTCAACCACCTGCAATATATGAGCCTGATTTGGATTCTGAGTTAAATTCATTTAAAAAATTATATGGCAATTGGGAAAATCTAACCATTGACTGCATGTTTGATAATATTAAGAAATTACTACTTTTTAATCTGATTAATGGTATTACAGTTTTACTTTTAAAAATATGATGTTCGAGGTCTGCTTTCAAATAATAGGGGCAGAGGAGTAGAGTGAGCTGGAGCCTGGGTGAAGCAAGTCTTGCCATGTCACAGCTGCTGAGGTTAGGTGACAGAGATGGGGGGTTCTTCACACTACTCTACTTCTGAGTATACCAGAAACTGTCCATTATCAAGTTTAAAAGGCAAGTAAACAAATAACATATAGAAGCCATAAACTTTAAGATATTATGACTTAGAAAACATGTATGGTCCTAAATTCCTGAATGTCTATGTTTGCACCATTAAACTCTGCCACTTGGCTGGGCACAATGGCTCAAGCCTATAATCTCAGCACTTTGGGAGGCTGAGGCAGGCTGATTACTTGAGACCAGGAGTTTGAGACTAGCCTGGCTCACAAGACGAAACCCCATCTCCAGTAAAAATACAAACGATTAGCCAGGTGTGGTGGCACATGTCTGCAGTCCCAGTCACGTGGAAGGCTGAGATACAAGAATCACTTGAACCTGGGAGGCGGAGGTTACAGTGAGCAGAGATTGTGCCACTGCACTCCAGCCTGGGTGACAGTGTGAGACTCTATCTCAAAAAAAAAAAAAAAAAAAGAAGAATGTATACTAAGCACTTAACCCAATTATTAGCACATAGCAAGGGCTCAAAAATGTTCATTTCCTCTACAGTCCTTTAATTTTTTTTTGGTATTCACTTAAAATCTTAAGGTTATTTTAATACTATATAATAAAGCCAATGCTCCATTATGTTCACCAGCAGGAAATATAAAAGCCTCAAATATTTGTTCATTGATTTGTTTAATAAAGGTAAAAAATAAGCCATTTACAGTAATTCTCACAAAATGGTGGCCAGTGCTTTTCTTCATATATACATTTATATACATATTTTTTTCTCACTCTGTCACCCAGGTGGAGTGCAGTGGTATGATATCAGTTCATTGCAATTTCCGTCTCCCAGGTTCAAGCAATTCTTGTGCCTCAATCTCCCAAGTAGCTGGGATTACAGGCACGCACTACCACACCTGGCTAATTTTTGTATTTTTAGTAGAGATGGCAATTCACCATGTTGGCCAGGCTGGTCTCAAACTCCTGACCTCAAATGATCTGCCCGCTGTGGCCTCCCAAAGTGCTGGGATTATAGGTGTGAGCCACCACACCTGGCTTAGAGAAAGCCATTTTTCAGAGGCAGGGTCTCACTATGTCCAGGCTGGAGTGCAGTGGCTACACACAGTCATGATCATGGCACATCACAGCCTTAAACTCCTGTCCTCAAGTGATTCTTCCACCTCAGCCTTTCAAGTCACTGGGACTACAGTCATGTGTCACCACACCTGGCTATGCTAAGCATATGACATATTTGAGTACTGTTTTTTTTTTTTTTTTACCATAGTTTAAAAAATAGTTAAATATATATATATATATTTTAAAATTCAAATCAAATTTTTGGGGGGAGCCAAAGCACCTCCATTTCCTGTGGAATACAACTAGAGACCACTGCTCTGCTTCATCTGTGGCTCTCCCAGGGAGGTCACAGCCATCACCTACAAGTCAGGTCTTCTGACCTAGCCAACTGTTAAAACAATTGGAGGAATAGTAAGGGCATTTCGATTCATTGAAATTGTTAACTCTGCCTTAGCTAGGAAGAATAAACAGCCTTCCATATCTGAAGTACTCTTGTGGCCTTTTCTGCTTAGTTCCCAAGCTCTGAGAGTTTTCATAATTTTATAGTAAATGTTTTGTTTCTTCTGAGCCCTCAGAAATGAGTCCTTCTGCCTAACAAAATTCTCTACATAGCCAGAGATCTGCTCTCATAGCATCACTCTTCCTTTTAACCATTTTCGATGGTTGTCTTAAACAGAGCATAGTCGGCATATTTTAGCCTTTACAATGGTATTATTGCAGTTGCCTGCTTTTATTGTAGAAGCATTAGAAAACATGCTAATGAAAAGAAACCCACTGCGAAGGCACGCAGCATCTTGGGTCATGCGCTGTGCTTTGAAGCAGGGATGCAGCCCCTTATTTAGTGGCATGGAGCCATGAACCTGAGCCTCTGTGACTGGAGCTCTGTCTGCTTTGGATTCAGATGCTGGCTCCTCTGTTGCTGTCAAAGGGTGTCATTTATGCTTGCCGTCAAGATGTCTATCAGCAGAGCACCTCTTGGAGCCCTCCTTTTCTGTTTCTTTGATGATGGGGAGTTTGGATATCAGACAACTCAGCCTAAGGGCAGAATGGGGGGTTCTGAGTGAGAGTCTAAGGAGCTCTCTGAGAAAAGAGGCCAAGTTTTAGTCACGGTCTCTGTGACATTTTTACCGCCCAGCTGAAGCCTCTTTTGCTTACTCTGCAGTTCTAGGCTCTGGTCTAGAAGAGGTAAGGTTAACAGATAAGTTTGGTGCCTAAAGTCATAGTATCACTGAAACTTCATACAGTTTGAATTTAGTTCTCTAGTTCATGCAGAGAAAAAATCTCAGTAGTTTCATCACTGACTATACTAAGCTCTATGTATAACTCACTGCATTATACTGCAGTATTAAGTCTGAAATCATCCACAATCCACCCTCGTGCCCCATGAAAAACCACAAAGGTAGTGATCATGGCATAAGCTGCTCAGGATCAACTCTGCAGCTGGAGGAGCAGGGAGTGTGGCACACCGTGTCTTCACTTGGGGTCGAGGCAAGCGCTCTTCATTGGCCAGGACTACAACCGTTTTCCTCTTTAGGATAAAATCTGAAACTGATTGCCATGACCAATTCAAAGGAATCGATGATCTCAGACATAGAGCTGACCCTGGGTTGGGGTTCTGGCCTTTCCCTGTCGCTGCTGTTAAGACAGTTCTACTCTTTAATCATTGTAGATGCAGCTCAACTTTTTTTTTAAGCAGCAAATCTTAATACAGACAACTTAATTTTATCATCTCCTACTATATTTTCTTTTTTTTTTGAGACAAGAGTTTTACTGTATTTATTATAGCTCAATGATCTTTTATTGATAACAACTTAGGAAATAAAGTTCTCTTTTTTTTGAGAGGGAGTCTTGTTCTGTTGCCCAGGCTGGAGTGTAGTGGTGTCATCTTGTGTCACTGTAACCACTGACTCCTGGTTCAAGTGATTCTCATGCCTCAGCCTCCCCAGTAGCTGGGATTACAGATGTGCACCACCACGCCTGGCTAATTTTTGCATTTTTAGTAGAGACAAGAGTTTTGCCATGTTGGCTAGGCTGGTCTCAAACTCCTGGCCTCAAGTGATCCGCTCGCCTCGGCCTCCCAAAGTGCTGGGATTACAGGCGAAGCCACCACACCCAGACCAGGAAATAAAATTCTTTAACAGAAAGTTAGTTTTGTTTAAAATAATAATGGTCATAGTTATCTTTTATTGAGTACTTACTGTGTGACACACATCAAATATCTCATTCAATTCTCACAAGAACCCGAGGCTGGCCCTATTTTCCATTCATCCATTCAATAAATACTCGGTGGGTACCTACTCTGTGCTAGGCAGTGGTCTAGCCGCTGGGATCTTTTTTTTTTTTTTTTTTTTTTTTGCTATCTATGGAACCTTGAAGCAGGGATCTTTCTTTAAATAAAACAGTCCTTACATTCTAGTAGTCCTTATATTCACAAAGCCCTTACATTCTAGTGTGAGGAGATGGAGGAATAAGCAAAATAAATACATAATAATATACTCTATTCAATAGTGATGAAAACTACAAAGGAAAATGAAATAGACCAGGGGACAGAATGATGAGGGGTGTTGGGGGAAGGATTGGAGCTATTTTAGGCAGGATGGCTAAGAAAAACCTCTCCAAGGAAGTGAAATTTGAGCAAAAACCTGAAAGAAGTGAGCCCATGTGAATATATGTAGGAAAGAGCATTCTAGGCAGGAAGCACAGCAGGTACGAAGCCCCATGTGGGGAGTGTCTGGTAAGTTCGAGGAGCAGCTAGGAGGTCACTGTGAACAGAGGGTGACAGCAGGGAGGTCAGGGGACTGCAGAGGGCAGGTCAAGATGGCCATGTCGGCTCCACAGTGTTTTTGGATCTTTCTTTCAGTTAGATGGGAGTCACTGGAGGTTTTAAGAGGAGGAGATCGGTATTATCCCCACGTTTACAACTGGGTCTGCGCAGCTGTAGAGATGGTGAATAGCCTTCCTATAATGAGCAAGTGGTAGAGCTGGGATGGAAATGGCCCGATTCTATAGCAAGTTCTCTTAGCTACCAGAAAATGTCCTCTTAGGAAATTTCTATGTCAATATGGGGATGAGAGTACTTTAAAAATAGTCTCAATGAGAAAAGCCTTTATGCTTTTATTTTTCACAGTTAGTTTACTGAGAACTTTAGTCAGGAAATATTAGTCTAGTCCTTTTACTTTTAACAGGAAGACAATGAAAGATAAAGTAGCTTCAGAGTCACAAAACTGTTTTATTGAATGGCCTTTCTGCTATTATTATATAAAACTGAACTAAAACTTAAAATAGGCAAGGAGGAAAAAACTTTATGGCATAGCCAGAATCTATTTAGTTTTTCCCTTCAATATTTATTATAAAAAATTTCAAACATACCGCAAAGTTGAAAGAATTTTACAGTAAACACCTATATACCCCACTGATTATCTCTGTAATTTTTAATCCATATACTCCTCTCTACAGCTATTAAAACACTACAGAAGACAAGTGGGGAAAACACACTCTCATTAAAAAAGAATCTTCTCGGGCCGGGCGCGGTGGCTCAAGCCTGTAATCCCAGCACTGTGGGAGGCTGAGGCGGGTGGATCACGAGGTCAAGAGATCGAGACCATCTTGGTCAACACGGTGAAACCCCGTCTCTACTAAAAATACAAAAAATTAGCTGGGCATGGTGGCGCGTGCCTGTAATCCCAGCAACTCAGGAGGCTGGGGCAGGAGAATTGCCTGAACCCGGGAGGCGAGGGTGCGGTGAGCCGAGATCGCGCCATTGCACTCCAGCCTGGGTAACAAGAGCGAAACTCCGTCTCAAAAAAAAAAAAAAAAAAGAATCTTCTCTTCAAGTGGCCTTGGAAAACATACTTCCTGAATTACCTTTTTATCTACCTACAACTCAGGATAATGACCTATTTTTCTCAAGTACCCAAAAAGTACTTTTTGAGTTGATTTTCAGTACAATTAAAGAAAAAACAAATGTGCTCTGGGGAGTAATACGTTCTTCACTACCTACTGCCTGAGGAAATTTTCTGAGTCATATAAAAATAAATGGCTGGGCGCAGTGGCTCACACCTGTAATCCCAGCACTCTGGGAGGCTGAGGCAGGAGGACTGCTTGAGTCCAGGCATTTGAGACCAACCTGGGCAACATAGGGAGACCCTCATCTCTGCAAAAGATAAAAACTTAGCTGGGTGTGGTAGTGCACACCTGTAGTTCCAGCTACTTGGGAGGCTGAGGTGGGAGGACTGATTAAGCCCAGGAAGTTGAGGCTACACTGAGCCATTATCGTGCCACTGCACTCCAGCCAGGGTGACACAGCAAGACCCTGTCTCAAAATAAATAAATAAATAAAAGAAATAAAATAAATGACCTAAACAATAATTTATACTATATTATTCCAATATCTACCTTTTATGGGGAATATAAAACTCTTCAGAAAAAGTAAAGCAAAAATGAGGCAGCCTATTACTAAGCCAGAAGTCTGAGAGCCAGTGTGCCAAAGACCTGATAATTAATTAAAACTGATGAAAGTCAAAAGCCTGTGTGTCTTACTATTTAGACATACAGGTTTTCCACTATGTTCTATATAGATTCCTCTCCTTGATGCAGCTTCCCATCTTTAATCCTACTTTATCCAGACTCAATAGTCATAAAAGCACGTGTTGTTTTCTAGACTTCACATACCCACACCCAACAGATATGAGGACAGAACATAATACATGGAATCAGGGGAACAAAGTTTAATGAGGATCAGGGTATTTGACTGGCCACGTATCTCCCTGCAGATTTATTATTAGTTGTAAGGGGAAACATAGTAACTACACTGTGGAAATCCCACACACCACCTGGACTGGGTGATCACTATTAACACATGAGGGGCAAATGCATCCCCATCTCTAGATGCCATACCCTGAAAAGTGATACCCTGAGGAGGACACAGCTCTTGTTTTGGCCAGGGATGCAGAACCTGAATCCAAACACGAGGAACCACCACTGAGAAACATGCTCTGACATCACTGACATTCTGAAAACTACAGGCCACTGTCATGAAAGACAAAGAAAGGCTGAGGGACAATCAGACGAAAGGAGACTAAAGAGAGAGTCAATCAATGCCACACCTACTCCTGAACTTGATCCTGCTATAAAAGGACACGGGGGGACTGCTGGCAACATTGGCATATGGTGAGACAATCGTATAGTGTCAGTATTAAGTTTCCTGAGTTTGATTGCTGTGGTCACTTAAGAGAATATCCTTATTTTTAGGAAGTGCGTAAGGAAGTATTAAGAGGTAGAAAGACATGAGAAAGGTAACTGACTCAGAGAAGTGTTAACTAAAAAATATAGCGTATTCTCCTGATCAGCATTTATGGCCACTTCTACTGCCGGCCTGCCACAGTGCTGGTTAATTTAGCTACGGTGAACAGTTTGTGCTAACTGCCCTGTATCCTCTTTCCTGATTTTTACCAGATTTCCTAGAATGCTTACTCAAGACTCAATGTATAATTCTGATTTTTGTGACTAAGCTCACCAGCTTCTAATTCCAACAAAAAACCTATCTGGCTCTTATACACTCAATTACTTCAATTATATGCGACTTTTTCTAAAAGCATTGATTACCATCTGCAGAATTTCTGTGTACTAAGCCAATATAATGAATTCTTAGTCAGCAGTGATTGGCCTTTCTCTTTCAGGACTCCCTGGAGGCTGTGTCCATGGAAACAAGTTCTCTCAGTGTCTTCTCCAGTCCAGTTGAACTGAAAACTTGAAGGGCTTTTTTTTCCAGCAGTTGGTGTTGAATCAACTAGTGTACTAAACTGTTTCTGTAAATTCACCACCATTTCTGGAAATGGAGAAAAAAAGGAAACAGATCACAAAGCCTGGAGTTTACTTGATAGGAATGTACTGATACTGGTTCCTTAGTTTTGGCAAATGTACCATGGTAATGTGATGGGATACCGTCAAGGGACAATGAAACTGCATGAGGTGCATGGGGGAAGCTACTTAAAAAATGGTTTTTCTATATCATGTATAATTTACTCAATTAAAAATAATGTACAATCTAAATGGAATTCTATAAGCAAACGATTCGCAAAGTCATAGCGATTTAGGATTTGAGATTTTTGTCAGGAACTGAGGCTGTGTTTTGAAGCACAGCGTGTCCCTGAAATAGATTCCTGCAGAGATTTCTTGCAGAGCATGGTGCTCCTTTGGATGTATACATGCCCTGAAACATTTGTCTTAAAAAAGTAAAAAGCTTAAGCATTCACATTTCAAATCCAGATATTTAATTTTTCTACAACTGTGTTGATACTTGGTATTAACAAGACAAAATATGACTCACCTCTTTTTTTATATGCCACTGGTTTGTCGACATATGAGTAGTAGAGTGGCTTTTCACTTTTCCACAGGTACCTGTACAAGGTAAAGAAACAGCTGGAGCAGGATGGAGATGAAACAGACCTAAACACATTTCAGAGAGCTGTTTGTCTGAAGCACTCTGAGATTCCTGATCTTCAGGTATAGTTCTGGCTTAGAATGGCCTATTGGCACATGTCTATATCGTCTATTGAACTTGGGCCCTACAAGGAAGCACTGACTGAGAGTCCGGGCCAAGAGAATAGTGTGCTTCTCCCAAAAGCCGCCCAGATGCCGTGAGATCTGAAAAAGTTATTAATTATAGAACAAACACAGAAATCGTTTCCTTCATCATAAATTTCCCTTACTGCTCATTCTCATAAAGTGAAGCCACCTCAGAAACAACTATTCCTCCTTGCCTTTCCTCCAATGCCTTTTGGGCAAGAGTTAAGTTAGTGGTACTTCTGATTCCGATAACTTACACAGAGTGAACAGTAAATATGTCTCTCTGGCACCTGATGCCAGGAAATCTTTTCTATTCCTGGTGTAAGGAGAGGAAAAGACTGAATTCCACGATGATACAGTCCCAACAGTCCCTGCCCTGACTCAGCTTATTCTTGCCAAAGGAAGGGCAGCCAGGAAGTTTCCATTGTAAAACGGGGATCCTAGATGGCTCTGGTTCTTGGGGTTCCCTCCAGGACAAACACTAAGAGCCATCTAAGGTTCCTACAGATTAGGGTGATCAGTCCTAGACTCAGGCCAAAAGGAAGTGACATATTCTATTTCTGGTTCTAGTGGCTGTTGCTAAACTTTGCCAAGCAGACATTGCTGTTCAGGAACAAAGATAACAATGTTCATTTTTAAGTCTCATTTTCATTATTTCTGTGTTCCCTAGAGCAGAGGAGTTTCATAGTTTGTAATAAAAAAATTGCCGCATACAGTGGCTCACGCCTGTAATCCCAGCACTTTGGGAGGCTGAGGCAGGCAAAGTTGGGAGTTTGAGACCAGTTTAACCAACATGGAGAAACCTCGTCTCTGCTAAAAATACAAAATTAGCCAGGTGTGGTGGCACATGCCTGTAATCCCAGCTACTCGGGAGGCTGAGGCAGGAGAATCGCTTGAACCTGGGAGGTAGTGGTTGCAGTGAACCGAGATGGCACCATTGCACTCCAGCCTGGGCAGTAAGGGCAAAAACTCCCATCTAAAAAAAAAAAAAAAAAATCCACCTTCTTTTTGATCCTATGCCATTTTCTTATTTTGAAAGATACTGTGGCAACAAGAAAGAGTACTGAATCAGAAGAGCTGGCTGCACCACTTTCTAGTGGCATGACCTTGAATGACAAATTATGGAGATTCTCAAAGGCAGAGACTGTCTCAGCCATCCTTATGTCCCTAGTGTTGTCAGGGAATGGTAGATAGTAGAAACTCATTTAAACATTTGTTGAAGAATTGGGTGAATAAATGAACAAAGAAATAAATTTAGCATCTCTAAACTTATCCTCTACTTTCACAGGGTTGTTCTGAGGAATAACTAAGATAATGTATATATGGGTTCTTTAAATCCTATACAATAATTAGAATTATTATTTAGTGCTTGACAAAGTGCCTGGCTCGTAGATACTCATGAAATATCTGTGAACTTTTTACAAAAGAAGATTAAAAACAGGAAGCCAGAAATGCAAGTATTTTTAAAATCTGTAGTATTTATAATAATTACTCATTTATTTTTAATGCTAGGAAGTAATACGTATATAAAAGTACACTTTTAAAAAAATTTTATTTTATTTTATTTTTAAGACAGAATCTCTCTGTCACCAGGCTGGAGTGCAGGGGCATGTTCTAGGCTCACTGCAACCTTTGACTCCCTGGTTCAAGTGATTCTCCTGCCTCAGCCTCCTGAATAGCTGAGATTACAGGTAGGCACCACCACGCCCAGCTAGTTTTTTGTATTTTTTTTTTTTTTTTTTTTTTTAGTAGAGAAGGAGTTTCACCGTGTTGGCCAGGATGGTCTTGATCTCCCGACCTAATGATCCACCCACCTTGGCCTCCCAAAGTGCTGAGATTACAGGTGTGAGCCACCACCACGCCCGGCCAAAAGCACATATTTTAACAATATTTTAGTAATATAATTTAGCAAACCATCATTTTAACCAATTTAAGAACTGATTTTTTTTTTTCAAGGATTTTAAAAAATACTTGAGCAAGTCAGCAAAATCATGACTATACATAAAATAGATGTTGACTTTTTATTTTAAATTTCTGCAGTGATTTTAAATGTTAAGAACAGAAAGGACATTTTTCTAATCATGAGTTAGCAGTAGAAATGTAAGTAATGTTATACAGGAGATGGTCTTCCTGAAAATTATGTGAAGCTAAACTTCAGTGAACCATACCACATATAAAATATATCACAGAGGTTGTCATTTAACTCTATGGTAAATGAGTCAGTGATTCTTTAAAATATATTTTTTGTTATTAATTTTCTTTTCTTTTCTTTTTTTTTGAGATGGATTCTCGCTCTGTTGCCCAGGCTGGAGTGCAATGGCATGATCTTGGCTCACTGGAACCTCCACCTCCTGGGTT
Organism: Sapajus apella; assembly: GCF_009761245.1. Lineage (NCBI taxonomy): Eukaryota > Metazoa > Chordata > Mammalia > Primates > Cebidae > Sapajus > Sapajus apella. The sequence goes on from NW_022436971.1 coordinate 15,626,293, forward strand.
CAAGCAATTCTCCTGCCTTAGCCTCCTGAGTAGTGCCCACCACCACACCCAACTACTTTTTGTATTTTTAGCAGAGATGGGGTTTTGCCATGTTGGTCAGGATGGTCTCGAACTCCTGACCTCATAATCCGCCCACCTTGGCCTCCTAAAGTGCTGGGATTACAGGCGTGAGCCACAGCATCTGGCCTATTAATTTTCCTAAATAATAAAATCTCAAAGGACAAAGAAGTTGCCTAAACTAACCAGTCTAATCCCAATCCCTGGGCACACTCACTGTTAAACATTCCTTGTGAATGTTTCTTATGTATTTATAGTAAATGCGTATATAGGTGGCAGTCATGGCATAAATCAAGAAAGCATTGCTATGTCCTTGGGGTCATATGCCCAAAGAATGGGAAAGGTGATCTAGAATTAAAACACTCTACGTGTTGAGAGACCTGAAACCAAAGCTTCTTCCAAAATCGACTTAACCTTGCCTGCCTCTTCCCATTACATGAAGCTACAAAAAGAGACACAACACAAAGACCTCATGTTTTCCAGCTAGATGTTATCCATATGCTTCTTTCCTGTCTGCATATCATTTGTTTTCCCATTTTAAAAAATTAAGGTATCATTTACATTCAGTAAAATTTACTCTTTTTTTCTTTTTTGATGGAGTCTCACTGTCACTCTGGCTGGAGTGCCGTGATCTCAGCTCACTGCAATCTCCGCCTCCTGGGTTCAAGCAATTCTCCGGCCTCAGCCTCTCAAGTAGCCGGGATTACAGGTGCCCACCACTACACCCAGCTAATTTTTTTTATCTTTAGTAGAGTTGGGGTTTCACCATGTTGACTAGGCTGCTCTCAAACTCCTAACCTCATGATTCACCCACCTTGGCCTCCCAAAGTGCTGGGATTACAGGTGTGAGCCACTACGCCAGCCTAAAACGTCCTCTTTTCAGTGTAGTTCTGCTAGCATTGACAAACACATACAGTTGTGTATTCACAAGTACAGTGCAGAACAGTTCCACTACTCCAAAATATCTCCCATACCCCCTGACAGTCAACTCTTGACCTCAGGCAACTGCTGGCCTGTTTTTCTGTCCCTATAGTTTAGCCTTTTCCAGAATGTCATATAAATGGAATCATAGCATAAGTAACCTTTTGAGTCTTTCATGTAGCATAACGCATTTAAGATTCACTCAGATTGCTGGATGCATCAGAAGTCTGTATTGCTACCCACTGTATGGATATAACACAGTTTATCCAGTCACCAGCTGAAGAACATGTGGGTTGTTCCCAGTTTTTAGCAATTATGAATGAAACCATTAGAAACATTCCTATGCAGATTTTTGTGTGAGCTCATTTTCATTTCACTAGGGTAAATATCTAGGAGTGAAAAATACTAGATAACATAATAAAAGTATGTTTAACTTTGAGAAACTGCCAAATGGCTGTACCATTTTGAACCATTCTAATTGGTGTATAACGATATGTCATTGTGGTTTTAATTTGCATTTCCCTATTAATGATGTTAAACATCTTTTCACATGTCATCTTGATGTCATCTGTGGTAAAATGTCTTTTCAAATCTTTTGTCCACTTAAAAAAATGGTTTTTATTTTATTGCGTAAGAATTCTCTATATTGGATATGTGATTTGCATTTAATTTCTCCTAGTCTGTAGCTTCTTATTAAGTGTCTTTTGTGGAGCAGAAGTTCTTACTTCTGATGAAGTCCAATTTACCAAAATTTTTTCTTTTACAGATCATGCTTTTGGTGTCATATCTAAGAAATTTCTGCCTGACCAAAAGGGAAGGCAAAAATTAGCAGGTGAATGCAAATTAAAACCACAATGAGATATCACTATACACCAAATAGGGCACAGAGATTTTCTGCATAGGCTTAATTTTTCTCCATGTTCTTCTCAACATCTTCTATGACAACTAGAAGTCATCAAAGCAGCCTCTTATGCTGTTTTAGGTTTTTATGGTTTATTAGTGTTTTTCATAAAATGTTTTAACAGTTTTCATTTGACAACATGGATGACAATATTCAGAGAAACAAAGAGAAAAATTAGAAATTTATGTCAAAATGGGGGTGGGGAAGGGTGAACCCGACAGATGACCGTCACGCCCCAGAGCTCTGTGCCTGAGCAGCAGTTGGTACTGCTTTGCACATTACTCAGTAGTGATTCACAGTGCACGTGTGTGTCAGCCCTCAGCACATACTCTGGCAAGAAGGACCTTGGAAAGGGATCCCCTTGACATCCCCTACCTTGGGGCCTGGTACCTCCCTGGACAGTGCCATTTCATAACCAGACTTACATATTTTGGATGATAAATTATTCCCTAAAGTAGCTAAAAGTCGGTAAGTATTAAATGTGCAACTGACATAACACTGCAATAATGAACTGGGCCTCCCAAGAGCTGTATTTAAAGTGTAAGCTGGTGTCTGGCTTGGGGTAAGGAAAGCCCTGTCACCACTGAGATGCCTGGATGGAATGGCCCCTAAGCACCTGGTCCTCCAGATCCGTCAGGACTAACCCCAGCTAGCACCACAGAAAGGAAGGCTGACTCTCCAGGATGACCTAAGACACAGAACAAACTCTTGTTTCTGCTGCTGTTCTTGTGCCCACTGACTGAAGAGCCATTCTGTCTCTGATGAGGGAGAAGTAGGGCCCAGTTTCCTGGGATCCACGGGCTGTTGGAATAAATTCACCTCCACCGCTCTTCTTCATTGTGCATCAATCCTGCCTAGTGAGAGGGAACCTGTCACTCTTCCCTGCTGTGGAATGGATCCTCATCTCCACAGTGCCTTTTCTACCCCAAGAGTCAAGAGTCTGTGCTTCTATTTAAAAGCTCTCTGAAATTTAGAGGAAAAATAATCTAGTTCTACGCTGATACTGGAAAATGGGATCTTAATTACAGTCTATAAGTGGTTTATTAAGTCTATTTTACTGATGAAGAAATAGGAGCTGAACTAATTCTCATTTCAACTAATTTGAGGAACCTTGATTTTCCTCAAAGGATATAAAATTACTGAGTTGAATTAGTACTACTGCAAATTTACCTTAAATACAGAGATGTTACCTTTTTCTTCAAATCCTCATAGAGACTCAGACTCAACAAAAGGTTAAGTAACTGGCCCATGGCCATACAGCTAGTGTGTAATGCAGCCAGGATTCAAACCTAGTGCTGTCTTTCCACTCTACCACAATGAGCATATATCAGAATGACAGTTCAAAGAAAGTCAGTGACACTGGCTGAATCAAATGGATTTGCTATCTGCTTTCCTTTGTTTTAATTTTCACAGGGATTGTTATTCTCAAGGAACATTTCAATTACATGTGTTGCAGGGTAACAATTGCAACCTTTTTAGTATTGGGAAGAATAGATGAGAAATGACTAAATATGAGAAAGCGGAAGAGGGAGGAGTATTAGAAATATAGGTGAGTCTCATGCAAATTATAAAAAGTTAGTTGCTAAATACACTGGTACACTGCACTGGATCATGGAACAGAAAGAGGACATTAATAAAAACACTGGTGAAATCCACATCAAATCTAAATTTGGTTAATAGTAGTATAAAAAAGAGAAAAGTTAATTCGAGTTTAGGGCTAATATTTCCAGAAAAAAAGTCACAATACAGATCAATCTATACTGATAAAGCTTCAGCTTTCAAATGTAAAGTAGCAGACACAGAAGTAAAGCAAGTGCATCTAAACCAGGAAAGAGAACATACTTGGCCCTTGCTTCTTCCCAGTTTTGTTTTTTCTCATCAAAAGCTTTCTTCATAATTTGGTACCACTTTCTGAAATCAAACCATGGCTTATCTGAAAGAAATAAAATCCAAGATTATTAACCAAATAAATCACACTACAATAATATACATTGTTCATCTGAGTCTTCATTCATTAACATAGCTAAACATTTACATACTAGCTCTTGGAATCTATGGATGGAGTCACTGTCTCTCTAACAGGACTCTCCTGAGCAATCTGTCACTCCCTCCTCTAAGTTCCTACCTATATTGTGGCCCCAACTAAATTATACTGAAATGACCTTTTTACATGTCTGCTTCTCCTAGACTTGACTATTACCTCCTTGAGAACAGAACACATATTTTATCTGCCACTACAAAGAAGGCCTGCTCCTCCTCTCAAACCCAACACTCAGCACTGTGCCTGCACATGGTGGTGCTCCAATATGATGAATATGTATTAAGGAACAAATAAATGGTTGATAAATGTGTAAAATGGTTCTACGGTACCTGAACCCAGACTCCTATTCCCACTCTTCCTAATCCTAATTCAAAGAATCTAGAGACAAGTAAGAAAATGGACTGCACTGGACAGTTGGTGCAAGTGTGTGTTCGAGAGGTAGAGGTTAGAGAGACAATAGAATTGAATGCAGCAAAATATAAAAACTCACTCCTCACTCTTTTATTCACTCCACATAGGGATTATTCTCCATTATTCTCTGGTGAAGGTAGTCTCTCTCCATGTCTCACTAAAAATCTTTTCAACTGGCCAATATAATAATTGTTTAATCTAATATGACCTTGTAAACCACACAGCCACAGAGGAGAGGAAACTACCAAAAGAATTATAAGAATAGAGGAAAACTATAGTAATCAATAGAACTCACGGCTCTTTGACCTGGAGTAAATCACAACTTTTCTAAACCTCAATCTCCCTGTCAATAATGCTGGGGGTGGGGGATGGCGATTATCAGATGGAGCAGAGAATGGGGACAGTGATCCTTGCCCTGCTGACAACACGGATTTATTTTGAGGCTTACAAGGGAGACAGGTCAAAGTGCTCTGTTTATTCTACATGTCTACACAGTAAATTATCACCTTTTAGCATTAGAGCGGGTATTAGAAGATAGCTAGTTCAACCTTTCATGCTACATAGAAGCCAACATGAGCAATGTGCAGAAAGTAGTATTTTATTCTGCACATATTCCAGAAAAAACACACAAACTGATTGCTACCAATAAATTCAAGCCTCTAAAACCTATGAACTTAAATCCTAATGAGAACATTAAGAAACTGAAATTGAATTTAATAATTCACATATTCACCATACTTCACTGAGTTGCTCTTAGGCTAGTCACTATGTTAGGCACTAAAGATACATTAAAAGAAAAAAAAAATATGATCCCTCTCTCCAGAAGCTGACACTCCACCTGTCTATCTGCCTATCACTTATAAAGTACAGATACTCCTCTAAGCACTTTACAAATATGGGCAATCTAATAGGGACAGATATACTTAGGCCACTAGTTAGACTTCAACGTACTAAACATCTAGCAGAAGTCTGAATAGGAATGACTGTGGCAGGAGTTATTAGTGCTGATGTGGGAAGAGGTGAAGCATTTTAAAGTGGACAGGTGTGAAGAACAGACAGAAGACTGGTATTTATGCTGCACCTTGAATAATAAAGAGGGATTTACCAGGACTGAATGCGAGCTGGGGGTAAGAAGGAAAGAGCATTTCAGATAAAGGGACCAATAAGAGCAAAGGCTGAAGGCATCAGAATAGACAGGACGGTCACAAAGCTGCCTGTGAATTCAGGATCTAACATGGCTGGTGAGTAGAAGGTGGGAATACAAGGCAGGCTGGTCTTCCATGTAACAGGAACTCACTGATATTTTTTAGTAGCCCAGAGATACAAGTAGGTAATTAAATGAAAAAACAATACTGGTACAATATACAATTTGTATACATGCGTATATACATGTGTGTATTTTTCAAAGTTGTTTGCCTACATTTATTCTGTCTTTTAATCTATCATCTATGGCCACTTTGAATTTGATTGATAAAAAATTAAAATACCTTTTTTGTTCTTTTCATTATGTTTTTCAGCAAGATTAGACAAAGACCTGGAGATAACAATAAACAAATCAATTTATTTAGAAGTCATGTATTTGGAAAGTTAAATTCTGAATTCTTCTGAGAGAAAAGTACAGAACAGTATTTTAATTGGTACCAAGAGTAACGGAGAAGCAATCACTGAAACAGAGGAGGAGACACTATACTGTCACTCTTTGTTGGCATCTGGAAGGGGTGACATATTAAGATTCCTTTACTTTCTAAAATAACCTTTGAGAACATATAGTGCCAGGAGCCTAACGGGATATAGATAAAATGCTAAACTACTCTTCAGGATTTATGAAGATACTTTAAAACGAGGAAATCAGTGGAGCAACAAGGAACATTGCTACCTAAAGAATAAGAGGAATAAAACATGATCAAACAACTGACAAACAGCTGAGTCAAAGTACTGTGTAAGAAATAATTGTGACTACTAGTCAATGTTCTATAATGACTGAGAGTCTCCATTTTTTATTGAGATAACATACAGTTAGGTAAATACAGTACAAATTTTTTCTTTAGCTCTTTTTTCTAAAGTATCTTCATGACATTCAAAGCTTTCTGAAAAAACTAAGTAACTATGTTACTTGTCATAAAATTGACATACACTTACCACTCTAAATTGTCATCCAATAGGAAGAGCAGTTTCAGTACCACCACAATGATGGCTACAGCTTGTACATCATACTTAACAGTTTTTGCCATTTTAGCTATAGGATCAAATGTCAGAAAATCCACTTCTCCCATTCCAGTCATTTTTACCACGTGGCAGGTTAAGCTATGCATTTCATCTGTTGAAGAACAAAACAGTAAAATGTAAATTAAATTCTTTGGCTAACTAGACCATTCCAGTGTATATATCCATGAAATAACCTTTATCTTAAAACATGATACTATGCTAGAACTCGGAGACACACATTTTGTGAATAAAACACCAAAACATGACATCCATAGAGAAAAATGAATGGTAGAATCTTAAAACAGTGTATCATTCCCTCTTCTGACTTCCTAAAACATCTACTATTTATAGGATACATCCTGGCACCAGGCAGACAGACACATACCAGTTGTTCCTATAGCACTGTGTGCTCACCTAAAACTAACTCCCTTATAAGACCAAAAGCTTCTCTAGGAATGTACATGCACTGGCTGGCATCCTGGCTAGCACACTGTAAGCCCTCAACATGTGTTTAACTAGATATACTGCCTTCCTAAAGACATTATATGTTCAGCACAGACTATTCCTATTACTCAAGACTGAATAATGTGGGACTTGGAACCAGAAAACCTAGGACCTGTATTTAAGCTTTCCAATTATTAGCTTTGTGACTCTTGGATTACAGTCACTTAGCCTCAGTTTCTTCACTTGTAAAATGGGTTATAAAGACAATAAACTGAGATTATCCTCAAGTGAAAAGACTTTGAAAACTCTTTAAGTTACTAAACAAATTTCTCTACTTCCCAATCCAAGTATCTAAGATGTGACCACACCCTACTCTAATCAATTTCAAGTATGATAGCCATTATTTATAAGAGATAATGAACTTGCATGGAATTGAACTGAATCTCCTACATACATTCAGTCACTATGTCCTGTTAATTCCATTCTCTCAATGTGGCATATAGTACCATGGTTAAGAACAGACTACGGAACCAAACTGCCTGGACTAGAGTCCCCGCTCCATCACTGACGAGCTCTGTGACCTGGGATATGCTATATAACCTTTCTGTGCCTCAGTTTTTAAAACATCTATCTAAAATAGGATTAAGAATAGTACCTGCCTCATAGCTATTGTGAAGACTGCATTAATGAATACACCTAGAGCACTTGGCTCAGTGCTGACTGCTTCCAATCCATCCCCTTTCTTCCCGTCCACTGTTGCTCCTTAGGTCACACTCCAACTGCTCTCCCTTTCTCTAGTTTTACTCCCCTGTGGGCCAATCATCTATTTCCCTGCTCTCATGAACTCATTAACACTTTTAGCTCCCAGCCTAATCTCCAGAGTTCCCCCAAACAAGCCATATTCTAATTTCCCCTTTGCCTAGAAAGCCAGTTTCTTTTCCCCACTCCTCATCTCAGGCTTTGCCTGGCTGAGGCTCACTCATCTTACAGAACTTGGTTACATCAGTGACTTCCTTTGACTGGCCCTCTTCTGAGTGCTAAAGAAGGTCTCCTGGCATTTACCCTTCTACTGCACACATGAAGGGTTTATTGTTTCGTTTCCCTCTTTTATTTATTTATTTATTTTTTGAGGCGGAGTCTTGCTCTATGCTGGAGTGCAATGGTGTGATCTTGGCTCACTACAACTTCTGCCTCCCAGGTTCAAGTGGTTCTCCTGCCTCAGTCTCCTGAGTAGCTGTAATTACAGGCACGCACCACCAAGCCCAGCTAATTTTTTGTAGTTTTAGTAGAGACGAGGTTTCACCATGTTGGCCAGAATGGTCTCAGTCTCCTGGCCTCATGATCCTCTCGCCTCAGGCTTCCAAAGTGTTGGGATTACAGGCATAAGCCACCGCCCGGCCTATGTTTCTCTCTTAAACTTGAGGTTGACTCAATCTTGCTTTGTCTTCCTAACTGCTACAACCTACACATAATTGGTACTAATTACATGTTTATGATAAGGAATAAATAAAATACAAAATTCATGTCTTTCTTGAAACATTTAAGTAAAAAATTTTCACTGAGTAAAAAATGCTTTAACATACAAATAAAATACATATAACAATGATAATTCAAAATATGGCATCAAAGTTTTTATGTCTACCAGATTCTGATAGCTTTGCTAAAGTTTTCACTTGGCTTTTATTCTTCCACCAAACATTTATACAGTCCTTTTCCTCAAGGAGCTAAATGTTTAGTAACATGTAAGTAATGAGAATGCAATATGGTACAGGCTATGACAAAGATGGGATGGTGTTTTCAGGAAATGCAAATGGTCCAACAAGGCTTTAGTGTTGAATGTGAAGAGTCTGGCAGGGCCAGACAGTGCAGGTCTTTGTGAGGCAGAGAATTTGCACTATTGTACTGTTAAGATAATTTTGATTTACAGGTTTTACCTGAATTTACTCCTGGGCTTCATTCAGATGCAAAAAGATTAGGAGACAGAAAATTAACAATTCAACAAGCATTTACTGAGTGTCTACTAGGTACAAGACATTGTGCACTAACATAATGGAGGAAGCTAGAGAAATGAGTGATAGGACTCCTGCTCTCAAACACATACAATTCAAACATGGAAAAAATTAATTTAAAAATACAGTCACAAAAATTTTAACCATTATCTATATTGGGCTGTAGAAGCTATAGTCTCTTCTCAGATAATTTAAAAATCAAAACCATATTAGTATTGTTATTCTAAAAAAGGACATTTCTTGAAATATTTCTCTTCTTTTAAAATTAGCATCTTGGCTGGGCGCAGTGGCTCATGCCTGTAATCCCAGCACTTTAGGAGGCTGAGGTGGGCAGATCACCTGAGGTCAGGAGTTCGAGACCACCCTGGCCAACATGACAAACTCCTGTTTCTACTACAGATATAAAAATTAGCTGGGCATGGTGGCAGGCGCCTGTAATCCCAGCTAGTTGGGAGGCTAAGGTAGAAGAATCACTTGAATCCAGGAGGTGGAGGTTGCAGTGAGCTGAGATTGTGCCACTGTGCTCCAGCCTGGGTGACTAAGACTCTTGTCTCAAAAAAAAAAAAAAAAAAAAAAAAAAATTTAAGATGTTGAACTGCTTCTCTTATGCCAGAAGTACAGGCTAATAAAAAAGCAAGTGGAAGAAATTATGAGAATGGTAGCAAGGACAGTATAGGGTCTCGAAAGGGAGTACAGCGTGGGAAGTGCAAAGGCCTCAAAAGGGGATGTACTGGGCTGTGGGAATCTACTCCTGGGTGTACCTACCACCTGGGTGTCCCTGAACCACCCTAAGTCTCATCTGTCAAGGGGAAGCCTGCTTGCCCTCCCTTGCTACCTTCACACAGGAGAGAATTTATATATGGGCACTCTGGAAACTTCAGAAATTACATACATGAAATAGAAATTACATAAATGATCACAAACACCGTCAGAAACTCTACCCAGCAGGCTCGTGGGTGACAATGGGAGGAATCATACTAGAGGGTAGTGGGTGCAACTGAGCTCATCCACGGCCATCAAAGGGGCAGCGCTGACTCAGGCAGGGTGTGTGTGACACACTTGCTGAAGCCTTTCCCCGAGCTCCAGAGGATACATGGTCACCTTTAAAGGCATTGAAGAGGTGCGGCTATTGCCCCAGCATGTTTAAAACCACTTTTAGCTTTCTGGGAACCCTAAACCCTCTCTTTGTAAAAAGTACCACATACATAGATCTCTTCTTTTTGATCAATGGCACCGTAAAACTGATGGCATTACTGAGAGCAATATTTGTAAATATTACAAATGGCATGTTCTGGGAATACTCTTACAATCTTATGCATAGGTGGTTTGCAAACCAACTGTAAACATTTTAGAATCTAAATCCTAAGGTACAGGAACTATCATAACTTCATTTGTAGATGTATTTTGTTTAAAAAAATAAGCCAGGCTTGGTGGCTCACGCATGTAATCCCAGCACTTTGGGAGGTCAAGGCAGGAAGATGGCTTGAGCCCAGAGGTTTAAGACCAGCCCGAGCAACATGGTGAGACCTCATCTCTACTAAAAGTAATAATAATTTTTAAAAAATAGACACAGGTATGGTGGAGCATGCCTGTAGCCTCAGCTACTAGAGAGGCTGAGGTGGAAGGATCACTGGAGTCCAGTAGTTTGAGGTTGTAATAAGCTATGATCACACCACTGCACTTCAGCCTGGTCAACAGAATAAGACCCTATCTTTAAAAAAAAAGAAAAAGCATACTGCTCTTCCCATGCCCACTGTTAAGTAATAAAACTCAATACAGGATATTTGTAAGATACATAAAGGTAGGAGAAGGAAAAAATAACATGTGTTACCCTAACTTAGAAATAGCCACTTTAACATTTTGGTATATTTACTTCTAATCTTTTCATGAATGTCTTCATTTGACGTAGCTGTGGTTAGGTTATATATAATTTTGTGATTTGGTTTGCCTTTTTATTACAACATAAACATTTTCCATGCTTTTATGAACTCTTCATAAACATTATTTTAAAAGATACATACAAAATGTTCCACTAAACATACACACCACTGTTTACATAACCCTTCCCTTTCTTTTGGATATTTAAGTTGCTTCTGATTTTTCAATATTATAAAGAGACTAATAACATTTATGTGTAAATTTTTTCTACATTTCAAATTATTTCTATTGAACAGACTGTGAGAAGTGAAATTTTTCTACCTTCATTTTTTATAATACTGCCTCCAAAAAATCACTTAATAAATATCAAACAACAATAATATCTCTCTGCATATTCTAATGGATTTATTTCTACTCCTCACTCTCTGGAAATGTTAGGCAAGAAATGCTGTTAAACTATACATATTCACCAGAAAACCCATTATCCCCTCTCTGTCCAATAACAAACACGTGAGGTAGATGCTTGCTTGCTATTAACCAGGCTGCATCAGTTATATTTTGCTAATCCCTGGTATTCCTTCCATAACCCAGTATTCTCTCTATAAACTCAGAATTTAGAATATAAGATAGCATACAGGAACTTTCTGTACTTGAGAGACCTATCAAAGAAGCAGTAATTCTGATCTATATAACATGTCCAAATGCTGAAATGAGATCTTCCAAATTCTGGAATCTTAATCAAATAATTACTACTGATTTCTGGAATCTCAATAAGAGCCATATTCCTTGGCTTTAGAAATGTTACATTTAAACAGTTTAAATTATTTTGGTTTCTGTTTTTAAAAATATTTTTTAATTATGACAATACTATATGTTACTATATATTTATATTTATATTTATACTTACTGTACATACAATTTTGTATATTGCTTTTTTCACATAACACATGTATTTTACTCTCCTATTAACAATACATTCAATCACATTTTTTACATTGCTTCAGCAATGGTATAGTCACACTATGTTTGTATTTTCTCTTAAGAATATCAGTCCAAAATTTCTCACATTTCTAGTCTAACAAGAAATTCAGGACTGGATTCCACCAGCAGATTCCACTGAGGTTACCTGTGTGTTGGTATACTATGAACCAGGTATAGTGAGGCTCTTTTTACATTCTATGCTTCACTCCCTTAGAGTTCAATATGATCTGACCAGACTTTGCTCTCCATTTGTTTTATGGGCTGGATACATTATCAAACAACAAAAATACTACCACAGATTAGTTTCTAGAATTCATTATGTAATGATAATTTTTCATGCAAATTAAAAAGTGTCATTTTGGGATGGGGTACAGATCATTACAAACACATACTGAAACATTTGGTACTTTACAAGTAAAGTACCAAATGCTGTAATCTCTCAAACATAAATCCCTTACACCAAAACAGAACTCTATTTCTGAAAACTCTATTTCTGAATAGTGTCCCTTTAACTATTTTAAATGGTCTGAATTATTTTTAAGAAAGGATTTTGAAATTAAGTTTCTTGTTACCATGGACCTTTTCAGGTGGTTCTAATAGTCTGCGATTTAAAAAGATTCTATATTCCGCTTATTAGAATTCTAGTAGTTAAAGTGTCCCCACCAAAAATGGCACACACTTACCAGGGAGGTTGACTTCCATCAAGTATTTCATACACAATATGTTGGGATGAAGATAGCAGTCTTCAGTTATCTCTGGAAAACGAGGCAAATCTAAAAATGTGGCAACTTCAATTGTTTTTTTATAGATATCATCGTAGTTAGGCCAAGACTGAAATAAAAGAGAGACCATCATAGTTGCAATTTTTACAACAAAATTATTTTTAAAAATATGTTCTGATTTAGAACGGTTATTATTAAAAAGTCAAAAAATAACAGATGCTGGTGAGGTTGAGCAGAAGAAGGAATGTTTATGCACTGCTGACGGGAATGTAAATTAGTTTAGCCACTGTAGAAAGCACTCTAGAAAGGAAATAAGGTGTGGATAAATAACTATAGTACAAAATAGAAAGTTATCAGGTACCATGAGATTTCTCAAAGAACTTAAAACAGAGCTACCATTCAAGCCAGCAATCCCATTACTGGATATATAACCAAAGGAACATAAGTCATTGACACATGCATGTGTGTGTTCATCGCAGCAATATTTACAATACCAAAGACATGGAATCAACCTAAATGCCCACCAACAGTGGACTAGATTAAGAAAATGTGGTACATATACATCATGGAATACTACATACCCTAAGAACAAGATCACGTTAACATGGATGGAGCAGGAGGCCATTATCCTAAGCAAATTAATACAGTAACAAAAACCTAAATACTGCATTTCTCACTTATAAGTGGGAGCTAAACACTGAGTACACATGGACACAAAGAAGGGAACAACAGACACCAGGGCCTACTTGAGGCTGGACGGTGAGGAGCAAAAAACTACCTTTACTGTGCTTATTACCTGGGTGACAAAATAATCTGTACACCAAACACCAAACCCCCACGACATACAATTTACCCATACGACAAGCCTGCACATATACCCCTTGAACCTAAAATCAAAGTTGGAAAGAGAAAAAATTTCTGATTTAGAAAGTAATATGTTCCAAGACAGAGTATTTGGAATGCTTAAAAAAGAAAAGAAAAAGAAGCAGACACAACTAATAACGCATTTATTGAATACAATTTGGAATTTGGAGACAAGTATGAAGGGAGAAAACCCCTATAAACCCTTAATATTTTAACTCAGCAATTTTAAATAATAAATACGGAACTTTAAAAGCCACTAAAATTCCACTTGGTGCACAAAACTCTTACTGGCTTTTCCCATGATATGGTAAAATCACTACTTCTTGCCTTCGAAGAATCTGGAGAAACGAAGAAAGCTACAACCCAATCAGAGTTATAATGTTGTCATGACTGCTCTGATACACAATTTCCCCCTCACCTTTCTCACGTGCACTCTCTCATTACTCTTCAAATTCATAGCTAACAAATGTAGCTCACTGTTACATAACATTCACATGCTTGTATATGGGAGTAACGCCAGGCTTTAAGTCTAGTAGTTAAAAATCCACAATTCAACTTTACGCTAAACTGGCCCATACAAAAGTATATAAGATTCTCTTACAAAGTTCAGAAAAGCTATGAACAAATATTAATATATTAATTCTGTCTAGCACTTACTTTAAGATCTCTTGAAGTTTTTTGCATATACCATTTGTATTTTTGCAATTTAGAAACTTTCCTAATATTAAGACTGCATGTAATTTTTCATTTACTCATCTATTCACATAAAAATATTTAATTTAGAGCCTATTCTATGCAAGGAATTGTGCAAAGTACTTTGGGAAATAAAAACTTAAATAAGACAATCTCAGAAATAAAAAGATGAATAAGACAATCTCCGTAAGGAGCTGACAATCTAGAAAGGAGATAAGGTATGGATAAATAACTATAGTACAAAATAGAAAGTTATCAGGTACCATGAGTAAGAAATAAGCAAAAGGCTTGTGGGATTTCAGAAAACTAACATTTCTGATATGGTAGAACACTATTAAAATTGAGCCTAAGTACAAAAATTTTGAAAATCTATTTTGCAATATCTATTAAAGTTGAGCATATGTACCTCCTAGGTCAAGGCAATTCCACTCCTAGCTATGTATACCCAGTAGAAACGTGCACGCATATCCATAAAAGACATGCACTAGGATGTTCATTCATAACAACACTATTTGTGAAAGCTCTAAGCTGGAAATTACTCAAATGTCCATAAATTACTTATCTAGAATAGATAAGTAAATTGTGATATAATCTCACAATGGAACATTACTCAGCAAATGAATGTGCTGCATGCAACAATGAATCAATCTTCAAAACATAATGTTCAAAGTAAAAAGCCAGACGCAAAAGAGAATGATTCCATTTGTATAAAGTACAAAACTGATTAACTCTGTCCCCAACTTCTGTACTGTGAGAAGTCAGAGTCTGACTACTCTGGGGGTGGGGCAGGACATTACTACAAGGGAGCACACAGCAGAGCTCCTCGGGCACTCGGAATGCTTCTCCACGAAGCTGCGTCCTGGGGATGTGACTGTGTTCAGGCTGTAAAAATTCATCACACTGTACATACATTTATGATGTGTATGTGTTTCTCTATGTCTATTTTACCTCAATAAAAAGTGAAAAAAAATGTTTCATACATCACCTTTGTGGTAGAAATAAGTGAAAAAAAATGCTTCATACATCACCTTTGTGGGAGAAATCATTGCTCAAATACAAAGCTGGAAAGACCTTAATGTTTCTGTATAATGCTTATACAGAAACAATTATACTGTTAATTTTTAGAATCTTTAACTATGCTTGATTTTACTTTGCCTGAAGCTACAATCTTCTCTGTATTATATTTATTTTGGTACAACTATTTTAATATCTAAACCCTTACACTTCCTTAGGAAAAAACGTCTTCAGTTTATGTTATATAATCAACATATGATTCATCTGTAGCTGAAGAATACAAAGTAAATTTCTGTTAACCCAAAGTAGCAATGTAGCATTTTAAGTTTTTTCAAAAAATGTTGGGATAGAGTAATTCTACTTGTACACTAAAATAATATTAATTGTATTTTAATCTGTGAATTTTAAAGAGAGAAAAGAAAAACATAAGTTCTCAGTGACCTTTGAAAAGAAAGTGTCTTCCTTTTTATTTATAAAATTTAGACCTCTGCTTCATTCTGCACAGAATTTGAAGCATCTTTTCAAGCTGAGACAATTTAACATTACTAATAAGATTTACGGCAATCTTAATCCTTTAAATAATGCGGGTAAGAGATGTAATTAAGTATGTTTATCTGCAAACAAAACACTAGAACAGCAAATGACCCCCTTAGAAAAAAATCATCTCAGGCCAGGCATGGTGGCTCACGCCTGTAATCCCAGCACTTTGGGAGGCCGAGGTGGGCGGATCACGAGGTCAAGAGATCAAGACCATCCTGGCCAACATGGTGAAACCCCGTCTCTACTAAAAATACAAAAATTAGCTGGGCGTGGTGGCATGCGCCTGTAGTCCCAGCTACTCGGGAGGCTGAGGCAGGAGAATTGCTTCAACCCGGGCAGCGAAGGTTGCAGTGAGCTGAGATCGTGCCACTGCACTCCAGCCTGGCGACAGAGCGAGACTCTATCTCAAAAAAAAAAAAAAAAAAAAAGAAAGAAAAAAACATCTCAAAAAAATGATTTGATGGATGATAAATTCATGACAAGTATGTGTAAGGTCATTAATGAAAAGCAATTTAGTAGGCTAAAAGGATTTAGCCTATTTTCAAAACTTCCACATTAAAAGCTGATGCATCAAACTCAACATCTGGTGACAAATAGGCCACCATTCTTTCAAATATGAATTGAAGAGAAAATAATTATTAATTGTGCATATCTACCTATTTATACTATAGATTAGATTCCAGATTCTGCTAGATTCAATTCCAGATTAGATTCCAGATTCTGCTACAATCAATTCAGTATTATAGGCTTCACTTTTTAAAAATCTTTTTTATTTTTAAACAGAACTAACTTTTCCTTTTTGAATAACACTCAAAATATTTTTTTAAAGGGACTGAAAACCCTTTAACCACCCTTTGAACCAGTCTTCTGTCACTGTTATGCATTTTAGGTTGTTTCCCATTTTTAAACTAATATAAAAAATGACGTGATGACTATACGTTAGCAACATTTAAAATTGATTATAAAAATAACACATGAACATTACAAAAAATATAGGAAATATAAAACTCTATACTAAAAGGGATCACTGACAGCTTACAGAAACCCTGTGTTAGGATCTTGGTGGCCTTTTCTCTCAGTACTTTTAGGCACATCCACATTTATAACACTGGGATTTAAATCCAATAGCCTATTTGACATCTCTATCTGGATATCTCTCTCCACATCCCTAAACTTTAATCCCTCCAACAGTGTTCCTTACTCAGTCACAAAAAGCAAACATTTTGGAACATCCTTGACACCTCCCTTTCCTCACACACCACATTCATTCCATTCCACAGGCTGTTTACTCCACCTCCAAGCCTGTTCTTCAATAATAGTCCTTCTCCTCACTTGAACAACTCTACCCCAGACCCAGGCTATCACAAACCTTCTGACAGTCCTGTATCTGCTTCTACCTCTTTGCAACTGGTAGCCAGGATAAAATTTAATTTAATTTATTATTATTATTATTATTTGAGACAGGGTCTCACTCTGTTGCCCAGGCTGGAGTGCAGTGGCATGATCACAGCTCACTACAGCCTCAACCTCCTGGGCTCAAGTGATCCTCCCGCCTCAGCCTCCTGGGTAGGCTGGAGCTATAGGCATGTGCCACCACACTCGGCTAATTTTTTGTGGAGACGGAGTTTCGTCATGTTGCCCAGGCTGGTCTCGAACTCCTAGGCTCATGCAATCTGCCTGCCTTGGCCTCCCAAGTGTTGAGATTACAGGCATGAACCACTGCTTCCAGCCAGGGTAAGATTATAAAATGCAAATCTCATGTCACTCCCCTACTAAAATCCCTCTCTAATAGTTTACATTGCTCTTAGGCTAAGCTCCTGCCTGTCTGAGAGCTTTTGTACAAAACGGATAAGGAATATAGTTTCATCTCCTGAATTTTGACCTAACATTATGTTTTGTGAGTATTTTCTAACATCATGAGATAGCCTGTGAGAACGTCATTTTGAGTGACTGGAAAATGTTCCTCTTTATGAATCCATCATTTCCTTATTATTGGATATTGATGTTAGATATAAATGCCTCACATTAAGCAGCTAAGAAAACATGCTTTGATGGGCTGTTCCATGACTTAGGAAAATATTCATAGTACAATATTGAATTTTTTAAATACAGGAGACAAATTTGTATATATGCTTCAATCCTAATTTTGCAAATATGTTTATGCACATTAAACAAGACAATCAAAAATAGCAAATGTTAATGGCATTCATGAGGAATCAGATTGTCTAAAAAATTAAACATAGACTTTCTATATGATCCAATAATTGCACTTTAGTAATTAGAAGCAGGGACGTGAACAAATATTTGTAGCGCAATGTTCCTACTGGCATTGTTCACAATAGCCAAAAGATGGAAACAACCCAAACGTACACCAATGAATGGATGAACAAAACATGGCATGTAAGTACGTAAGTGTATATATATTTCATATAAGATAGTAACAAGTAGTATAGATTTTGAATGTTTTATATATATATATATATATAATAGAGTATTATCCAGCCTGAAAAGGAATGAAATTCTGAAACGAGCAACAATGTAGGTGATCCTTAAAGATATTTTGCTAAGTGAAATAAGCCAGACACCAGACACAAAAGGACAATATTGTATGATTCCACATATATGAGATACCTAGAGAAGTCAAACTCCTAGAGACAGAAAGTAAAATGGTGGTTACCAGGAGCTAGAACAAGTGGGGAATGGAAAGTTGGTGTTTAACAGGTATGAGTTTCACTGTGGGAAGATGAAAAAATTTGAGATGGATGGTGGTGATGGATGCACAAAAATGTAAATACACTTAATGCCACTGAGCTGTACACTTAAAAATGGCTAAAATGGCCGGGCATGGTGGCTCACGTCTGTAATCCCAGCACTTTGGGAGGCTGAGGCGGGCGGATCACCTGAGGTCGGGAGTTTGAGACCAGCCTGACCAACACGGAGAAACCCCACCTCTACTAAAAATATAAAATTAGCTGGGTGTGGTGGCACATGCCTGTAATCCCAGCTACTTGGGAGGCTGCAAAGTTCTCAGACAAGGTGGCAGAAGAAAAAAAAAAAAAGAAAAAAGGAATCTAAGTAATGTCTGTCTAAAGAAAAAAAAAAAACATGTTTAAGAGGTCATAATTAGAAGAGTAATAAAGCCAAGATTTTAAAAATTCAGCATTAAAAAAAAAATTTAGCATATATGGAATACAGACATTCAAAAACTATACCACTTACAAATATCTACTTTTATCTTACATAAAACCTCTTATAAATAGAAATACATTTTGGGGGGAAATATGGAGTTATTAAACTATAATTATTAAAAATATCACACCGAGATAGATATGTGTCTGCATTTCCCAGAATAAGAAGCCTGCCAGAATCCTCTCCATTAGTACTGTACTCTGCCAGTGACTTATAGACAGTAAGGATACTTCTATCTTTTCAGCCTTGATTTTCGTTATTTTCATATATTTTAAACTCAAAGACCAGTTTCTCAACAGATATAGTTCCCAAGTAGTTTTAACAGAATTCTGTTTAAAACAACACATACTTAATAAGGTATATCAGCATTTTGTTTTATACTGACCATTTGGTTATCTGCTAATACCTCTAATCTTTTGTGGAACAAGGTGGAATAACAGAAGACAGACAGACGTAGAGATAAGGCTTACACACACTGCTCAAAGCACAATCTCCATCAGAATCACTTGCAAGATGCTTACAAAAACCATCTTCTTAAAGCCCACACTATACTTACTGAATCAATGTCTGACACTGAGTCTAAGCATCTGCAGTTTAAACAAGCTCTCAGGATATTCCTATGCATAGCAAAGCCTGAGAGCCTCTAGAGATTAATAAAATTGCTATGGTTTCCCAAAAAAAACAGAATATGCCAGTTGTAAGAAACAAAAAATAAAACGCAGAGGCTATTTTTGTTGTAAACAGGAGGAAATGCTCAGAGAGCTTTGCTCTCCAAGCTTGGAAAGAGAGGCACACATAAACATTCCAGTGAGGCTGGGATGATGGTGGCGGGGAAGTGGGCCAGGAACACAAGAAAACACTTGCTGGCTTCTCCCTCATGGTGTCTGGGAAGGAAGAGTGGAAGGGAAACTGATCATTACGCTCACCTCAATTTCCCTCAGGTAGTTTTGAAATCTGTCAGATTTTTATTCTAAGAAAGATTGCACAAACAATTCCAAGCACTACATGTGGCCTACAGAGTAAGAAGGTGAACAAACCTAGAGTCAGGTTTGAAGACTCTGGGCAGATCAAAACAATCCACTACGGCCTTCATTTGAAAGTGCTTAAGAAGTGACTGACAGCTCCGGAGGAGTCTTTCTCTTCTCTCAACCAAAAGAAACCCAGTTTCACAAAGGGTGTAAGATTGCCCTAAGGCAAAATGAATCATCCTGGCCAAGTGCCACACAGTGGGTTTGGCTGACCTAATATTACATCTTTTCTTTTTACTCATTCAGGGAGAAGATCAGAATGCTGCTCATCAACATTCAAAATACTGGAGATGTACTTCAGAATAAATTTCCAGTTTCCTCTTCATCCCTTCTTGCTGAGTCTAGTGAGGGATGATGAAATGAGTAATTCTTGAGATTGAGAAACACTGCCAAGGACTGTGGTAAAACAGTATCTATGTTACATTTTATCTATTTAGAAACTGATCTGTAGGTTTAAAATATATAAAGAAAATCAAGGCTGAAAAGATAAAAGTAGCCCTATTGTAAGTCACTGACAGAATAAATTTTATCTAATACAGACAAATATATTGAGACCCAATACTTTGGTTCATTCAACGATCTGGTTATTTGGTATGCTGTGATGAGATGGTACCCCTGAAACAGACCAGATTTGCAGTTGATTCCACCAGGTAACCTGAAAGGTTTTTACTAGAAGTAAATAGGGCTTCAAGTCAGCACCATACTCCAGAAAGTTGTGTCACAAATGAAGCAGCAGAAGAGGCAAAGGCAGAAAAAGGAGGAGAAGAAGGTTAACTCCAAATTAATTAAGTAAATAAAGGAACTGGCTATCTACTTGGGCTCAGGAATCACAACTCAGAAAAAGGAGATGGCTGTAAAGACTTAAAATTTAATTTGCACACCTATCTCCTCTCCTGAGCTTTGCTCTTAAGTCAGGGTAATGGCAGGAAGACCCAGACTCTCACGGCCTGCTTGGAAAAAGAAAACAAATCACATCAACACTCTCTGGATTCCATGTCCCTCTGCTTTAAGTGAGTTTTGTCAGATTTGTTGTTATTAAGACAGAGGGCCCACTGAAATACTAACAGAACAACTTAATGGAAAGAAACAGCTCACCTGGGATAAAAGCTTGAGAAGGATTTTTAAAGCTTTTTTTTTTTTTTTTTTTTTTGGTTTTTAGATGTGCTCTCAACTTTCTGGAATAACAAAAATAAAACAAAACCAAACACAGAAGAAAAACAGTCCCCAGCAGCCCACACACAAAACTCCACTGGCATTATCTCCATCGCCATCTCCTAGCACAATTGCACCTTTTGTCATTTCTGGTGGAGGTACAGCTGCTGAAGAAGCCAAGACTTAGTGGAGAAAGCTAAGGCATGGAAGGGGGGAAGAAAATGCTTCCTTTGTTAATGAGAAGCCGTTTCCATTTAAAAGTTTCAACATACTATAGAATAGTGAATGCACTTTTGTGAGCAAAGGCAAAAAGCACACAATGAAGAAAAACTGCCTGTCAATTAAATCAACAGTCATCTGAAGGCACCACAAACCTTTTCTTCTTGAAAAAAGAGGGAAGGAAGGGAGGGAAGTAGGGAGGGAGTGTGGACATTTACTACACTTGGCTGAAGATGTGTCTAAAAGGTATAATAAATGTGACATATAGGGCTTCTAGAATGATACAGATTCATTTAATTATAATAGTAAGAAATCACAAGTTTAATATGTTTTTTAAAAGACCACAAAGCTATAACAAATTGTTCCAGCATGCATTAAAAACAGAGTGCTTGGGAAAGCATTTTATTGAATTTCACAAATATTACAGCGAGTTTATTTTCCTTCATGAAGCAATACTTTAAGACAGGTAAGGACAGGCTAGAGTTTCTGTTACACAACAGCAGGCTCCTGTGATAAACCTGATTACAATACCCTGTCAGAGGCAAACTTCCTGCTCAGCTATTTAAAAAAAAAAAAAAAAAAGAGTGCAGTACCTCACCCTTACTTATTCTTATTGTTGTTTTGAAGCAAAGATTCAGCGAGAAAAAGGTAATGCTAAGTGCACCTGTTAATCCAAACTGATATCAAGACTCTCCATAGCAAAGGAAAATTAACAAGGAATAAAACTATCAGAAGTAATGAGAAAGCACTGTAATTATTTATGGAAAAAGAATAAAATGAATTCCACATGTATCATGATACATAAACAGTCCACCTTGCATTTTTAATCTGCTCGACTTTTCTTAATGACAGTAAGCCTACCATGTAGCAGCAAAAAATACTTTTTTTTTTTTTTTTTTTGAGACAGGGTCTCACTCTTACGCAAGCTGTAGTGCAGTGGCTCAATCACAGCTCACTGCGGCCTCCACTTTCTGGACTCAGGTGATCCTCTCGCCTCAGCCTCCTGAGTAGCTGGGACCACAGGCAGGTGTTGTCGCACTTGGCTAACTTCTATATTTTTTGTAGAGCCAGAGTTTCACCACGTTGCCCAGGCTGGTCTTGAACTCCTGGACTAAAGGGATACTCCTGCCTCAGCCTCCCAAGGTGCTGGGATTACAGGCATGAGCCACCGTGCCCAATAACAAATAATATTTTTTTATGTTCAAAATCTAGTATTCTTGGAGTTTGTGGTGAACATATTGCTTTATGTGAAATATAGTCTTGGCCCTGAGGATGAGACCTCTTCAGTTTCTTTTTTTTTTTTAACCATTTGAACTGCCAGCAAGAGATCTTTTTAGAAACATGTTGCCAACTTGCAAAGACAAACACAAACCTTATGAACAAATACAAAATTATGAACTGGTGACCAATGAGGATTTGCCAAATGAACAGGAGACAATAATTTGTTTTGGCCCCAGGATCAGAGCTGGTAAAAACCTACTGGAGTCCTCCTTCATATGTATCTGTTCTTCAAACACTCTGCTGATTGTTGCATAGCCAGGTTCCAATTTCACATATCTGTAGTAGTGAAGTTTAAAAGACGGTATCCAGAAGAGTAGATAATCTCAAAATAATTTCGATTTGATTTTGGCAGGGTTTTGTGATCAGTGTTGCAGCAGAATTACCTTGGCCATTACTCGGAATTTAGTTTAGGCTAGTGTAAAACCAAGTTCCCATTCTCTCCTCCTGAGAGGGAGAGGTGAAGAAAGCCCCGGGCATGCTGGGTACTGGGGCATACTGGCCCAGGAGGGAACAAAATCATAGGTAATCCACACAAAATTATCGGCTTCCCTTAGCAAACATGAGGTATGATTCTAAAAGAAATATAAATGCAGCCTCAGATACATTTTCTAGCCTGAGTAATTCACTATTGGTTTCAGTATACTGGTAAGAATACGAACTGCTAAGTTTTTCATGAGTGATACTGACACACCCGTAGCTCTTTATTTTTAAACGTCCTTGCTTACAAGAAGAAGTTATATCCCTTATATATTTACCACTAAAATTTAATAGAATGTTTTTTTCTTTAAAATTCCCTTAACCAAATGCCACTATTTAGTGGCCTTCTGATATATTGTGTAATAAATACATCAGAAGCATTCTGGAAATTTCCTACCTATGTGAGAAAAACTCCCCAACAGATCAATTTGAATTTTTCTGAAAATAAAGTATTTATACTTACTGTTTTATAGCTATTTCAAATCATGTAATCAATAAACACAGACTGAGTCCTTATTTTGTATACAAATTATAGTAGGTCTTATGGAATCTATAATTCAGATAACAAAATAGCACTAAATATGGTCTTTATGCTCAATTAATTTACACTTTTAGTTAGGGATGTAAGACATATACAAACAAACCATGCATGACAAACTGTCTTTTACACCTCTCTTTTATAAATTCTATTTAGACAACATCCTTTAGCTGTCTTTAAATTTTTGAAAAATACAAGCGAATACATAAAACATATCTATAAGCTATGAAGCATGATAATAATAAAAACCTATGAATCCATTACCTGACTTAAGAACTAAAACATTATCAATATTGTTGTATCTACCAGTGTACTTCTTCCCTATCCCAGCCCTCTGTTTCCCGCTCCAGAGGTAACTAGTTTACTGAATTCTGCTCATTGTTAACTTGCCTTTTAAAAAGATGGTATTATACCATAGTATATAGTTTTCTGAGCTTTGCCCTTTTTTAAAGTTATTATTATTATTTGAGACAGGGTCTTGCTCTGTCAGCCAGGCTGGAGTGCAGTGGCACGATCATAGCTCACTGCAGCCTTGACCTCCCAAGGCTCAAGCAATCCTCCCACGTCAGCCTCCCCAGTAGCTGAGAATACAGGCAAGCCACTGTGTCTAGCCCGAGCTTTGCCTTTCACACTCTATATAATGTTTCTTAGGTTCATTCATGTTGCTTGTAGCTGCAGTTCATTAATTTTCATAGTTGTTTAATGTACCATTATATGACTATATCATATTTTATCCATTTTCCTGTTGATAGACATTTAGATTGTTTCTGGTTTTGTTTGGCTTATTTTTTTATTACTTAGCTACCTTGTTTCAGTCTTCTAAAGTATACTCGGGAGTAATGGACCAGGATGAACATAACTTATAATCAATGATTCAGAAATAAAATTACACAGATACACAGGTAGGTAGGTAGATAGACAGATAGGGAAAATGGCATAAATGATCAAACAATGGCATAAATTGCTGACAACAGTTAAATCTGGATACAGGAAATATGAGTATATATCCCATATATTTGTATTATTCTTAGTTTTGCAACTTTTCTATAAATCTAAAATTATTCCAAAATAATTTTTTTAAAGTGCTCTCCAAGATGTAAGTAAAAAAAAAGTGCAATGGTTGTTACCAAGATATAATCTCATATTATTTTCTATACTTATCTTTCCACCAAAATCTCTAAGAAGTCTCTCTGCTTTCTGATTCTGTCCCTTCACTCAAAATTAATTTAAAAAGATGAAATTAACTGCTGGCAAGGATGCAAAGAAAAGCAAACTCTTGCACATTGTTGGTGAGAATGTAAATTACCATAGCCATCACGGAAATGAAATGGAGGTCCCTCAAAAAACTTAAAATAGAACTACCATATGATCCAGCAATCCTACTTCTGGGTATATATCCAAATAAATCAAAATCAGTACGATGAAGGGGTTCACTGCAGCATAATTCGCAAAAGCCAAGATATGGAATCAACCTAAGTGTCCACTGATGGATGAATGGATAAAGAAAATGTAGCGCACATATAGAGTGGGAAACTATTCAGCCTTGAACTAAAAGGGAAATTCTGTCATTTGCGACAACATGAGTGAATCTGGAGGACATTACGCTAAGTAAAATAGGCCAGGCACAGAAAGACAAATACTACATGACCTCACTTATATGTAGTATCTAAGGCTGGGTGAAGCTGAGAAGGGAGGGAATGGGGAGTTGTTGGTTAAAGGGTACAAAGTTTCAGAAGACAGAAGGAACAGGTTTTGAGATCTACTGCACAGCAGTGACTGTAATCAATAATGGATAGTCATGCGTAGCTTAATGACAGAGATACTTTCTGAGAAATGCATCACTGAGCAATTTCATTACGCGAAGACTGTACTTAAACTAGTACAGCGCACTACACACCTAGGCTATATGACATAGCCTATTACTCCCAGGCTACAAACATGTACTACATGTTATGTGCTGAATAGTGTAAGCAACTGTAACAGAATGCTAAGTATTTAGGTATCTAAAGATAAAAACGTACAGCAAAAATACGGTATAAACAAACTGTACACCTCTATAGGGCACTTACCATGAATGAAGCTTGCAAGACTGAAAGTTGCTCTGGGTCAGCCAGTAAGTGGTGAGAGAATGTGAAGGCTTACAATATGACTGCATACTACACAAACACTGTACACTTAGGCTACACAAAATTTATATTAAAAAACTTTTTTCTTCAGTAATAAATCATCCTTACTGTATTTTTTTCCTACATAAGCTTAAAAAAATTTTAAACTTTTTGACTCTTGTAATAAAACTTAGGTGAAAACACAAACATACTGTACAGCTGTACAAAAATGTTTCCTTTCTTTATATCCTTATTCCATAAGCTTTTTTCTATTTAAAAATTTTTATCTTTTTACTTTTTAAATTTTTTTGTTAAACACTAAAACACAAACATACACATCAGCCCAGGCCTGCATGGCGCTGGGGCAGCAGCACACACAGGGCTGTCGTCTCCTGTGACAACGACGCCTTTTTCCGGAATATCTCCTGAGGAACCTGCCTCAGGTTCTTAACCTTTTTTTTTAATAAGTAGAAAAAGTACACTCTAAAGTAACGATTAAAAGTTTAGTAAATACACAAACCAGCAACAGTAACACAGTTATTATCAAGTATTGCGTATTCCAAATGATATAAATATATTAAATTATCACATGTACCCCAGAAATAGATACATATATCATGTATCAGTTAAAAAAATTAAGCATACCAAAAAAATTCTTACACCTTAGAGGGAAATAAAGTTGGGGAATAAAAGAAACAGGAAAGTAATTTTTAAAAGGTATTCTGTACCGTACATAATTGTATATGCTATACTTTTATACTACTGGCAGCACAGGTCTGTTCATAGCAGCATCACCACAAACCCACGAGTAATATGTTGTGCTAAGAGGTTATGAAGGCTACATCATTAGGTGACAGAAATTTTTCAGCTCCATTACAATCTTATTGGACCACCATTGTATATGTGATCCACTGTTGACTTGAACAGTTATACAGCACAGGACTGTATTGTATAATTTAAAATAAGAGAGTAAATTTCAATTGTCTCACCATAAAAATGATAGGTGAGGTGACAGATAAGTTAATTAGCTTGATTTAATCATTTCACATGGTATACGTATCTCAAATCACACTGTACCCCATCATGCATATAATTACAATTTGTCAATTAAAAACAATATTACTTCAAAAAAGGAAAAAATAGGTCAACAAAAGGGATTATTACTATGGCAGGCAGTAACATGGTTTATTTAGGAAAAAAGATTTAAGCAAAGATCAGATTACTGACAATATTCATGAATAAAGACTACAATTTTTTAGGTAACACCTAAAAAGCATCTGAATACTGACTCGATTTCTAAATGTCTAAAAACTAGTATTCACAACGCTTCTGTTTCTGCTCATGAAGGACTAATGACTATGAGAATTGACCTTCCACTATATCCAACAGAAAACTGGAAAAAATATACGAAAGAACAGTTCAAGCATTGGACAACAGACAGCATGGGGCACTAATCCCTAAGAGAAGAGAAACAAATGGCTCCAGCTTACTGCCTGGAGGCAGTTTCCAAACTGTAGTGCAACGGTGGGAAGTGAAACAGAGCTAAGTGGTCTTGATGAGCTGAGGAGACGAGGCCGGTGTTCCTAGAAGCTGAGGTGGCTAAAATTTGCAAGCCGAGTGCCAGAAAGGATAAAATGCATAGACAGAGAGATCCAGATACCTGTAAAGGGGACATCTCATGTGTCTGGCTGAGTATCAATACGTGCATGTATGAGAAAATATCTGGGGCCAGGGGAAAAAAATAACAGAAAAGAGTAGATCAAACAATTTCCAAAGCTCACAGAAGTCAACAGCCAAAGTGCTGAGACTTCGTAATACCAGGGGCATTGGGTAGAGTCTTTAGAAGGGATGTCCCTTAGTAGTGAGGCTAAAATATCCAGAAAAAAGAGACTATGAACACCAAACCACACACACCAAAACTTAAAAACAAGCTTCCAAAAGATTGAACTGTTCAAGTTACTTAATTATATACTAGAACAAAAAATCTAGCACTCAACAACGTAAAATTTACAATGACTGCATCCAATAAAAAATACCAGACATGCAAAGAGGCAGGAAAATGTGATACATAACCAATCAATAGAAACAGACCCAGAAATAACAAAGACAATGGAATTGGTAGACTAGGGTTTTAAAACATCTATTACAAATATTGTCAATACAGTCAAGAATATAAAAGAAAACAAGAACATAATGAGAAGAGAAAGAGAAGAAATAAGACTAAAATTGAAGTTCCAGAAATGAAAAATACAGTATCTGAAATGAAAAACATATCGAATGGGTTTAACAACACATTAAAAGATATTCAAGAAGTAAAGATCACTGAATTTGAAGATGTAACAATAGAAATTATCAAAACAAAACATACTAAGCAGAAAGACTGAGAAATAAAAAGAAGCAAAAGCCTCAGGGAGCTATGATACAATATCGAGTGGTCTAACATGTAATTAGTGTTCCAGAAAAAAGCAAGGGGAGGCCAAAACAATTTGAAGAAATAATGGATGAAAAATTCCCAAATTTGTTGAAAACTGTACACCCATAAATCTAAGGTAAATAAAACCCAAGCAGAAGGCTGGGTGCAATGGCTCCTACCTGTAATCCCAGCACTCTGGGCGGTCAAGGTGGATGGATCACCTGAGGTCAGGAGTTCAAAACCAGCCTGGCTGACATGGTGAAAGCCTGTCTCCGCTAACAGCAATAGTACAAAATTAGCCAGGTCCGTGGTGGCGCATGCCTGTAATCCCAGGTACTCAGGAGGCTGAGGCAAGAGAATCACTTGAACCTGGGGGCGAAGGTTGCAGTTAGCCGAGTTCGTACCACTGCAATCCAGCCTGAGCAACAAGAGCAAAATACTGTCTTAAAAAAAAAAAAAAAAAATTAAAACAACAAACAAAACCCAGCAGAGGAAGCAAAGAACTGTGACAAAGCACATAATAATCTAATTGGTGAAATCCACTGATAAAGAGAAATCTTAAAAAGCAGCTAAAGGAAAAAAGGCACATTACATAGAGAATAGTAAAGATAAGAATTATGGCAGATTGACATCAGAAATTAGGCAGGCCCGAAGACAATGTAATGACATCTTTAAAGTAGTGAAAAAAAGGTATGAGCCCAGAATTCTATACCTACTGAAAATATCTTTCAAAAATTAAGGCAACGTTAGGACTTTTTTTTTTTTTAGAACAAGAAAAGCCACAATAATTCATTGCTAGCAGATCTGTACTATAAGAAATGTTAAAGGACTTTTTTTAGACAGAAATAGGGATCTAAATAAAAAGATTATCAGAAATGGAAAACACATAGGTAAATAAAAAATGATTTTTCTCATTTTAAATCTCTTGAAGAGATAAATGACTGCTTACAGGAAAAAAAAATTCCCAATGCATTATGGGACTTATAATAAGATAGAAGTGAAATGTTTGACACTAAAGGATGGGAGGAAGGAAGTGGAAGTATTCTGTTGTAAGGGTCTTACTCTATACAAATAACAGCATATTATCAGTTGAGGTAGACTGAGAAAAGGTAAAGACGAATACTGTAAACCCTAGATCAACCACAAAAGAAAGAAAGCAAACAGGTATAGTTAATAAATCAATAGTGGAGATAAAATGAAATCATAAAAATATTCTTAATTAAGCCTGGGCATCATGGCAAGACCCTTGTTTCTAAGAAGTTTTATTTATTTATTTATTTATTTTTTATTTAGCAGGCTATAGTGGTGTGTGCTCATAGTCCTAGCTACTGGGGAGGCTGAGGCAGGAGGAGTGCTTAAGCCCAGGAGTTTGAGGTTACACTGAGCTATGATCATGCCACTGCACTCTAGCCTGGGTGACAGAATAAAACCCTATCCTTAAAAAAAAAAAAAAAAATTCTTAATTAATCCAAAAGAAGGCAGGAAAAGAAGAAAAAAAGGAAAAAAAACCAGATGAGACAAGTAATATCAAGATGGTAAATTCAAGCCCAACTATATTGATAATTATATCAAATGTAAATGGCTTAAACACACAAATTAAAAGGCAGAGATTATCAATTAGATGTTTAAAAATCAACACCCAATGACATAATAACTACCAGAAAACCACTTTAAATATAAAGACACAGATAGGTCAAAAATAAAAGATTGAAAAAGATATACTGTGCAAACATCAATTTAAAAAAACTTGGACTGGCTATATTAATATCAGACAAGTAGATGTAAAAACAAGAAATAGCATCAGGAGAAAAAGTGACATTAGATAATGATAAATGAGTCAATTTATCAAGAAGACAAAATACTATAAATGTTACACACCTAGTAATAGAGCTCCAGTAACAGAAGCAAAAACTGATAGGATGTGAAAGAAAAAGTTGCAATCATAGTTGGAGATTTAGAAACTCTTCTCTCAGTAATTGATGAGTAAAAATTAGTATTTGAATAGTTTCAGATCAAATAAACATAACTCCTTTCATCTCTTAATTTACAAAACTTGTCTCAAATTGTTAAAATTTAAAAGAGGAAGAAAACAGTTTAGATGTGACACAATACTGAGAAAATAATATTTCAGATTGAAATCTTGAATCGCCATCAGAAATAAATGCAACTATTATAGTTGTAGGCACTTCTAATCACACTGCCCGTAAGTGGGCAATGTAAATCTTTTTCTCTTTTTCTTGCAATGGAGTTTCACTGTGTTACCTGGCTGGAGTGCAGTGGCAAAATCTCAGCTCACTGCAACCTCCCAAGTAGCTGGGACTACAGGCATGCAACATCATGCCTAGCTAATTATTATATTTTTAGTAGAGACGGTTTGACCATGTTGGCCAGGATGGTCTCAATCTCTTGACTTTGTGATCCACCTGCCTCGGCCTCCCAAAGTGCTGAGATTACAGGCGTTAGCCACTGTGCCCAGCCGGTAATGTAAATCTTAACTAAAGGCATACACTAGGCTTCTGGGAAATGTAAGCCACAGTGGTTATTACAGAAACAGTCTTTTAATTTGGTGCATTATCACTCTCTCTTGCAGTCCCCTAAACATTTAGTAATAATGGGATCTATTACTATTTGAAAGAACACAGAAAATAAATTTTTGAAAATAATTACTTTTAAATAGCGAAATTTGAGTGTCTATGTGAGTATATTTAAAATGAAACTAAACTTCTTAAAAAGGAAATTATCGGTTAGATACCATTTACAAGCATATAAACTCAGTGCAGGAAACGATATCCTTTGCAAAAAGTTGAATATATAGTAACCGAAATTATAAAATAATATCATCATGAGAAACAAGATACATTATCCTTTCCCATATCCATGGGCCTCCTGGAACCTAATTTGAGAAAATCTAGAAATGAAGGACAAGGTATAGCTCAGAAGTAGAGCAATGGACTGCAGATGAAGAGAAAACCTAGAAATGAACACATTCAAAAGTTAACAGAATCTAAAATGAAAACTTTATTTTCCAAAATGGTACCCTTTTTTTTTTTTTTTTAATCCAAGCAGCTTGATTACCCTCTTACTCTCTATCTTGGGGGAAAAGTTTTTCCAGCCTAGGGTATGGAAGGGAGGCTACTGCCACTTGAATATCTGCAATATGTCTGCATTTTCAATATATTGTCTCAAATAATCTTCATGAAAAACCCTAATGAAGAATAGGTTTACTTATTCCAAAGGCATATTTCTTCTTAGATTTGTTTCCTTATTGGAAAAATAAGAAAATTGGACTAAATGACTTCCAAATTTCCCTCCAGCTTTAATATTCCATGATTCTACATAAAGTATTCTGGTGTCTGTTCCTGAGAAGCTTATAACTTGGTTAGTGAGTTAAAGATAACAACATGATGATTTCAGGCACTAGCAAAACATACAAATAACCTTAACTAAGCAAAAATTGAGTAGTGAATGTCTCTGAGAATTTTTGGAAATTAAGAGAGAAAAGGAGAAAGTGGAGGGAAGGAAGGGGAGGTGGGAAGAAAGAAGGGAGAGATACAGAAGAAATTTTTATTAACCAAGACAAAGCTGACAGCTAATGCAAGAGCGATAACTTAGTTTTACTAGTCGCTCTAGGAAAACTGAGTAACTATGAAGACATAAAGACATACACCTAGAGTTAGGGAAGCAAATGTCCAAGCTTGCTTTCTGCTCTCCAAATCTATTGAAATTGCTCCACTCACGTTGTTCTGAGGGTGAAATCAGTTTCGGTTTAAAAATCTAATTCAAAATAAACCATTAATTAATTATGTTTATACAATATCCTTGATAGTTTTTCATGTGGAGTATCAATTATTCTTTTTGTACCAGTGCCAACTTCTATTTGTGTCATGTATAGTTTACAAAGTTCTTTCACATCTGTGATCTCATGTGATCCCTGCTAAACCTCTGCATGATAAATAGTTCAGCTGATATCCCAATTTTACATATAAGCAGACACCTCAGAAAGGCAGAATGCCTTGCCACGGTCACACAGATGGTAGTCTGACTTAGAACTACAGTGTTTAGTCATTTTACTCATTGTATCATCTTTTAGCCTATTTGCCGACTTTTCTGCCCTTCTCACTATCTTAGTTCTTCAAACACTTAAATAGGTTCTATGAAGACGCAGTAAGAATTTGTTACACTATACTTCTATAAGTACTCATTTTGGAGCATTGAGCCAGAAGGAAATGGATAACTACAAATACAGCTGTATGGCATGAAACATACCACAACACTTTTTATCTCAGGTTATTAAATGCTGGCAGAATTTGCACTGAGTTAGCATGTGGGTCACTATGAGTGACAGCTCCTTTGAAGTGGGCAGCTCCTGTCTGCAGGCAGGCTGTCCTTAGAGCACATGGATGCCCAGGTCCACAGCTGTGGCTTGGGTGGCTGCGGTGGCACCTGGGGAGCTCCTGCCCCAACTCAGAAGGGATGACTAGCTTTAGAGAGAAGCAACCTGCTCCAGGGCCTTCTCTCTGCTGAGAGCTGAGGAAATGACGGGATGGCCTGCCTGCAGAGAGGAGCTGTCCATTCCAGAGTCTCCTTTCTACTAGGATCTGAACACTCGTCAGGACACCCTGGCTGCAGAAAGGAGCTGCCCTCTGTGGGAGACTGAGCTGTTTTATCACTCAACAAAGCTCCTCTTCAGTTTGCTCACCCTCCACTTATCAGTGTACCTCATTCTTCCTGGTTGCAGGACATGAACTCAGGACCCACAGAATGGCAAGGCTACAACAGTTGTAACACAAACAGGGCTGAGACATGCCCCTTAGTCGCCATGCTGCAGGCAAAGAGAAGGAAAGATGAGCTGTGGCACTTCGGGGAGTCCAGACCCGGGAGCTCCCTGAGCCAAGGCTGTGGCTCCCTCTTTGAGGCCCTGTGGTTCCTGGCATCTCCAAACTCCCAGGCACCACCATGTTCCCCAGTGCCAAGCCGCAGAAACTGCTTGCAATGTGACTGGTCTGGCCACAGCCTCATGGGAAGCTGGCAACCACGCTGGCACCTGGAGCTGCCTGCCTCGCTGCAGCAGGTGGCACGTCTGACTATGCGCCATGGCCAGACCCCACGATTGCTCAGACACCCCTCACCATTCCATGCCTGACTTGCCCTTGACAGGCATGAGACCCAGGCAGGTAGTGTGTGCCAAGCACAGCCTGCTAGGCAGAGTAGGTGAAATGAGCCTAGTGGGCCCAAGCAAAATTTGGGCAAAGGTACCACCAGCCACAAAGGCTTCCAGCCAGAAAAACGGCACTCTAAAGATCCCGTACAAATATGACATCCTTCTGATTGCCTTTGATATTACAGCATAACTACAAAGAGAATTACTTTACAAAACACTCAGGGGCTCTATGAGCTCTGCCAGGAGCACTCTTAATGCTTTAAGCACCTACTGTGCCATCATCATTATTGATTTTCTCTTCTTCAATTGTATATTCTCTAATTCTGTCAGATCTGTGTTTGTCAATGGATTTGCAAGCACTTCTCCTATATTAATTTCAAAGATAACATATTTCATGCTGAAACTTCCACAGAATTTGCAATTTCACTTTGGGTCTGCATTACATTAACACTGACAGGCTGGAAAGGGATACACCTCCACATTAAGTTGAACATCAAAGGATGGATATCTGAATAGAAGTTACTTTTCATCAAGGTCAGGCCACTATTAAACAGCACTCAACAAATGACTCTTACCCTGCCAACAATGTGGAGGTCATGAAGTTCTATGAAAATAATTCCTTAAGTAGGTGAACGGAGGAAAGCATTTAATAGCTAGTACACCAAAAACTTCTGATGAGAACCCAGGGAGATAACCTTTAAGTATCATCAATAGTGACACAAACTCATAATCAAAGGACAGAAATCCATCCATTGGAGACATCGGAAAACAGATCTAGAAAAAGATAAACTAACATAAGTGAAGAACTTAAAATAGTGCCTTTAGAAACATGGTAATAACTTTCTTCTCTTTCCTCCATAGCAATATAGTGCGCAAATAACAACACAAAACATATCTTTTATTAAAAAAAATTTTTTTTGAAATTACCTAAAGGTCTCTATATAAAAGTTCTCAAGTTTAGTCTCAACATACCATACTACAGCTATATTTGAGCATAATCTAAAGGATTAGAGGAATCCACATAAGGAAAATAAAAAATAATTCTACTCTTCATTAAATTATGACTGATATTCCATATTTGGATAGAACACAAAACCAGATTACATTTTTAAAAGCCCCAACACCAAATAATAAGTCAAGCAAAAAATAGAAATCACCATACCACTCTTTTCTTATTAGAGACTAGAAAGTAGAAAAGAAAATAACTGGGGGATCAATCCAAGATGGCCGTTCAGGAACAGCTCAGGATTGCAGCTCCCAGTGAAAGCGCAGAGGGTGAGTGGACACCACATTTTTATTGCCCACGGACTAGGAAATTCCCAGGCGGAGGAGCCCCATGGGTCACCGGCCCGGCTGTGTCCGCCAGCGCGGCTGCTTTGTCAGTGCCCCGGCACAGCGGTTCTCCATACAAAATACACTAGTCCGGGTGCCCTTTTGGCTGGCAATTGGAGCCAGGGGAAGTCGCCCATTCAACTGTTTAAAAAGGGGACTGAACAGGGAACCAGGACAATAGATTCCAGGGCAAAAAAAAAGCGCCACGAATCTCAGTGCAGCTGTTTACGCCAGCGCAGTGAGTCTCCGCATGGGAAAACACACAGACCCCAGCGCCTCTTCAACAGGCGACTGGAACACCAACTTAAAAAAAAAAAATGCGGCCGGGTGCGGTGGCTCAAGCCTGTAATCCCAGCACTTTGGGAGGCCGAGGCGGGTGGATCACGAGGTCAAGAGATCGAGACCATCCTGGTCAACATGGTGAAACCCCGTCTCTACTAAAAATACAAAAAATTAGCTGGGCATGGTGGCGCGTGCCTGTAATCCCAGCTACTCAGGAGGCTGAGGCAGGAGAATTGCCTGAACCCAGGAGACGGAGGTTGCGGTGAGCCGAGATCGCGCCATTGCACTCCAGCCTGGGTAACAAGAGTGAAACTCCATCTCAAAAAAAAAAAAAAAAAAAATGCTCTGAGGC
The DNA here is from genome assembly GCF_009761245.1 of Sapajus apella. NCBI lineage: Eukaryota > Metazoa > Chordata > Mammalia > Primates > Cebidae > Sapajus > Sapajus apella. The sequence goes on from NW_022436971.1 coordinate 15,661,503, forward strand.
AGGAAGCCAGGGCCTGATCCCACCCCCACAAAAGAAGAGCAATCAGAAACTCTCTGGATTGAGAGTTTCACAGCAAGCGCAGCTGAACCCGGGACGGTCCAGCTCGGTGGGAGAGGGGCCTCCGCCATTACCGAGGCACTCCAACACTACGGAGGTAGTCAACCAATGCCGAGGCAGCCCGCCGTTGCCAAAGCAACCCGTCATTGCTGAGGAAGCCCACCGTTGCCAAGACAACCCGCCATTACAGAGAGAGCCCACCAATACAGAGGTGGGCCACCAATGCCGAGGCAGTTCTAACTACACCCATATAAACAGGACAGCAGGGAAGTTCACTCGTCAGCTGGGCGGAACCCACAGCAGCTCAGCAAAGCCTCTACAGGCAGACAGTGACTAGGCTGCCTCCTTGCTGGGCAGGACAGCTCTGAAGGAAAAAAAAAAAGAAGGCAAGCCGGGCGTGGTCACTCAAGCCTGTAATCCCAGCACTTTGGGAGGCCGAGGCGGGTGGATCACAAGGTCAAGAGATCGAGACCATCCTGGTCAACATGGTGAAACCCCGTCTCTACTAAAACTACAAAAAATTAGCTGGGCGTGGTGGCACGTGTAATCCCAGTAGCTGTAATCCCAGCTACTCAGGAGGCTGAGGCAGGAGAATTGCCTGAACCCAGGAGGCAGAGGTTGCGGTGAGCCGAGATTGTGCCATTGCACTCCAGCCTGAGTAACAAGAGCGAAACTCCGTCTCAAAAAAAAAAAAAAGAAGGCAGCAGCACAAAGGAAACTCATAAACAAAGCCCTAAATCCCTGGGACAGAGCACCTGGGAACAAAACGCGGTTTATGAGTTCTGCTGCAGCAGACCTAAACGTACCTGCCCAGCAGCTCTGAATGAACGGAGCTCACAGCTCAGCATTTGAGCTCCTATAAAGAACAGACTGTCTCCTCAAGCAGCTCCCTGACCCCTGTATATCCAAAGAGCCACCTCATAAAGGAGAGATCTGACACTTGGCGGGTATCCTTCTGGGACAAAGATAGCAGAAGAAGAAAACCGGTAGGAACCCTTACTGTTCTGCAGCAGCTGCTTGTGATCCCCAGGCAAGCAGGGCCTGGAGTGGACCTCAGCAGACCTACAGCAGAGGGGCCAGACTGTTAGAAGGAAAACTAAGAAACAGAAATAAACTCATCATCAACAAACAGAACATCCACTCAGAGACCCAATCTGAAAGCCAGCAACTACAAAGACGACAGGTGGATAAATCCATAAAGATGGGGAGAAACCAGCACAAAAAGGATGAAAACACCCGAAGCCAGAACACCTCTCCTCCTCCAAGGGATCACAACTCCTCACCAGCAAGGGAACAAGGTTGGATGGAGAACGAGTGTGATGAAATGACAGAATCAGACTTCAGAATGTGGGTAGTAAGAAACTTCTGTGAATTAAAAGAACATGTTCTAACCCAATGCAAGGAAACTAAGAACTCTGAAAAAAGATTTGGCAAAATGCTAACGAGAGTGGACAAAATAGAAAGGAGTATAAGTGAATTGATGGAGCTGAAAAACACAATACGAGAACTTCGCGAAGCATGCACAAGTTTCAACAGCCGAATTGACCAAGCAGAAGAAAGGATATCAGAAGTCGAAGATCAACTCAATGAAGTAAAACGGGAAGGCAAGAATAGAGAAAAAAGGGTAAAAAGGAATGAACAAAATCTCCAAGAAATGTGGGACTATGTGAAAAGACCTAATCTACGTTTGATAGGTGTACCTGAATGCGACGAAGAGAATGAATCCAAGCTGGAAAATACTCTTCAGGATATTATCCAGGAAAACTTCCCCAACCTAGCAAGGCAGGCCAATATTCAAGTCCAGGAAATACAGAGAACACCACAAAGATATTCCTCAAGAAGAGCAACCCCAAGGCACATAAACGTCAGATTCACCAGGGTTGAAATGAAGGAGAAAATACTAAAGGCAGAGAGAAAGGTCGGGTTACCCACAAAGGGAAGCCCATCAGACTCACAGCAGATCTCTCAGCAGAAATTCTACAAGCCAGAAGAGAGTGGGGGCCAATATTCAACATCCTTAAAGAAAAGAACTTTCAACCCAGAATCTCCTATCCAGCCAAACTAAGCTTCCTAAATGAAGGAAAAATAAAATCCTATGTGAACATGCAAGTACTTAGAGATTTCATCACCACCAGACCTGCTTTACAAGAGCTCCTGAAAGAGGCTCTACACATATAAAGGAACAGCCAGTACCAGCCACTCCAAAAACATGCCAAATTGTAAAGAGAATCAACACAAAGAAGAATCTGCATCAACTAATGGGCAAAACAGCCAGCTAGCACCAAAATGGCAGTATCAAATTCACACATAACAATATTAACCCTAAATGTAAATGGACTAAATGCCCCAATCAAAAGACACAGACTGGCAAATTGGATAAAAAGCCAAAGCCCATCGGTGTGCTGTATCCAGAAAACCCATCTCACATGCAAGGATACACAAAGGCTCAAAATAAAGGGATGGAGGAAGATTTACCAAGCCAATGGAGAGCAAAAAAAAAAGCAGGAGTTGCAATTCTCATCTCTGATAATTAGACTTTAAAGCAACAAAGATCAAAAGAGACAAAGAAGGACATTACATAATGGTAAAAGGATCAATGCAACAAGAAGAGCTAACGATCCTAAATATATACGCACCCAATACAGGAGCACCCAGATACATAAGGCAAGTCCTTAATCACTTACAAAGAGATTTAGACTCCCACACAATTATAGTGGGAGACTTTAACACCCCATCGTCAATATTAGACAGATCAACCAGACAAAAAATTAACAAGGATATCCAGGACTCAAACTCAGACCTGGACCAAGCAAACCTAATAGACATTTACAGAACTCTCCACCCCAAATCCACAGAATATACATTCTTCTCAGCACCACATCACACCTACTCTAAAATTGACCACATAATTGGGAGTAAATCACTACCCAGCAAATGCAAAAGAATGGAAATCATAACAAACAGTCTCTCAGACCACAGTGCAATCAAGTTAGAACTCAGAATTCAAAAACTAACCCAGAACCGCACAGCCTCATGGAAAATGAACAACCTGCTCTTGAATGTTGACTGGATAAACAATGAAATGAAGAGAGAAATAAAGATGTTCTTCGAAACCAACGAGAATGAAGACACAACATACCAGAATCTCTGGGACACATTTAAAGCAGTCTCTAGAGGAAAATATATAGCAATAAGTGCCCATATGAGAAGCAAGGAGAGATCAAAAATTGACACCCTATCGTCAAAATTGAAAGAGCTAGAGGAGCAAGATCAAAAAAACTCAGAACCTAGCAGAAGACAAGAAATAGCTAAGATCTGAGCAGAACTGAAGGAGACAGAGACATTAAAAAACTCTTCAAAAAATTCAATAAATCCAGGAGCTGGTTTTTTGAAAAGATCAACAAAATAGACAGACCACTAGCCAGATTAATAAAAAAGAAAAGAGAGAATAACCAAATTGATGCAATAAAAAACGATAAAGGGGATATCACCACAGATTCCACAGAAATTCAAACCATAATCAGAGATTATTACAAACAACTCTATGCACATAAACTAGTAAACCTGGAAGAAATGGATAAATTCCTGGACACTTGCCTCCTCCCAAGCCTAAACCAGGAAGAAGCCGAAACCCTGAACAGACCCATAACAAGGTCTGAAAAAGCCCAGGTCCTGACAGGTTCACAGCCGAATTCTACCAGATATACAAAGAGGAGCTGGTACCATTCCTTCTGAAACTATTCCAAACAATACAAAAAGAGGGAATTCTTCCCAAATCATCTTATGAGACCAACAACATCCTGATACTAAAACCCAGCAGAGACTCAACAAGAAAAGAAAACTTCAGGCCAATATCCATGATGAACATAGACGCAAAAATCTTCAATAAAATACTGGCAAGTCGACTGCAACCAGCACATCAAAAAGCTTATCCACCATGATCAAGTAGGCTTCATCCCGGGGATGCAAGGCTGGTTCAACATACACAAGTCTATAAATGTAATTCACCACATAAACGGAACCAAAGACAAAAACCACATGATTATCTCAATTGATGCTGAGGCCTTTGACAAAATTCAACAGCGCTTTATGCTAAAAACTCTCAATAAGCTAGGTATTGACAGAACGTATCTCAAAATAATAAAAGCTATTTACAACAAACCAACAGCCAATATCATACAGAATGGGCAAAAACTGGAAGCATTCCTCTTAAAATCTGGCACTAGACAAGGATGCCCTCTCTCACCACTCCTATTAAATATAGTACTGGAAGTTCTAGCCAGAGCAATCAGACAAGAAAAAGAAATAAAGGGTATTCAAATAGGAAAGGAGGAAGTCAAATTGTCTCTATTTGCAGACGACGTCATTGTATATCTAGAAGACCCCATCGTCTCAGCCCAAAATCTCCTGAAACTGATAAGCAACTTCAGCAAAGTCTCAGGATACAAAATAAATGTGCAAAAATCACATGCATTCCTATACACCATTAACAGACTTAAAGAGAGCCAAATCAAGAATGAACTGCCATTCACAATTGCCACAAAGAGAATAAAATACCTAGGAATACAACTAACAAGGAATGTAAAGGACCTCTTCAAGGAGAACTACAAGCCACTGCTCAACGAAATAAGAGAGGACACAAACAGATGGAGAAACATTCCATGTCCATGGTTAGGAAGAATCAATATCGTGAACATGGCCATACTGCCCAAAGTAATTTACAGATTCAACGCTATCCCCATCAAGCTACCAATGACCTTCTTCACATAACTGGAAAAAAACCACCTTAAACTTCATATGGAACCAAAAGAGAGCCCACATAGGCAAGTCAATTCTAAGCAAAAAGAACAAAGCAGGAGGCATCACACTACCGGACTTCAAACTATACTACAAGGCTACAGTAATCAAAACAGCACGGTACTGGTACTAAAACAGAGATATAGACCAATGGAACAGAACAGAGGTCTCGGAGGCAACACAACATATCTACAACCATCTGATCTTTGACAAACCAGACAAAAACAAGCAATGGGGAAAGGATTCCCTGTTTAATAAATGGTGTTGGGAAAACTGGCTAGCCATGTGCAGAAAGCAGAAACTGGACACCTTCCTGACACCTTACACTAAAATTAACTGCAGATGGATTAAAGACTTAAACATAAGACCTAACACCATAAAAACCCTAGAAGAAAATCTAGGCAAAACCATTCAGGACATAGGCGTAGGCAAGGACTTCATGACCAAAACACCAAAAGCCAAAATAGACAAATGGGACTTAATCAAACTCCACAGCTTCTGCACAGCAAAAGAAACAGTCATTAGAGTGAATCGGCAACCAACAGAATGGGAAAAAAATTTTTGCAGTTTACCCATCTGACAAAGGGCTGATATCCAGAATTTACAAAGAACTATAACAGATCTACAAGAAAAAAAACAAACAAGCCCATTCAAAAGTGGGCAAAGGATATGAACAGATACTTTACAAAAGAAGACATACATGAGGCCAACAAACATATGAAAAAATGCTCATCATCACTGGTTATCAGAGAAATGCAAATCAAAACTACAGTGAGATACCATCTCACACACACATTAGAATGGTGATCATTAAAAAATCTAGAGGCATCAGATGCTGGAGAGGATGTGGAGAAATAGGAACACTTTTACACTGTTGGTGGGAGTGTAAATTAGTTCAACCATTGTGGAAGACAGTGTGGCGATTCCTCAAGGACCTAGAAATAGAAATTCCATTTGACCCACAATACCATTACTGGGTATATATCCAAAGGATTATAAATCGTTCTACTATAAGGACACGTGCACACAAATGTTCATTGCAGCACAGTTTACAATAGCAAAGACCTGGAACCAACCCAAATGCCCATTGATGATAGACTGGACAGGGAAAATGTGGCACATATACACCATGGAATATTATGCAGCCATCAAAAACGATGAGTTCGTGTCCTTTGTAGGGACATGGATGAACCTGGAAACCATCATTCTCAGCAAGCTGACACAAGAACAGAAGATCAAACACCGCATGTTCTCACTCATAGGCGGGTGTTGAACAAAGAACACATGGACACAGGGAGGGGAGCACTACACACTGGACTCAGTTGGGGGGAAACAGGGGAGGGACGGTGGGGGGTGGGGAGTTGGGGAGAGATAGCAAAGGGAGAGATGCCAGATGTAGGTGATGGGCAGGAAGGCAGCAAATCACACTGCCACGTGTGTACCTATGCAACAATCTTGCATGCTCTTCACATGTACCCCAAATCCTAAAATGCAATAAAATAAATAAATGGAAAAAAAAATATTCAAAAAAAAAAAAACAAAAAACAAAATAACTTACTTCTGTACCAAAGATTCCTCTGTCACGCCCATATAATTTCATCTGTTCTGGAAAATGCTGAAAAGCATTTATGTAAGGAATATGGTCTTCTTCAACAAATCTGTATTTTTAAAAAGAAAAAGTTTTAATGAGAGCTATATACTGATATAGCAGAGTAAACGCTTTAAGAAAATCTCTTAATTCAAAGACAAGGAAAGAATTAGTTAAGCATATTCTATTTCTCACATATTTTTAAGGATAATAAATCTGATCATATCTATTATTCTCTTTACCTGTATGTTGGACTATTTAGCCAATTACTGAATGATTCTCTTAAGTTCCTGACTAAACAGATTAAATATGTCTAAGAAGGGCTGGGCACAGTGGCACATGCTTGTAGCCCCAGCTATTTGGGAGGCGGAGACAGGAAGACTGCCTGAGCCCTGGAGTTTGAGGTTCTAGTGAGCCATGATCATATCACCGTACTCCAGCCTGGGCAACAGAGTGAGATCCTGTTAAAAAAAAAAAAAGAAGTGTCCAAGAAGTGTCTCTCTTACCTGTTAGTTCACTACCAGCCTTTCCAACATGGCATTCCCTGTATCCTGAGCTCCCCTCATGTGATAGGCTCCTACTCATAAATCACTCCTTTAAGGAGGTCTACCTTGATCCCCATTTTCTGTGAGAGCCTACCTCCCTTGTCTACCCTTCTGTCTCCAATACCTATAACAGTGCACAGTAGATGTTTGTTGGTGAAAGAACCATTAAGGGGAGGGACCTTGCCTGTTTGCTCACCATTCCACTCCAATGCCTGGTACACAGATCAAATATTTTGAGTCAATTATTGAGTTTGAAGAAAATAACACATATATGTAAATAGACAAATATATTTATTTATAATTCATTAATTTAATAACAATGTATTGAATACTATATATCCAGTTATATTCTAGGCTGCAGGGAAACGGCAGTGAAAGAGAAAAACATTCTTGTTCCTATGGAGTTTACATTCTAGTGAGAAAAGAAAGACATAAAACAGATATGTGAAATCTAGAGTATGTTAGGGTGAAATGTTAAGAAGATAAATAAAGGAAGGAGAACTGAGAATGAGAAATGGGGGTCTTGCAACCATGTCAAATATATACATAAACCCATACATAAGATTTTTAAAATAAGAAAATTAAGGAAAGTGAGCTAAAGACAGGAATAAGTACACAAAATGCACTGCTTTGAAGACTTTGCTGTTGCTAGAGCTGGGCTGACATTTGGCTTTCAGTTTTGTAGCACTCAAAGGACAAAACTGATTCAACTTTTTTTTTTTTTTTTTTCCAGACAGTCTCACTCTGTCACCCAGGCTGGAGTGCAGTTGTACAACCTCAGCTCACTGCAGCCTCCACCTCCCGAGTTCAAGTGATTTTCCTGCCTCATCCTCCCAACTAGCTGGAATTACAGGTGCCTACCACCATGCCTAGCTAATTTCTATGTTTTTAGTAGAGACAGGGTCTTACCATGTTGGCCAGGCTGGTCTTAAACTCCTGACCTCAAGTGATCTGCCCGCCTTGACCTCCCAGTGCTGGAATTACAGGCATGAGTCACAAAGCCCAGTCTCAACTTTAATTTCAAATTTAAAAATGTGCTTACTTTAACTTTTAGTCTACTGAAAGTTGAGAATTAAATATTTATATAAAAATGGTGTTAAAGCTTCCCAGCTAAGCTTTTATTAGTATATTTAGTTTATATAGTATTAATGCACAGTAATTGGTATTTATATTATTTTGAAACTATATTTTTGGTTTAAGATTATTTTATATAAAAGATGTAATGTATATCTGTCACTTTCAAAACTGCCAGATATTCCACTATGTTAATGTGCTCATTATTTATGTAGTCTTCACTCCCATGTGATAACATATGCCAGCACTGGTCAGAGTGTTAGGAGTCTGCAGAGATAAGTAAGAGATGAAGGGTCCTCTGTACTCCCACTCTAATAGGTCAGAAAAACAGCCTGCCCTTGAGTCAGTACAGACTCTGTCTCAAGCAGCGCAACAGAGGCACACTCAGTTCTGTAGCAGCAGAGGAATAAATGAGAGGCCTGCCTAGGGGAAGCAGAAATGTCCTCAAAGAGCAGGTCTTGCGCATCTGGAGTTGTAACAGTTTCTCACCATTTATAAATAGTCTGCTCTTAGCCTCTTTCAACGTTTTTTTTTTTTTCTTTTTAACTTTAAATTTCCTTTTAGAAAAGTATTTATTTTTCAAAACAAAAAAAAGCTGCTTACTCAAAAGTTCTGAACAATCTATTTCCCTTCCTAGGTATTTTCAGCTGCTTTTCTAGATCAATCCACGAAGTTGATACAAAAACTGGCATAGACTAAAAGCATTCCATATGCCTCTCCTGACCAACAGGCTTTAGCCATGTTCCCTGGAAACACTGTCTCTACTTAAAATTATGTAATTTTCTAAAGTTTCAATCTATGTTGGATGAGAAATTTAAGAAACTCATCCTTCATCTCAGATCACCGAAAAAAGCACTGCATTAGAGTTAAGTCGTTAAGTCTACCTATAAAACAGATCCTGAACCCAGTCACCATGACCACTGCCATAATTCAAGCCACCATCATTTTGCCTGAAGAAATGGGAAAAGACCACTTGGTCTCCTTGCTTCTACCCTTCCCTTCCTAGAACCCATTTTCCACAGCTGCCTGAATGATCTTTTAAAAACGCCAATCAGATCCTATCTCTCCTGCTGCAACCTACTAGTGGCTTGCTCTCACACTTAAAACCTGGAGTCCTCCTGGGTATGAGGTTTTCTTCTGGAGTGCTGTGTCCTGAAAACAGAGACTGCACAACTTTGTAAACTTTGTACACATATTGAAAACCACTGAATTGTATATTTTTAAAGGGTGAATTTTTATATCTAAATTATACCTCAAGTTTTAAAAATCCAAATTCCTAACTTGGTTTACAAAGACAGCTATCTGCCTCTGCTATCTGTTTACCCTCATCCTCATACTCTGCCTTAGAATTCTCTGGCTCCGGTCGCACTCGCTCTCCTCTGCTCCTTCATCACACTGCTCCTGCTTTAGGGCTTGGCACTGGCAACCTCTCTCTAGCTGGAACGCCAGCACAGCAGTCCCCCCTTATCCTCTTTTTTGCGTTGCATGGTTTCAGCTGCCTATGGTCTAAAAATAAACAATGGATGATTCCAGAAATAAACAAGTCATACATGTTAAATTGTATGCCATTCTAAAGAGCATGATGAAATCTCATGCCATCTCTCTCTGACCCACATGAGACACAAACTGTTTCTTTGTCCAGCACAGCCAAGCTGTAGACGCTACCCACCGATGTGTTACTTGTAGTTAGTTGGCTCATGCTCAGATCTACTGTCAGAGTGTTGCAGTACTTGCATTCAAGTACCTCATATAGTTTACTTAATAACAGCCTTGACGCTCAAGGGCAGTAGTACCAGTACACTGTAACAACTGTTTTATTTTATTATTAGGTATTGCTGCTAATCTCTTGCTATGCCTAACTTATAAATTAAACTTTATCACAGGAATGTACACATAGAAAAAACAGTGCATATAGTGTTCCGCACTATCTACATTTTCAGACATCCAATGTCTTGGAACATACCCTCTGTGGATAAGTGAGGACTACTGTACTCTTGATATTCACACTGGCTCTATTTTCATTTAAGGTACAGATTAAATGCTACCTTCTTGGTGAGTCCTTCCCAAAGAACCAATCTAAAGTAGCCATCTAGTCATTCTCTATCATACCAACCTATTTTAATCTTCTGAATAGCCTTTCCCTGTCTGATTATTTTCTTATTTATCAGGTTGGTGCAAAAGTAAATGCAGTTTGGGCCATTAACCACAATTACCTTTGCACCAACCATACTTATGTGTTTGTTTACCCGTTTCCTCCCTTGGTCTTGAAATTCATGAGAGCAAGGACTTGACCTATATGACTGATTCACAACTGCATCGCAAGGGTCTAGATTCGAGAACAACACTTGCATATAGTAGATATTCACTACAAATTTACAGAATGAATAAATGCTGGTTATTTTTATTTATTAATGTTGTTATTGCTAGGTAGGCAGGGTCCTTTACAGGCTATCTGAGGGGTAATGAATATCTTAAGGACTATGGATGCTGCTAGAGAACTTAAAAAGGGAGTGACATGCACAGTGTTAAGATATGTGGGTATTTTGGCCAGGCAGTAACATACTCCCTTAAAACCAGTGCTCTTTAAATATGTTTTCAAAGTTTGACAGTGGTTCTCAAACTCTACCATCCATAAGAATCCCGAGCCAGGCATGGTGGCTCACACCACAATCCCAACATTTTGGGAGGCCAAGGCAGGAGGCCAAGGTAGGAGGTTTGCTTGAGGCCAGGAGTTCGAGATCAGCTTGGGCAATATCACAAGACCCCATCTCTACCAAAAAAAAAAAAAAAAAAAAAAGAAGAAGAAATTTAAAAAGAAAAAAGAAGAATCCCCTGAAGGGCTTATTTTAAAGAGTTTCTGATTCAGAAGGTGTAGGATAGGTCTAAGAATTCACATTTCTAACAAGTTCCCAGGTGGTACTGAAGCTGTAAGTCAGGAGGCCACATTTTGAGAATGTATGGCTTAGAGCTTTCTGAGAGAAAAAGCAAAGAAAAAATATCAATTGTGACAGTCTCTTCTCCTATTGCCCCAAGCAACTAAGCTCTGTTCCCAAACTTGTATATTCCACAGTGTAAAACAAAAGCCCCCCAGCTAACTAGATTTAATCTCCTTGAAGGCATTTTAGAATTCCCCTTGGTGGGGGAGGAGAGGGAAAGAGAGAGAAAAGAGAAAAGACGAAGGGAGGTGGGTGGTATCCTACCCGCATTCTTCCAACCACATATAATATTCCACCTGAGAAGAATTTCAGGTAAATGTGACTTGTTGGATTTCTAGGAGAGTTCTGTTAGTCCCTTAGAGATTGTCCTGGGTAGAAGGGCTAGCCCCTTTATCTAGCTCTAATGACATGATTAAATTTATGTTTTTGTAAGATCCTTCTGGTTATCAGGAGGAAAATGGATAGAAATGACACAAGATTACAGACACAGAGCTGAGCTGGTAGACTGTTAGGCAATCCAGATGAGGGTAGAGAGGACAGAGAGAAAGGAAATGCAGAGTAGAATGGTTCTGTGAGTTTTTGGACATATAACTGAGAGGATATAATGACAAGCAGTGTACAAAGAGGGGAAAGGGTCAAGGATGATTCCTGGGCTTCCAGATAGACTGCAACAGGGTGGATGGCATTTACTAAGAAAGAGAACACTAGAGAAGGAGCTGGATCAAGGAGACAGATGATGAACCTCTAGTCATGCTGATTCTGAGATATCATAAAGACACCTAAGTAGCCGTGTCCAGCAGGCAGCTGTATATATGACTCTATGGGTCTGGCCCTCAATAGACAAGTCTGGGCTAGAGATATAAATCTGGGAGTCATCAGCATATAGTGGTAATTAAAGCCTTGGGAAAAGATGAGATCACCCAATGGGGGCATACAAAGCAAAATCAGTTTTTAAATCAATAGTAAAATTCACTGAATCATGGGCTATCTTCTTGTAGACTTAATCAGATCCTAGGAAAGCATTTTTATTTGGTTGATGTGGCCAAATTCAAAGACGTTATCATCATTTACTGGAGACATTACATTTAATCAAAGGGGCTGTACCAATAATGATGATGATGGTGATGATGAAAACAAAAACAACAATGATGAGCACTGAGTTCTTATTACACGCTGGCCACAGCTCTAAGTGCTTTCCATGTGGTACTAATTATTGAAAGTAGTTACAGCCCTTTGAGGTAGTTATTATTATTAGTCACATTTTACCAATGAGCTAACAAAAGCAGAGAGAAATTAAATGACTTACTCAAGGTCATATAATAAATAAGAGTCAGAGACAGGATTCAAACCCAACAGTTTGCTTCCTAATTTGTGCTCTTAAAAGCACTCTATACATTCATTAAACCTAAATATTACCATTCAGGACACATATAAAGCAAGGAGAAAAAAATTAACACATTAACAACTTTGGCACATCTATAAAATGAGAAACTCTTACACATAATAATGGAATGTATTCATTAACCAAAAAACCCTGTATTTATCCTGAGAAATATAAACGCTTACTATTTACATAACCCTTCCTTCCAACAGTTTTGTCTTCAACTTTTCCTTATAAACACAGATAACCTATTTCAGCTCTTAACAACAATGTATGCTTTTGTATAACTACAAATAACGATTTTGCTAATGTAAAGATCATCTGTTTATCTTTTTTGAGAAATAAAAATTATGTACTAATATTATTCAGGTACTTAAATGTCACTTTTCTCTTCAAACCATTATATTAAATAATTAACTTTCCAATAGCCCATGTATGGAAAGTACTATAATTTCCACTATATAAATAAGAAAAATCAAGAAGATAAATTACTAGCCCAGGGGGAACTGAATTTCAGAATCAGAATCCAGGCTACTCAACCTTTCCAGTTCCTTCCTCAAGTTAAGCCTTCTTACAAAAATAAAAATATTCAAAGTTTGTCTTCTTAGTTCATACAGTAACCAGCAAAAAACATTATCGTACAAGAGGTCCAGCTGACCTCAAAAGATCTGAAAGCGTTATTGCTTCTCTCTGCCAAAGTAGGGACAGATAACAGAAGGCAAGTGTCTGTGGCATGGTCATCTTCACGATTCCTTTCTCCTTTCGTTGTGAGTATTCAACTCCATCCAGAGATCCAGAGCAGACAGATGTTTCTTAAGAGATAAATGGAGATTTTAAAAAATCCAGGTAACTTATTTGGACAACAAATGAAAAACAACATAAAATCTAAACAGGCATTTTAAATATTGGCATGGTTTGGCTCTGCCCCCACCCAAATCTCATTTTAAACTGTAGTTCCTATAATTCCCATGTGTCATGGGAGGGACCTGGTGGGAAGTAACTGAATCATGGGAGCTGGTTTTATCCACGCTGTTCTCATGATAGTAAGTAAGTCTCAAGAGATCTGATGGTTTTATAAAGGGTAGTTCCCCTGCACATCCTCTTCTTGCCCACTGCCATGTAAGATGTGCCTTTTCTCCTCCTTCACCTTCCACCATGATTGTGAGTCCTCCCCAGCCATGTGGAACTGTGAGTCCATTAAAACTCTTTTTCTGTATAAATCACCCAGTCTCAGGTATTTCTTCATAGCAGTATGAAAACGGACTAATACAAGTATCTTAAAACTAGTTATAAAACCTTTACAAAGAACAATTTGGCAATAAAGTGCAATGAAGGATTAGAATAAAATCAGCCAAAAATGTAATCATGGGTTATCTGTGGGAATGGCATGGGACAGGATTCTAAAGAGGGATTTGGGCCCTGTGTGGTGGCTCACATCCGTGATCCTAGCGCTTTGGGAGGCTGAGGTGGGCGGATCACTTGAGGTCAGGAATTCAAAACCAGCCTGGCCAATATGGTGAAACCTCATCTCTACTAAAAATACAAAAAATTAGCCGGGTGTGGTAGTGGACACCTGTAATCCCAGCTACTTGGGAGGCTGACACAGGAGAATGGCTTGAACCTGGGAGGCAGAGGTTGCAGTGAGCCAAGATCACACCACTGCACTCCAGCCTGGGTGATAAGAGTGAAACTATGTCAAAAAAAAAAAAAAAAAAAAAAAAAAAAGAGGGATTTGAACTGTTTGAATTTTTTAATAGGAACATAAATAATTTTTTAAATACAGGAAAGGATATACAATTATAATGCACAGCAAAACATTTGTAACTCGTTTGACTCTGGCCTAAACTCCATGGCCCCTTCTCTACAAGGCCTCTCCAAAATCCCTTTAGCTAGAGCAGCAGCACGTCCCCCTATCCCCATCCTCCAGGTATCCCCAACCATGTGACATTATGGTATCTTTATCCATTCACCAGATGCTTATTCATCTCATTCTTTGTGCCCCTCTTCTATGTCTCAGGAAATGACAGTGAATAATGTCTCATCTCTCTTAGAACTTACATTCTAGTAACGGGAGACAGACCAATAAACAAACAAGAAATACAATTGGCAGAGCCAGGTGCCATGGTGTGCACCTATAATCCCAGCTACTGGGGAGGATGAGATAGGACGATCACTTGAGCCCAAGATTGTGAGACCAGCCTGGGCAATGTAGAGAGACCCTATCTCAAAAAAAAAAAAAAAAAATTACAATTGACAAGACAGTGATGCTACATAGAAAAATAGCAATGTAGAGTCATATAAAGTGATGGGAAGGGAAGAGAGATGTGCTATTTTATACGGGTAGTCAGAGAAATCTCATTGAGAAGGTGACATTTGAGCAGAGACCTGAATTAATTCAGAAAGTAAGTCTTAAGGATGTTGGGAAGAATACCAAGTACATGAGCACGAGTGAACTGTGGAAGGGCAAAAAGGCCACTGTGGTGAGAGCATCATGGGATGCTATATAATATAGTTTCTATGTAAATCTGCCATTATTGTGAGGCCTCCCCAGCCATGTGGATCTCTGAGTCCATTAAACCTCTTTTTCTTTATAAGAACAGAAATTTGTGAGGGAAAGTGGTGGGAATGATACTGAAGAGAGAATACAAACCATATTATGTAGAATTTTGCAGGTCATGATTTGCACTTTGGATTTTATTCTAAGTATAAGAAGAAGTTTCTGGAGAGTTTTAAAACATGGAGCAACAGGACCTCAGTTACGTATTTAAAAAGGTCACTCCAGCTGCTGTGGGAAGAATGGAGTTATGGAAGGGCAGGAGAAGAAACAGAGGACCACTCTTCCAGGAAAGCCAAGACTGGGACTTGGACTGGAGTGGTAGCATCGCAGCTGGTAAGAAATGGGATTCTAGATAGATTTTAAAGGCAGAGTCAAAGGATTTGCTGATAGATTAAATGTAAAGCATGAGAGAAAAGGAGAAAACAAGTATGATTCTAAGGTTGTTGGCCTGAGCAACAAGTAGAATGCAGTACCATTTACCAAGACAACGAAGATGGCAAAAGAAACTCAGGTTTGATGAGAGAAATCACATTGTTAGAATTATTTGTATTAAGTGTGAATCTTATTAAGTACACCAATAGAAATGTTGAGTCAGCAGCTGAATATAAGAATCTATACTTTGGAGGAGAGGTGGGATGAGAGACAGGAATTTTCTTCTCAGCATATAGTCGGTGGTTGGTTAAAGTTGAAGTATTAGGTGAAGTCACCTAAGGAGTAAGGGTAGATAAAGAAGCAGGCCTAGCAATGCCCCTGAGACGCTCTGCTTTCTTAAATATAAACTCTCAAAATCACTCCTCAAAAATCCCTTTCTCCAAATTCTGTAAGTCCTTTCTTCATAGCACATATCAGTAACTAAATGTTCTTTATTTGGGCATTTATTGCCTATCTCCTACTACAATATAAACACCTTGCAGGCGGACAGAACAGTCTCTAGCACAGAGTAGAAACCGATGTGCACATAGGCCCAACAGTTCTACTTTGAAGATTTCACCCCAGTGAAATGATGTGAAAGCCATGCAAAGGTTCAGGGTCAAGGAATGTTGTGGCAGCACTGTTTATAATACAAAAGAATTTAGAACAACCTAAATGATAGGAATAGAAGTTTAATTAAATAATTCCATGCAACGGTATACTACAAAACAATGTCCATGATACTTTAGATTAGTGGTTCTCAAAGTATACACCTGGACCAGCGGTATTAGTATCACCTGAGAACCTAATGGAACTACAAATCACTGAGTTTTAACAAGCTTTCCAGGTGATTCTGACGGATGCTAAAGTTTAAGGACCATCAGTTTTAAATGAACATATAAAGTCACAGATTTCCATAAAATAAATGTGTGTGTGTACACACATACGGAACTCTTTTTTTTTTTTTTTTGGTATATTCCTTATAATATGTAAGGACCCCTAGTTAAGGTGGCAAATTAAAAACATACATTAGCCTCTGCTCTCTCCTGCTACAACAATTATTGTAAAGAGAATTCTTAAAACATGTAAACCTGAGAACAAATAATATGAAAAAGGTGACAAGAGCAATAAAATTTGAGAAGTCGGAAAGCATACAGATAGGTGATTACTGCCTTAGCAGTCCTGAGAAAGCTGGATTCAAAACCAGCAGTGGGGAAAGCCAAAAAGCAGTTTTCACTGGGGATCCCGAAAGATGGCTCAGGAATTGGTGAAACTCACACCCCTAGAAACTGCATGAAGGCAGGCCTAACACCAGGATGACTGCTTAAAATTCAGATTAAGAAGCAGTTTGACATCCAGATTCTTATCCAAAATCCACGCAGTCAAATGACTGCCCCTCCCCAGTCTTGGCCAAAAACTGGAAATTTCTTCTCCAGAGAGGTCTCTAGAATAAGGCCTGCCAGTCACATGCACCATTGAGAAGTGAAAATAGGGGGCTTAAGTGAAAGTTTACATCCGGAATACTAAAACAATCTCCCATTCCCCTCGGGCCTCCTTCTTCCTACCCAGTTCCCAGAACAGTGACAGCCTGGATTACACACCCGCCAAACAGAAGATTCAAAGCTCTGAGGAATCTGATCAGCTCCAGGGGGGAAAGACTGAAAGATGATAATGCTAGGAGGGTGGGGGGAGGGCTTCACAGAGAAAACAACCTTGCATACAGAGCAGAGACAAGACTTACCATGGAAACAAAGCCTTCTATCAACTTTTAGTCTCTATGTTTAAGTAAGAACAGCTACCCTAGGCTCGCTAAACATATAAAAAAAGCAGAGGCCAAAACATCAAGTCAGGGATGAAAGATCATTAATATTCTCTGTGAAATAAAAGACACTCCACAAAAATGGAAGGGTAATCCAGGAAAGAAGAAGAAATGGGGTGCAGAAAATAAAAAAATCCAACAAAAGAAAAATGACAGAATCTCAGGATGCTGGTAGAGAGATCCTAAAGTCAGCCAGGCCACAAGTCTAGAGGCATCATTCTAGATCAGAGCAGAGCAGAGGCTTCAGGGAAACTTCTTCCAGAAGATGAAATTGATAGAATACTAAGGTATTAAGAGATTAGAAGAACTGGGAGGAAGTGTGGAGATACATTAGTAATAAATTATACATTAGTGATCAACAGAAAACTAAATAAATAACAATTATCAACTCCAAGAAAACCGCAGATATACAGAAAAAGAAATCATAGTAAGCTATATGGCTCAGTCTAAATAACATTTATACATTTATAATAATTTAAGGAGTAAATACTGATCTAGTAAAAAATTATAGTAATTATATTGGGAAGAGAGAGAATGAGAAACACACACTCATATACTGGTGGCTACGTGCAGAGGAGGGACAGTGAGGAATGTATGAAAAAGCTAAAATGGAATTCAATAGCTAATGTCCCAAACCGGAAATCAAGATGTAATACTAGAAGCATGTGATATAGAGATATGGAAGTTACAAAAGAGTTGAAAATGAACGCCTCTTGGGAGTATGGCATTAGCTGAAGGTACACTACAAATTTTATTTTTTTTAAGACAGGGTCTTGCTCTGTCACCCAGGCTAGAGTGTAGTGGCATGATCACAGCATATTGTAGCCTCAACCTCCTGGCTCAAGCACTCCTGCAACCTCAGCTGCCTGAGTAGCTGGGACTGTAGGCAAGCACCACCATGCCCAGCTAATTATTTTATTTTTTGAGAGATGGTGGTCTCACTATGTTGCCCAGGTTGGGCTTGAACTCCTGTGTCCAACTGAACCTCCCTCCTCGGCCTCCCAAAATGCTGGGATTACAGCTGTGAGCCACTATGACTGCTAGACTATAAATGTAAATTTTTTTTTTATTTTTGCAATTTTTTATAATGACTTACAGAATGATTTGAATTATATGCATGTAGAATTTTGATTTAAAAATTTAAAGAATGAAGAAATAATTCAAATTTTGACAAAAACAAACTCTTTCCCTATATATATATATATGAAGGAAAAACTTCCTGGAATGATCAAAATAACAGTTGTGGTAATTTCTGGTTGGTACAATAACTGGTGATGTTATATTCTTTGTGACTATCTGCATTTTATAGTTTTATGTGGAGTTTCATTAATAATTACTTTTTTTTTTTTTTTGAGAGAGAGTCTTGCTCTGTCACCCACACTGGAGTGCAGTGGTACAATCTCGGTTCACTGCAACATCCGCCTCCTGGTTCAAGCGATTCTCCTGCCTCAGCCTCCCAAGCAGCTGGGAATACCCATGTGTACCACCATGCCTAGCTAATTTTTTTATTTTTAGTAGTGACAGGGCTTCATCATGTTGGCTGGGCTAGTCTCGAACTCCTGACCTCAAGTGATCTGCCTGCCTTGGCCTCCCACAGTGCTGGGATTACAGGTGTGAGCCACTGTGCCCCCCAAATAATTACTCTTAATGTAAAAACTAAAAGAAAGCTCTAAGGGGTTAGGCATGGTGGCTCATGCCTGTAATCCCAGCACTTTGGGAGGCCAAGGCTGGTGATCACCTGAGGTCAGGAGTTCAAGACCAGCCTGACCAACATGGTAAAACCCCATCTCTACTAAACACACAAAAAATTAGTCAGGTGTGGTGGTGCATGCCTGTAGTCCCAGCTACTTGGGAGGCTGAGGCAGGAGAACTGCTTGAACCCAGGAGGCAGAGTTTGCAGTGATCCGAGATTAGGCCATTGCACTCTAGCCTGGGCAACTAGAGCTAAACTCTGTCTCAAAGAAAAAAAAAAAAAGCAAACAAAGCTGTTAAACATAGGTAAACAAAACAATCATGATGCCTTAAAAGGAGCTAATATTTTTCCTTTTAAGGGTTTTTACAGGTCTTCTGGGACTACCTGAGCTCAGGCTTGTCTGAAAAGGCAGAGAAGAAAACTCCAGAAATTCCTTGCTGCCCAATTAGTGTATGATCCTAACACTTTACGCAAAAAATAACTTATTTCATATCTGTGTCACTATGCAGTCCAACACAGTGTAAAACTAATCTAAAAACTAAAAGAAAGCTCTAGGGGGTCGGGTGTGGTGGCTCATGCCTGTAATCCCAGTACTTTGGGAGGCCAAGGCTGGTGGATCACCTGAGGTCAGGTCTTGTGCTCAGATGGGAATACACTGATAAAAAAATTTTTAATTTTTGGAGGGCAAGGAATGTTTGTTGAAAAATTTAATTACACTTAACCCAGATATCAATAAACAATTTCTTTTTTTTTTTTTTTTTTGAGACGGAGTTTCACTCATGTTACCCAGGCTGGAGTGCAATGGCGCGATCTCGGCTCACCGCAACCTCCGCCTCCTGGGTTCAGGCAATTCTCCTGCCTCAGCCTCCTGAGTAGCTGGGATTACAGGCACGCACCACCATGCCCAGCTAATTTTTTGTATTTTTTTATTAGAGACGGGGTTTCACCATGTTGACCAGGATGGTCTCGATCTCTTGACCTCGTGATCTACCCGCCTCGGCCTCCCAAAGTGCTGGGATTACAGGCTTGAGCCACCGCGCCCGGCAGCAATTTCTAACACTAGAGGGTTTGGAAAACCTGGTCTGTTTTTCCATCATTAAAAAAAAAAAAAAAATTAAAAAAGAAATGTAGTAAAGGAACAACTAAAATTAATGAATGCTTTGGGAAGAAGGCCTATATTTTGATCTTAAATATATTCCTTATCTATTTCAAGTTACGGAATTATATCAGAAAGTAAAACACACATGTAACAAGGTAAATTTTACTCGGCTTGTTTTAGTCTATGCTTAGAAATTGGACATATCATCTTTGTCTATTTTACCATATGGCTACTTTATAACATTTTTTTGCTACAACTTTTCTGTAAAAACTCTGAGCTCACACATATATGATCTTTTTGAAGCAGCCTCCTTCTTTCTGGATCCACTTGATTGTTACGTCTCTTTAAAATCACACACAAAACAACTCACATTGGCCGGGTGCGGTGGCTCATGCCTGTAATCCCAGCACTTTGGGAGGCCGAGGCGGGTGGATCACGAGGTCAAGAGATCGAGACCATCCTGGTCAACACGGTGAAACCCCGTCTCTACTAAAACTACAAAAAAATTAGCTGGGCGTGGTGATGCACACCTGTAATCCCAGCTACTCAGGAGGCTGAGGCAGGAGAATTGCCTGAACCCAGGAGGCGGAGGTTGCGGTGAGCCGAGATCGCGCCATTGCACTCCAGCCTGGGTAACAAGAGTGAAACTCCGTCTCAAAAAAAAAAAAGAGAAAACAACTCACATGGAGACAATGTGCCTTTTTAAAAATTAGGCTAAGATTTCATGTAGTTTGCCTTTGTCTTAGCCATATGATTCAGCAAGTCATTCTTCCTTGCTAGACCAAGTTCCCTTTCTGTGGAATATCAGAAGATCAGACTAAATTATTTTTAAGGGGCATACCAGCTCTAAAATTCTAAATGGTTTGGTTTTCATTTTTACCTGATTGCGATGCTTTGCTGATGGGGAAAGATTTTCGAGTGTGGACATCAGACTGAGATTCCATTCCACTTTCAAGAAAAGGAGAGTTGACATCACTTAGCAGCTCAGGCTCACTAGCCCAGTCTGAATGACTGAGATTATCTTCTAATACCTGTTTGCAAAATAATATAAATAAAACTGTTGCGTAACAGTTTTAAACAGTTAATTTCTGTGAACTTAAACAATTCCTGATCATCACAAATACCATAAAAGAAACCCCTCTAGAAAACTGCAACTGTCTGCCAAGTCCCTTACTTCTGAAACATGCTCCTGACAGCTCCCAGCAATGCTTCTTAGAGAAGGGTCCCAGGCAAAGATGAGCGAGGAAACCGGCTGCCAGCCCTCCCATCAGGTCTCCTTCTTCTTCCGTGAACATCTCTCTTACAGTGCTAATATCGTCACCACTGAAAACATCGGGCATCGATAATGACTCCACACATGACGGCTGGCCTCTTTTTTACCAAACCTACCTGGGGAATTTTTGCTTTGTATCTTTGGTAATTCTGGTTCTCCTGCCTGAACTATCCCTTTCCCGCCTCTCTCTGACTCATTACTTACTCCTCATGCCGTCTTTCCAACCCGCTCTTCAGTGATTTCTCCTTTCCTTGAACTTCTATATATAGCACATATGATTTGTAACATGTAATCAATAAGGATATACTATCTTATGCCACTGTTTAATTGTTCACACATGTACTGTTGAAATGACAGAGAGTCCCTAAAAAGGTCAACTGGCTAGCTACCTAAATACCACATTAGCTGACATTACCTAGGGAAACCGATCACAGTAAAAAAGGCATGATTTCAACCCTGCAGGCCAAGAAACTTGATCTTACTACAAGAAGATAAGACTCCTGTTAAAGAGGATCATAAGACAATGAAGAAAAAAAAAAACCTCAGAGAATGAAATAAGATGCTTGTGTCCTCTGTCAAGCATATCCCCTCCCTATAGGGAAGCTGCACCAGAAAGCTGGCTGATGAGCATGAACATACTGAGAAAACGTCCACAGGTTCCCAGTTAACCACTGCCAGCAGCTGTACCACATACACTGCCTCTGCCTGATTGTACTATTCAAACTTCTGTCTAAAGCCAGTTTCTCTATTTGTGCACTTAATCCCACCCCTTTGTGTATTCAAAGATCCACATCTACTTTCTCTCCATTGTAACTTTTTCTCTCCTGCATCATTCCTATCAGTCCATAAATATGCTACCATTTATCACTTTTTAAAGCTCTCCCTTGACCCCAGCAACCATGCCTTTTCTTTGTACTTGTTGCAGCAAAACGCCTTGAAAAGTCCAGATCTGTTGTCTCCAATTTCTCTCCTCTCAGTCTACCTTATATTTCATTCCAATCAAGGTTTTGATCCCACTCTTCACTAACCACTTTGTAGCCCTCTTTCTTCTTGACCTAGGGACAGCATTTATCACAGCTGATCACTGTTCTCTTCTTGAAACACTTTGTTCCCTTAGTTTCCAGAGTGCTCATTCTCTCAGCTGTGCTCTTACTTCACATTGTTCCTGAGAATGCTTGTCAGTTCCTCTTTTATGCCAAACATCTTAACCCTAGAATGACCAAGAGCTCAGTTTTTGGTCCCCTCTGTCTTCACATGTTGGTGATGTTATCTGGTCTTATGGTTTTAAATACCAGCTACTATCTTCAAATTGTAAAATGTACCCCCCCACCACATTGGAACATCCCAGAAATCGAGATTTCTCTTACAATCATTGGCATGTCACAACTGAATTTGCAGCACTCTTCTTTCTTAGCGGTACTTAAAATAATGGTGTATCTTACAAACAATGGCATGTTAGGTTTCATGCTAATATAAACTGACAGCTTCCAAAGTTATGTCTCCAGTCCAGACCTCTTTCCTGAACTGCAGACTTGAATTTCCCCTTGACTGCTTGATGCGGTTTTGGCTCTGTGTCCCCACCCAAATCTCATCTTGAACTGTAATCCCCATGTCTGGAGGGAGGGAACTGGTAGGAGGTGACTGGATCATGGAGGCCGTTTCCCCGTGTGGTTCTTATGATGGTAAGGAAGTTCTCATGAGATCTGATCATTTTAAAAGTGGCAGTTTCCCCTGCACGTTTTCTCTCCTGCTGCCATGGAAGATATGCCTTACTGCATCTTTGCCTTCCACCACGATTGTTAAGTTTCTTGAGGCCTCCCAGCCATGCAGAATTCTAAGCCAATTCAACCACTTTTGTCTATAAATTACCGAGTCTCAGGTATTATCTTTATAGGACTGTGGAAATGGACTAATACAGGAAATCGATACCAGGAGTAGAACGCCACTATAAAGATACTTGAAAATGTGGAAGCAACTTTGGAACTGGGTAACAAGCAGGGGTTGGAACACTTTGGAGGGCTCAGATGAAGACAGAAAGATGAAAGTAAGTTTGAAACTTCTTAGAAACTTGTTGAATGATTGTGATCAAAATGCTGTTTGTGGATGGGTGCAATGGCTTATGCCTGTAATTCAGGCACTTTCAGAGGTGAAGGTAGGCAGATCACCTGAGGTCAGGAGTTCAAGATCAGCCTGACCAAAATGGTGAAACCCCATCTCTACTAAAAATACAAAAAACTAGCTGGGCATGGTGGCACACATCTGTAGTCCCAGCTACTCGGGAGACTAAGCCACAAAAATCACTTGAACCTGGGAGGCAAAGTTGCAGTGAACCAAGATGGCACCACTGCACTCCAACCTGGGCAACAGAGCAACACTTCATCTCAAAAAACAAACCAAAAAATGCTGATACTGATAATGGACAATGAAGTCCAGGCTGAGGTGGTTTCAGATGGAGATGAGGAACTTACTGAGAACTGGAGTAAAGGTTACTCTTGTTAAGCTTCAGCAAAGAGACTGCTGGCGTTTGGCCCCTGCCCTAGAAATCTGTAGAACTCTGAAGTTGAGAAACATGATTCAGGATATCTGGCAGAAGAACTTTCTAAGCAGCAAAGCATTCAAGAGGGTGACCTGGCTGATTCTGAAAGCATTCAATCATGTGCGTTCACAAAGAGATGATCTGAAACTAGAACTTTTATTTAAAAGGGATGCAGAGCATAAAAGTTTGAAAAATTTGTGCTGGACCGTGAGATAGAAAAGAAAAACCTAGCTGGGCCTGTAATCCCAGCGCTTTGGGAGGCCAAGGGAGGTGGATCACAAGGTCAGGAGTTCGAGACCAGCCTGACTAACATGGTGAAACCTCATCTCTACTTAAAAAAAAAAACAAAAATTAGCTGGGCGTGGTGGCACATGCCTGTAATCCCAGCTATTCAGGAGGCTGAGGAGGTTGCAGTGAGCCAAGATCATGCCACTGCACTCCAGCATGGGTGACAGACTGAGACTTCGTTTCAAAAAAAAAAATAGAAAAGAAAAGTAAAGTCCATTTTCTGGGGAGAAATTCAAACTGGCTACAGAAATTTGCATAAGTAATGAGGAGTGAATGTGAATAGCCAAGACAATGGGATAATGTCTCCAGGCATGTCAGAGATCTTTGAGACAGTCCCTCCCATCACAGGCCCAGAGGCCTAGGAAGAAAAAATAATTCCGTGGGCTGGGCCCAGGGCCCAGCTACTTTGTGCAGCCTCAGGATATGGCACCCTGCATCCCAGCCACGCCAGCTCCAGCTGTGGCTAAAAGGCACCAAGGTAGAGCTCAGGCCGTGGCTTCAGGGGGTGTAAGCCCCAAGCTTTGGCAGCTTCCACGTGGTGTTAGGCCTGTGGGTGCATATAAGATGAGAGTTGAGGTTTGGGAACCTCTGCCTAGATGTACAGAAATGCCTGGATGTTCAGGCAGGAGTCTACTGCAGGGGAGGTGTCCTGATGGAAAACCTCTTCTAGGGCAATGCAGAGGGGAAATGTGGGGCTGGAGTCCTAACACAAAGTCCCCACTGGGGCATCGTCTAGTTGAGATGTGAAAAGAGGGCCACTGTCCTCTAGACTGCAGAATGATAGATCCACCGACAGCTTGCACCACGTGCTTAGAAAGTCACAAGCACTCAACAGTGGCCCATGAAAGTAGCCTTGGATGCTGTACCCTGCTAAGCCACAGGAGCAGAGCTGCCCAAGGCCTTGCAAGACCACCCCTTGCATCAGCATGCCTGGATGTGAGACACAGACTCAAAGCTTATTTTGGGGCTTTAAGATTTAGTGAATGCTCTGCTGGGTTTCAGACTTGTACGGGGCCTATGGCCCCTCTGTTTTGACCAATTTATCACATTTGGATTGGGAACATTTACCCAATGCCTGTTGCCTCATTTCATCTTGGAAGTAACTAATTTGTTTTTTATTTTACAGATTCATGGGCAGAGGGTACTTGCCTTGTCTCAGATAAGACTTTAGAGTTAATGAATTAATGCCGGAATGAGTTAAGACTTTGGGAGACTGTTAGGAAGGCATGATTGATTTTGCAATGTGAGAAGGACACGAGATTTGGCAGGGGCCAGGGGTGGAATGATATGGTTTGGCTCCCCATCCAAATCTCATCTTGAATTGTAACCCCCACATGTTGAGGGACCTGGTGAGAGGTGACTGAATCACGGGGGTGGTTTCCCCCATGCTGTTCTCATGATAGTGAGGGAGTTCTCATGCGATCTGATGGTTTTAAAAGTGGCAGTTTCCCCTGCGTGTGCGTGCGTGCATTCTCCTTCTCTCCACTCTATCTCTCCCGCCTTTGGCCATGATTCCATGTTTTTTAGGGCCTCCCTAGCCATGTGGAACTGTCAGTCAATTAAAATTCTTTTGTTTAGAAATTGCCCTGTAGGTAATATTTTTATAGCAGTGTGAAACTAATACAGATGCTAACAGCGTTCTCAAACTTAACATGTCCAAAACAGAACCCCTGACCTTCCTGGCCCACTTACCCTTCAGTTGATGACAACTTCCTTCCAGCTGCTCAGGTCAAAAACCTTAGTGTCATCACTGACTCCTATATCTCTCTTTCTCTCACACCCCACATCCAATCCATCAGGAAATTCTGTTGATCTATCTTCAGAGTTTATATAGAATCCTATTACTTATCACCTTCAGTTCTACCACCTGGTCCCATCCACCATCATTTCTCATCTACACCAGTGCTTCTTAAACTTTAGCATACTGTGTATAGGAAGCGCCTAGGGACTTCTTAAATAGCATCCTTCCCACTCTCTATATTTGCTTGTTAATTTGCTTTTTCTGCACATTTTCAGTAATTTACCTCACCCAAGATAACACAGCTCAAAAGTAAGAACCGGGATTCAGATGCAGTCCTCTTACTATTCTCAAAACAGTTATATCCAAAGCACTAAGGAAATATTTAATGGATATGTTTGAGAAAACTACATTTCTAATTTAAAAGTAATTGTTCCCATTTCCTTTCAAAATAGAGTATGGCTGTACTCTTGAAGTAGAAATTATCTTACCAATTCGTTTATCAGCTTAATATTTTATTTACTGAGTATTCACCAAGATTTTTGCATGATGCTAACATTGCTTTACACTTAAATTTACTCATCTAGCAAAACCTTTTTTTTTTTTTTTAATTTTAACTCAAAAATATTTAAATGTCAGAGAATCCCAGGTTCTGATGCATATTTTTTATATGCTAGGCAAAGTCCCACGGCATAAATACAATCAACAAATACCTTAGCTATGAAATTTTAAAGATCAAGTTCTTAGTAGTTCAAGTAATTCTTTTCTTTTTCAAGTGTTACCTTCGAACCATACAGCATCTTGTGATTTTCTTGAGAAGTATCTATCTCATGTATCAAGATAGCATAATGTTTCATAGTTGTGATTATAAAATATCTTTTCTAGTTATATGCAAGTTATTTCTCTTGTGAGTTTATTTAAATTCATTGTCTCATATTTTAAAACATTCTCCAAAAGAACTCATTAGGTTATTCCCCTTTTTAATTTTTTTCAGTTAGCTTTCTCAGGTTGCCATCCCCCTCCCCCGCCCCCCACAGCCCCCTAGAATAACCATCATTATCTTGCGTGACTTGACTACTCTTAACTTCTCATTCTTGGGATCAGTATCACATGAGGATACTCAAGCAGCTCAGAGGTTCTCTTTTGTCCATCTCTGTAACCTACTCTTCACCCAGACCTGGGTTTCTTAGTCCTGGGTCTCTAAAACTCTGAGTGTGGAAACTATGAGAACGCAAGCAAACAAGGAAACACTGAGCCAAATTCCCAAGCCCTTAACAAATGTGTATCAAACAGATCCTGAATCTCTTCTAGCCATATGAAGAGTAACCACAGATGAGGCCTGACTTGTGATGTTTTGACTTTACTGTGGTGCAAAGCAATATGCATGAAGTCAAAGCTATACTTCAAGTACCCATGCAATCATACTGTTTTTACTTTCAGTAAAGTACTCAATGAATTACATGAGATATTCAACCCTTTATTATAAAATAGATTTTATGTTCCATGACTTTTGCCCAACTGTAGGCTAATGTGTAAGTGTCTTGAGCATGTTTAAGGTGGGCTAGTCTAAGCTATGATGTTCAGTAGACTGGGTATATTAAATGCTTTTTCCTTCTTTTAAGACAAGGTCTCACTATGTTGCCCAGGCTGGAGTGTAGTAGTGATCACAGCTCACTGCAGCCTCAACCTCCTAGGCTCAAGCAGTCCTCCCACCTCAGTCTCCCAAGTAGCTGGGACTATAGGGCATGTGTCACCATGCTCGGTACATAATTTTTGTATTTTTTGCAGAGTTGGGGGTCTCATTATGTTACCCAGGTTGGTCTCAAACTTCTGGGCTAAAGCAATCCTCCTGCCCCAGCCTCTCAAAAGTGTTGAGATTACAGTTGTGAGCTATAACGCTCAGCCTGCATTTTCAACTTAAAGATATTTTCAGCTTACAATGGGTTAATGGGGATGTGACCCCATGCTAAGGAGTATCTGTACCACACATCAAAAATTATGAAACTGGCCGAGCGTGGTGGCTCATGACTGTAATCCCAGCACTTTGGAAGGCTGAGGCAGGCGAATCACCTGAGGTCAAGAGTTCAAGATTAGCCTGGCCAACATGGTGAAACCCCATCTCTACTAAAAATACAAAAATTAGCCAGGCATGGTGCCGGGCACCAGTAATCCCAGCTACTTGGGAGGCTGAGGCAGGAGAATCACTTGAATCCAGGAGGCAGAGGTTGCAGTGACCTGAGACTGCACCATTGCACTTAAACCTGGGCGACAAGAGCGAAACTCCATCTCAAAAAAACCAAACAAATGAACAAAAAAAATTATCAAACTTGTCTTTTGTAGCAGAAGAACCATCTTCAACCCTAAATAAAATGTTTTATGGCACATTCATAAAGCAGTTACAAAGAAATTGGTAAAAATATAGTTGCTCTGATGGATGTGGGAGAATATCCAGATTTATTTTTCTTCACATAAAGGCTTCTAAGAGATGATAACTGAGCTGAATCTTGAAATGCCAGATAAAGTAAGTAGGCATTCCAAGCAAACAGAACAATATATGCAAAAATTCTTTTAATAGTACAGTGATAGAAATTCTATCTTGTATTTAGAAAATCAACCACAAATCCCTTTATGTTTCAACTGGTCTAATAAGATGTGAACATTAATTCCACACTGCAGGAAAAAAGGTGAAGAAAAAAATTGTATTCCAGTGCTTAAATCAGTGACCCTGTCCTTCTGGACTCTAACAGAAACCTCTTAATTGAAAATCCTCTGACAAGCATCATAATCCCAGATACTCAAACTGGTCATGGACCCATCTTCATCTCTACATCTCACTAGACATGTCTTTTAGTCCAACTTTTCAGACATGTGACTTACCGTAGGTTTCCTTCCAGTGGTATGAACTGGGTTCTTACAATATGCCTGCTTGCTCTTCTGAAGGTAGCGCTTCCAAAAATTATGTAAAACATCATTCTAAGGTGGAAGAGAAACGAGTGGTGGGTGACTCAGGTTATGACGACAAATGTGCAGGCATATCTATACCACAGTTCTCTTGTACTTTACATATTAATGTACATATCAATTTCCAGGAAATATTTTATACCGTATTTACAATTTGAGAACAAAGTCTTTGGTAGCATTTATCAGAACAAAATCTATATGTAGCGTTTATCAGAACCTGAGTCCCATAAAATGCACATTGGGGACTGATATGTTAAACCAGTGGTTCTCAAGCTTGAGTGTGTGTCAGAATCACCTGGAGGGCTGGTTCAGGCTTCCATCTAAATGTCCTCCTACCTGCTTTTCCTTAAAAAAAATTATAATAGGCCGAGCGCAGTGGCTCACGCCTGTAATCCTAGCACTTTTGGAGGCCGAGGCAGGCAGATCACGAGGTCTGAAGATCGAGACCATCCTGGCCAACATGGTGAAACCCCGTCTCAACTAAAATACAAAAAATTAGTCAGGCATCGTGATGCACGCCTGTAGTCCCAGCTACTCAGGAGGCTGAGGCAGGGGAATCGCTTGAACCAAGAGGCAGAGATTGCATTGAGCCGAGATCGCGCCATTGCACTCCAGCCTGGCGACAGAGCAAGACTGCGTCTCATACACACACACAAAAGAATTATAATATCATCATAGTATCAGGTACCTGAGAAACGCGGAAAAAAATCCTTCTTAATTTTAGATTTTAGAGAAGGAAAGGACATTAAAATCACCTAGCTGGGTCCTTTTCTTTTGCATATTAAGTAAATTAAGGATCAGAGTAAGAAGGCAACTGATACATGACTACACTTTTAGTTAGAAGCAAAGCTGCCACCAGGTTTACTAACAAGTCCCAAGCGAAAGTAAAACTAAACAAAAAAACTTTTCCAGCCAGGCACAGTGGTTCACTACTGTAATTCCCAGACTTTGAGAGGCCAAGGTGGGAGAAATTGATTGAGCCCAGGAGTTTGAGACCAGCCTAGGCAACATAGTAAGACCTTGTCTCTACAAAAAAATTTTTTTAATTAGCCAGGTGTGGTGGCAAACACCTGTAGTCCCAGCTACTTGGGAGGCTGAGGTGGCAGGATCACTTAAGTCTGGGAGGTTGAGGCTGCAGTGAGCTGTGATCAGGTCACTGTACTCCAGCCTGGGCAACAGAGCAAGACCCTGTCTCAAAAAAAACACGAAACAAAAAGACTTTTCCATTTATTTGTCATCTACTAGGTACCAGGCATCCCTTGGCTCTAACACAATATTGTAAGGCAGCTATTAGCTTCATTTTACCATTGAAGAAACTGAGTAACTTGGCCAAGATTATCCAGCCAGTAAGTAGAAAAACTATGAATAGGATTTGAAGTCAGTTCTGATTCTAGAGCCTGTGTATGTGGCATGCTACTCAACTGATCAGGTCTAAACAGTTATGTTCACCGGCTAATTTCAGAAAAATTGCTTTCAGAATTAACCCCTAATGAAGTGAACATAAAGCCACACAGGAATAAACCCTGCTACAGCTATATAGTATAACTATATAAAACTATTTTTAAACATTTATGCATAGAATAACTACATAAGGAAACTCAGATCACAAACCTCCACTCTCAGCAATCAGCAATCATACCTAATACAATGACTATAATGGGTGAGCCCCTGTTGTTTCAGGTTTTTGAATTTTTAATTCTTAATGCCTTTCAATGTAGGCCCAGCATCCATTTAGGCCACGCACTGGAATCGTGGTTGTTTTGTTTTGGCTTGCCCCAACCACCAGTTTGAATAGCAAAGGCTCCTCTACAAATATTTCCTTGGTGACTGCAGCCCACATTGATCTTTCTCTGTTCTCTTTTTACCTTTAATATCACTTATGAGTGAGGTGGTGGCTCACACCTGTAATCCTAGCACTTTGCGGGGCCGAAGCAGGCAGACTGCCTGAGCTCAGGAGTTTGAGACCACCAGCCTGGGTAACATGGTGAAACCCTGTCTCTACTAAAATACAAAAAATTAGCGGGGCGTGGTGGCGTACACCTATAGTCCCAGCTACTCAGGAGGCTGAGGCAGGAGAACTGCTTGAACACGGGAGGCGGAGGTTGCAGTGAAACAAGATCATGCCACTGCACTCCAGCCTAGGTGACAGAGCAAGACTCCATGTCTTAAAAAAATCACTTGAGTATATCACCATATAAATTCATGTCTACTCATTTCACATATGCATAGATCCCTCTCCTCAACTAGGCTGGATATCTCAACAGTTGGTTTCCAATGAAGAATATGAAGTAAGTGAACAACCTGTTGCTAAAAAACTGGCTTTTTAAAGCATTCCAGAGATGACTTGTACTAGATGAAGGAATATGAAATTCAAGTAACTGCAGAAATACTATGTTGCTCCAGGGAGGCAGCAAAGTCAAAGTGTGGTCCCTGCACCGGAAGCATCAGTGTCACTTAAGAACTCATTAGAAATGCACATTCTTAGGCCCTACTCCTGACCTACTAACTTAGAAATTCTGGGACTAACGTCCAGTGATCAGTGTTTTATCAAGCCCTCCAGGTGATTCTGGAGGTTAACCACTGGTTTAACATATCATTGTCTAATGCACGTTCTGTGGAACTCGAGTCCTGACAGACATTATGTACATACCCCAAAGGATTTTGTTCTCAAATTGTGAACACCACACAGGATGCTCCCTGGAAATTAAACAAGCACATTAACACAAAAAAGGTACTAATAAACCCTCAAAGATATTTGAGTTTTACTTTATTTAACCGGTTGTTTCCCCAAGTATCTGAAGACTAAAACCTTTAAATTTTTCTTTCAGATGTACTGCTTTTTTACATCCTGTAGAACACACTTCCAGAATTGCTGGCCTACTAAAAGAATTAAAGCAAAAACATCAGAAAAATTATTCTTCCACATCAGAAAAATTATTCTTCCAGTAGCCCTAGTATTATTACTGATTTCTCCTTAGTTCCACTCTAAATCTTACTGTTCTTTAAGAATAATATGTAAAATTGCATTTGTAGTCACAAATGTATTTACCTTTAACTCTGGGCCTACTCCAAGGTTCTTTAAGGCTTCTGCTTGTTGATAAAGAATGTACTGGAAACCTTCACACACATACCAATCCCAGCCTTTTTCTAAATGACAAATAGCATATTTTAGCATTTGCATTCCTAATTTACTAACTTTAATGCTACTACAGTTACAATTTGTGTTTTACACATTATGACTTGAATTTTTCCTTTTTTTAAAAATTAACCCAGAACTTAGCAGCTTAGTGACTTGGAATTTTTTTGTACCATTGAAAAAGGTTTCCATTCTTATAGTCTCTTGTTTACAACCTAGCAAATGTGTAACCAAGTGCTGAAACTAAATATTTTATATAATTTCAGATTTCAAATGTTTTCCATTATCTATATTTTTTCTGAAATACTAACCTAAAGGCAAAAAAATGAATAGTAACCATGTTAAAAAAAGTGAAACAAGTTTTAAAAATGTGTATTTTGGCCAGGCGCGGTGGCTCATGCCTGTGATACCAGCACTTTGGGAGGCCGAGGTGGGTGGATCACGAGGTCAAGGGATCGAGGCTGTCCTGACCAACATAGTAAAACCCTGTCTCTACTAAAAATACAAAAAATTAGCCGGGCTTGGTGGCACATGCCTGTAATCCCAGCTACTTGGGAGGCTGAGACAGGAGAATTGCTTGAACCCAGGAGGCAGAGGTTGCGGTGAGCCAAGAATGCATCATTGCACTCCAGCCTGCGCAACAAGAAACTCTGTCTCAAAATAAATAAATAAATAAAAATAAACAAAAATAAAAATGTGTATTTTCCTGAACGATGCCCAGCAGAATCCTAAATGAAAATACTCAGTCACTGCTTCCACTACTTTTAGAAGTCGCATCTCACAAGGTAAGAGTGAACCTTTAGTGAATGAATTAACGAATGTCAAGATCTCATGATACAGGAGTGTAGAAATGGCAATAAGAACGTTCAAAGAAAATAAACTGCTCAATGGCATTCTGCTTTTTCTGAAATGGTTCTAGGTTATAAGGAGAAAATTAAAGCAAGGTACTAATACTGATCTCAGCCTAGGTACCAAGTGTGTGCTGGGTATTTTAAGTTGGTTATTTTCTTGAATACTCAAAACCACCCTAAGAGAGATTGTGAAGAAACCTGCCACCACAACAGACAGTTACATGTTTAACAACAACTACCAGCTGAAGGAAAAGTCTTTGAAGACCCTTATGTTTTACCCCTCACCACTGGAAAAATACTGCAACTCTTCCAAAAGCTTGCTATCAGTACTTTTTACATGGAGCTTCTGAGGTCTGTTACTGACTTCATTTCTTCTCTGCAGAATGCCAGAGCATTCAACTCTTCTCCCTTACCTGAATGTCACAAAGTCTCCCTATCCCTGCTGACTGATCCAATTCTTTCCCAAGAAGGGTCTCAGGTTGTAAGAGTCTAACAGAAAAGCCAGTAATTTTGATGGGTACATAAGTAAAGGAAGTTTAAATTCTTCAAGCTATATGCATATACTCCCTCTTCTTCTTGCATACTGTTCTTAGAAACTGATAAGGTTATATTTTAAATTCTGAGTCTGTGTTCCTATTTTCCATAATGGATGATATTCTGTTCTCTTTTTACAAATGAAGAAATGAAGGGTAATGAGGTTGACTGTAAGACACTTAATACCTAATATAAAGCACCTAAAGTTCCTTAAGAAATGTACGTCTAAACTACACATTTTAACTATTTAAATAGGTCAAGACCAAATTAATCAGGTTTTACACTGACAAAATTTAACAAAAATTAATCAGGTTTTAGCCTAATAAAAATAGTCACTACTAAAGGCTAAACAGAAACGTGAAATAGCATTTAGGCATTCACTGTTATTCATCTAAGAATACCAATCTGGCTGGGCGCAGTGGTTCACGCCTATAATCTCAGTACTTTGGGAGGCCGAGATGGGAGGATCATGAGGTCAAGAGATCGAGACCATCTGGCCGACATGGTAAAACGCTGTTTCTACTAAAAATACAAAGATTAGCTGGGCATGGTGGCACGCACCTGTAGTCCCAGCTACTTAGGAGGCTGAGGCAGAAGAATCGCTTGAACCTGGGAGGTAGAGGCTGTAGTGAGCCAAGATTGTGCCACAGCACTCCAGCCTGGCAATAAAGCAAGACTCCATCTCCAAAAAAAAAAAAAAAAGAATGTCAATGTATTTTATATAAATATTTCATAAACACACATATAAATAAATAATTATATATATTTTTAATGTGTGTGTATCCTTAAAGCTATCTCATGTAGAAGAGTCCCCATTATCATCAGCCTCATTTCAAATTTGGCAATTTGGTCCTACGTACCTAGTCACAAAAATAAAAAGCATCAGTTACACTTTACCTAAGATCCTTCTCAATAATGGTTAATTTTATGGACTCACTGGATTAATACAATACTTTACCTTTCAAAGCACACTCATGCTGGGTCCATTTTAAGGGAAAATAATTTTCCCAATTGGTGTGTTAAAAATTCAATATGAGAAAAAGATTTCTGGAAGCTCAATATTGTATTCAACTTCCTAACAATTCCACAGTTGAATTATTTCAGAAAACAAGTACTTTTTCCATAAAAGCACAGGAGATCATATTCACCACAATGAATAACAGACATAGAAGAACATATGCCAGTAGATAAAATCTGGCATTTTCTCTAGAATCTACTTAAAATTCCATTCCATCTCTCACATCATGAAGGTGAAAGATGTGAATAAAGAATGTCAAGCACATGTGAAGAAAGAACTTACCAGAGTTATTTTTCCTTTTAAGCCCCCGGTTGAGGGCTTTTATCTGGGCATGAGGAATAACATCAGTGTTTATAACTTCCTTAGATCTCTACAGGAAACAGAACAAGACCATTAAAAAGATAGTTTTACATCCCCCTAGGCATTTTTCCAAGCATTTTCTAATGAACCAAGCTGTGAGTGCCAGGACTGAGGATGGTAAAATCTTGGGAAAATTATAAATCTTTAACATTCCAGTTAATATTTCTGTTGTTTCTTGATTCAAAATTTCTCATTACCTAAAATAGTGCCTGGTATACAGTAACCATAAAGTATTTGTTAAATGAATAAACTTTTACTTTATTTATTTATTTTTTTTTTGAGACGGAGTTTCGCTGTTGTTGCCCAGACTGGACTGCAATGGCACGATCTCGGCTCACTGCAACCTCCGCCTCCTGGGTTCAAGCAATTCTCCTGCCTCAGCCTCCTGAGTAGCTGGGACTACAGACATGCACCATCATGCCCAGCTAATTTTTTTGTATTTTTAGTAGAGACGGGGTTTCACCTTGTTGACCAGGATGGTCTCGATCTCTTGACCTTGTGATCCACCCGCCTCGGCCTCCCAAAGTGCTGGGATTATAGGCGTGAGCCACCGCGCCCGGCCTGAACTTTTACTTTAAATCACTTTTTAACTTTTACAAACCAAAAGTCAAATTTACTCACTTTTTTCTCCACACAAAATACACTTCCATATTAAAATAACTTAATGTATTTATTGTAACTGGT
The DNA here is from genome assembly GCF_009761245.1 of Sapajus apella. Taxonomy (NCBI): domain Eukaryota; kingdom Metazoa; phylum Chordata; class Mammalia; order Primates; family Cebidae; genus Sapajus; species Sapajus apella. Next base: position 15,696,839 of record NW_022436971.1, read on the forward strand.
AATGCTTCACCTACAGACAGATTAGTTTTGGCCTTCTTTTCCATGTCTTTGAATAATACTCTAAAATTGCTTTCATTTCTGATATTATAAAAGTACTCATTACATTTTATTTTTAATCAAACTTATAGAATTTTAGAATGACTAAAATGATTAGCATAATTCATACCAGATTCTTCAATCCCAACTGCTCTCAATGGCAAGTATCAAAGATTTTGGCTCTCCCACAACTAAAAATAAAGCATTGAGTATTTTTTTGTTTTTGTTTTTGATTTTTTTGGAGACGTAGTTTCGCTCTTGTTGCCCAGGATGGAGTGCAATGGTGCAATCTCGGCTCACTGCAACCTCCACCTCCTGGGTTCAAACGATTCTCCTGCCTCAGACTCCCAAGTAGCTAGGATTGCAGGCATGTGCCACCATGCCTAGCTAATTTTGTATTTTAGTAGAGACGGGGTTTCTCCATGTTGGTCAGGCTTGTCTCGAACTCCCGACCTCAGGTTATCCACCCACCTTGGCCTCCCAAAGTGTTGGGATTACAGGTGTGAGCCATTGCACCCCGCGGAGTCTTTTTTTTTTTTTGAACAGAGCAACATTTTATTCCATAAAGTAGAATAAATGTTCCCATTATGAGTCTTAATGCCAGAAGAAAGGTGAGGATTTTTGACCAACAGGGGACATTACTGTTTTTCTAAATTTAGAGATTTGGAATGAAATTTATCTTTTAACTTTCCATAAGAATAAAAGACACATCTCTACCATCAGGATTTTGGAACGTAGTCTCTCTAATCACAGAAACCATATTCAAAGCAATTCTGGTATACTGGGTTGGCCACACTAAGAACGTAAGACACGTCAGAATAAATACAAAAGCCATCATCTAGCAAGGACAAGTAAAATTTATAAAGGGTAGCCAGAAAAAAAGACTTAAAATCTGTACTATACAAAATGTGAAAAAGCAAAAAAACATGAAAAAGTGAAACATCTAAAACCAGAGCTATAAAAAAAATTAATTAAATTACTAAATGGCTATTCTGGAATATTTACAATCTATAACAATGTCTGCAAATGTTTAGATCAAGTATTTTTCCAAATTGTTATGGCAAAAGATTGAACAGCACTCACACATCACTTTCTCCATTTCATACACAGGAAAAAAGACAGATGGAGAGATTACTGGTGATTTTGGCTTTCATCTTCATAATTTCCACATTTTCTACAGTAATCATACACTGCTCTTGTAATCATAAAAATCTATTAAAATCATAGAAGTCTAGCCTACACCTTTTTAAATATCCATGAAACTCTTGCAAAAATATCTATTGTCTAAATTGAACAGATTTATGACTTTACAGTTTTTTTCCTGGATAAAATATACCAGGATAACATTTTGGTTCCTTTATCAATTCGGAAGGCCTTTCCCAGACTGCAGTGTGCCCAGAGCTTGAGAGTTATATACAGAGGAAGAGGGAGGGCAATAAAAGGGGCAGAAAGACAGGGCAAGCTGTACCATGACTTCCATTTTTCATAGCTGTAACTGGTTCACAGGCCATTCCCCGCTCACTGTATTTCAACATCGCCACACTGCTCAACTCCAGGGAGCCCCAGCTACATCACATTCTCACATTCTAAGTGAAGAACATGTCCAGAAAGACAAGAACAACTACTGAATTTGTGCAACACATAACTTTTTTTTCCTTTAAGCCTATCGTCTGAAAGGAAGGCAGTGAGCTAGGTTCTTGATCTTTATAAAGATGTTGTCCACCTTCATGAACTCTCCATTCTTGACTAGTTACTCCACACGGGTTGACAGTCTTTCAAAGGGGGAGCTAGGTAGTGGTATTAGATTCTTGCAAACTAAAAAATGACTGCAGCAGATTTGACCAAACAGAATCAAATGGAAACATTATCAAAACCAGAACTAGAAAAGCAATTAGTTAATGTAGTTCAATTCCCATAAAAATAGTATTCTGACTTCAACTACTAATGGCAAATACTCCATTAGACATACTCCTTCTTCACTGTGTGAAGAAAGTACACTGTGTGTACTACACTATAGTACAAAAGCAAGAGTGAGTAAAACTGCTAGTTCCTCACTACACACTGAAGGTGAGGACCAAACAGCACATCTGTCAACTGCACAATCTGACATACACAGACACGCACACACTCACACACACACACAAACTACAAAACCATCACTATAATCAACATAATAAATATCTCCATCACCCCAACAATTTCATCGAGTACAGACCTTTTTAACATTCTGTGTGACTAAATAGGAAGCAGAGATAAGCATTCTGGCTGCAGACTAAAGAATACTGTCTCAAGGAAAAGCACTTGTGTAACAGACTTGCAAGCTCAATTCACCAGTTTTTTCAAGGGAAAAATTTTTTCCTTTTACTCGCTTCATATATTTTGTCCAGGTTTTTCGTTGTTTAAGGAACAAAAGTAAATCTGGTCTCTGTTACTCCATCTTAGCCAGAAGCAGAAGTCTACTCGGTTACATTTACTTGTTCCAAATTTGCCTTTCTTAAGCCTGTATGGTGAAGATCACATTTGTTCCTTCCTGGCTCTGCAGACTTTGAGGAAATCCTTTTCCCCAGAGGAGAGTCCTGGCACGTTTAGCCAGTCCAGTAGCAGACTGTCTACACCCTTGATTATTTTGGTGATGCTGGCCTGCAGGTGTATTCACAATAGGAACTAGCACTCACAATGTGATGGTGGGCTTGTTTCCAAGGTTACACAGGACAGTATGACAATCTCTACTTTAAGAGGCAGGTGTGATGGGTAAAACGAACACTGAAGACAGAAGACTCACATTACATCCGGGTCCTGGCTGAACACTCGGTATTGTGTAACTTTGGCAAACTCACTCAATTTGTGAGCCCTATCAATAAGCGTAACGGTACCTCTCACAGTTTGTGATGAGGAGGAAATGCAATAACGGAGCCAAAAACACTTTGTAATCTATAAGGTACTATACAAAGATAACAGGATAACGAAGCATAGTTCCAAAATATTCCCAACAATTCTCAAGCTTTCTAACATTCCATCTTCCAAACCTCTAAGCCACCATGACACATTAAAAAAAAGTAAGTACTAACTAATAAAAAGAAATGTATCATCTTCTAAGTACAACTTTAATTATTTCCCTTCAACCAACACTCTGAATAAGAAATCATTTATAAACGTGGCTCAACATAATCTCAAAAATTCATCCTCAATCTAATTCACAAATTCCTTAACCTATGTGTAACTACCGAAGACCACTTGCGTCCTTGGAAACTTCACATTGCATGAGTGACAAGAAGCAACCAAATTCTTTGGGACTTAGACTACACACCAGGCTGAAATAGCAATTTTTAAAACATATGCAAATTCATAAATGGTGTTTGTTACTTACCTCTGTAACATTGTGGCAGGAAGTGCAGTAATATTTGCCTTCATCAGTAAGACCCCATGAGACAGCCTCACACTGAGTACAGCGTTCTTTAAACTCTTCCTATGGGAGAAGAGGATAGAAAAGGTGTTCCCATCAAGCCACATTCAGTGCATTATACCTAAAGCCTGCAGTTCTACTTAGTGGGTTCCTGGCGACTTTATAAATAAAAAATCATAGACAATAGAAAATATATCAGAGAGATTATCTGCAAACAAGGAGAGGAGTGGTATGAAACCAAATTCAACTACTGGAGGAAACTTATTGAAATATGCAGTGTGAGAGGAAAAAAGAGAAAAGGAGGTGATGGGATAAACTGGAAACAAAGATGAGTAAACAAAGCTCCTTGAAAATGCTGTGAGAAAAATGACAAACCTAAGCAGAGAGAAGACTTTTTAAAAATGCAAATACCATTTGGAACTCTTCCAGGACATTAAAAGCACATACCACAGAGGAACTAGATTTGTACTAGTTTCAAATTTTGATTTATTCACTCGGCAACATAAGGAATCAACTATGTGCGTACTAGGCATTTTACTAGGTGCTAGGAATTCAAAACAAACACGGTCCCTAGTCTGGGTATACACTAGCTAATGGTGAGTTGTAACTATTAACTCATCAGCCTAGCATTTACAGAAGTTAGCCATCCATTATTCAATGAATATTTTTTGGGCATCTACTATAAGATAGTACTGCTTCTGTATATACAGACCTAATTCTCTGATTCCCAACTCTTTGGAGTTTGACTTGTTATTAGCGTTGAACTAATTATAGAGTATCATTTAATACCATCAAAGTGTGTGCCATTTGGCTGAGTGCTGGGGCTCACCCCCGTAATCCCAGCACTTTGGGAGGCTGAGGTAGGAAGATCACCTGAGCCCAGGAGTTCAATACCAGTCTGGGCAACATGGCGAGACCCCCGCCCCTACAAAAAATAAGAAAAAATTAGCCAGGAGTGGTGGCTCGCATCTGTAGCACTAACTAATTGGGAGGCTGAGGCGGGAGGACCTCTCGAGCCCAGGAGGTCAACGCTGCAGTGAGCCGTCATCTTGCCACTGTGCTCCAGCCTGGGGGACACAGTGAGACCTTGTCTCAAAAAGAAAAAACGAAAATGTGTCATTTTACGCAGTAGCTTTAAAAAAAAAAAAAGGCATGCCAAATTAATTTTGGCAACTTGGTAGTGTTCAGTAACCCCGTACTAACACTACAATGAATGAACCTGGGTGGTGGAGGTTGCAATGAGCTGGACCATTTGGGGAGTTCCCAAATCTTAATTTAGAATCCCTGCAGAAGACTGTGGCGAGGATTCCCAGAGAGACGGACAGGGGTTGTTACCAGGAGGCATCTCAGGTTCCAAGCCCTTCCCCTCCCTCACCCACCCCAGCATCAAAGGGAACTTGTAGGTGGTCCAGTCTCGAGAGGATGAGCCCGGTGGGTGGCCACCCCACAAAACCCACAACTTCATCCTTAAACACACCCATAACGACAAACACCACACCCTCCCTCACCCACAACCTCGCCGAGCCAGAAACTCCAGCCTTTTTACCAAAGCCGCGCGCGTACGCGGCCCGCCAGCCCCAGACCTCACCCCGCCCCGCAGCCCTGCGCCCCGCCTTCCTCCAACCGGTGGCCGCCCCAGCCCACAGCCTCCGCCGCTCCTCCTCAGCTTCTCTTCCCTCCGGCCCCGGCAGTCAGGGCCCGCCAGGCGCACCGCCTCCTTACCGCCTCCTCGAGGTCCATCGCGGCGCCGCGGCCGTTGCCACCGACGGGACCCGTTACCCGAGTAGCGAGAGCAGCTTCCGGGAGAGGCGGGAGAAGCCCTCCGTCCGGAAACGCAAGCCCCGGACTTAGGATTCCGTGCGCCTGCGCGGCAGCGAAACCGCACAATTGGGGGCGAGGCTCCCCGCAGCCCCCTCGCAGACTGTCTTCCTTTCTTACTACTGGGAACCAAAACCAACCAATAAGAAAGTGGGCGACGCCTACTGCTGAGTGATTCGATTAAACTCTGGGGGTGCTGCGCAGGGCCGGGCTCACGAGCGCGGGCTCTGCCCTCCGGGTCTCGCCCCTCGCTGGCTTTTTTTAAGGGGAAGAATCGGGGCTTGGAGGAAAGCTCAAGGGCTGTGAGTTTGACCTAGGTTTCTAATCACGGCTCTCCTGCTTACTTGTGCCTCAGTTTCCTCCTCTGTAAGAATTAGATGTTATCTGCGAGCCCCTTATAGTTGAGTCTCCGCCGGGTGTGATGGCTCACGCCTGTAATCCTGGTGCTTTGGGAGACTGAACCGGGAGGATCGCTTGAGGCCAGGAGTTGGAGACCAGCTTGGGCAACAAAGCCAGACCCGTTCTCTAAAAAAGTAAAATCTAAATAAATAAATGCATAAATGAATATAACTGAGTCTCAGGTAGCAAGTGCTTAGTAAACTTAGCTCTTACTGTTTCTTCATTTAACACATTCATTCCTTGTTTTATTAATAAAACAGGCACTGGTTTGGGTCCTGGGGATTCAGCAGTGAACAAAGTAAACAAAAGTCCTTGCCTTCATGGAGATTCTATTTTGATGGGGAGAGAAAAAAATAAATAAGGAAAATGTGTGATATGTTAAATGATGATGAGTGCCAAGGAAAAAAAGAGGAGAATGGGAGCAACCAGGTGGTTTCAGTCTGGAACGGAATGTTCAAGAAAGATCTGACTGAGAAGAGGATTTTTGATATAGTCATATATCTCGAGAAGTTAGAAAAAAGGTTATACTGAAGAATAATGGGATGAAGGAAATTTTTTTTAAAAATTAATAAAAGAAAGAAAAAAAGACCAAAAAAAGGAAAAAAAAAAAAAAAAAAAAGAGAGAAAGCAAGCTTCGATAGACAGGCTTCACAAAGGCTTGGTGTGGTGGCTGGTGCCTGTAATCCCATCACTTCGGGCGGCGAAGGGCGGAGGATTGCTGGAGTCTAGGAGTTGGAGACCATGCTGGCCAACATAGTGAGACCTCATCGCTATAGGCTGGAGTGCAATGATGCAATCTCAGCTCACTGCAACCTCCACCTCCCAGGTTCAAGCAATTCTCCTGCCTCAGCCTCTGGAGTAACTGGGATTATAGGCACAAGCCACCATGCCTGGCTGATTTTTGTATGTCTAGTAGAGACAGGGTTTCTACTAGAAATGTTGACCAGGCTGGTCTTGGACTCCAGATCTCAAGTGATCTGCCTACCTTGGTTTCCCAAAGTGCTAGGATTACAGGCGTGAGCCACCGCGCCCAGCCTGAAAGATAATTTTTAAGAAGAGAGTCTTAACAAACTAAGATTAGCTCTCTCAAAAGACAAATAAATTTGATAAACTCTAGAAAGACTGATCAAAAAGTAAAGAAGAGCCTAGCTTGGTGGTGCGCTCCCGCAGTCCTAGCTACTTGGGAGGATGAGATGAGAGGTTTGCTTGAGCCCAGGAGTTCAAGGCTGCAGTGAGCTATAATCAGACCACTGTGCTCTAGTCTGAGCAATGGACTAAGAAAATCAAAATAAACCGTTACCAGTGACATCACTAACCAATATATAGTGATATCACTACAAATACCACACACATTAAAAAGACAACTCTAGGTCAATAAATGTGAAAATTTGGAAGAAATGAACAAATTCCTAGAAAAACAAGTTATCAAAAGATATGCAAGAAGAAATAGAAAATTTGAACAATCCTATATCTGTTTAAGAAATTGACTCCATAAGTTAAAAAAAAAAAAAAAAAAAAACTCCCTGAAATGGCATAGCTGGTAAATTCTACCAAATTTTTAAGAAAAAAATAGGCCAGGTATGGTGGCTTGCGCCTGTATTCCCAGCACTTTAGGAAGCTGAGGCAGGTGGATACTTGAGGCCGGGAGTTTGAGACCAGCCTGACCAACATGACAGAACCTTATCTCTACTAAAAATACAAAAATTAGCCGGGTGTGGTATTGCATGCCTGTAATCCCAGCTACTTGGGAGGCTGAGGCGCAAGAATCGCTTGAACCTGGGAGGCAGAGGTTGCAGTGAGCTGAGATGGTGCCATTGCACTCCAGCCTAGGCAACTGAACGAGACTCTGTCTCAAAAAAAAAAAAAAAAAAAAGAAAGAAAAAAAAGAAGAAGAATACAAATTAAAACCACAATCAGCAATGAGATACCACCTCACATCTACCAGGATGGCTAAAATTAAAAAGACTGCAAATATCAAGGATATGGATAAACTGAGTATGGATAAACTGAATCTTTTCTTCATTGCTGATGGGAGTGTGAATTGGCAGAAGCATTTTGGAAAATTACTTGGAAGTGGAGCTAGACATATGCTAATTATAACCCAGCAAATTCACTCCTAGATATATTCTAGAGAGAAATTAGTGTATATGCATATGCATATGGTCACCAAAAGGCATGTCTGATAACTTTCATAAAGCTTTATCATAGCAAAATATTACAACCAAATGTTCATTAACGGGAGAATGCATAAGCAAACTGTAATACAGTCATAAAATGGAATACAGTAATGAAATAAGTGAATAACTGCTACATACAACAAAATGAATGATCCAAGCACAGTGGCTCATGCCTGTAATCTTAGCACTTTGGGAGGCCGAGGCAAGCAGATTGTCTGAGCCCAGGAGTTCGAGATGAGCCTGGGCAACAGGGTGAAACCCCATCTCTACTAAAATCCAAAAAAATTAGCTTGGTATGGTGGCGTGCACCAGCTACTTGGGAGGCTGAGGCAGGAGAATTGCTTGAACCCGGGAGGTGGAGGTTGCAGTGAGTCAAGATCACACCATTGCAGTCCAGCCTGGGCAACAGAGTGAGACTCTGTGTCATAAAAAAAAAAAAAAAAAAAAAAGAGCCAGCAATAGCAACCAAAAATGGATGAATCTCACAAACATAACGATGTGCAATTCGTTATGTTTGTGAAAATTGAATTCTTTGCCACTCCTCCCATTGAAAGATGAGGTCCATTCCCCACCCCTCGACTGTGGACTGGACTTTTGGCCAGCTTCACCAATAGAATGCTGTTTCAATGGTGTTGTGCAACTTCCAAAACGATGTCTTTGCAGCTTCAGCTCTTTTTAGATTGCTCCTTCCTGAATGCCAGCAGTCAAGGCAAGTCTGATATGATTTGGCTGTGTCCTAACCCAAAATCTCATCTTGAATTATAATCTCCATCCCCATGTGTCAAGGGCGGGACCAGGTGGAGGTAATCGAATCATGGGGGCTGTTTCCTCCATGTTGTTCTTGTGATAGTGAGCGACCTCTCACCAGATCTGTAAACACAGTTTTACAAGTGTCTGGCATGTTCCCTGCTGACACGGTCTCTCTCCTGCTGCCCTGTGAAGAAGTGCCTTCACCATTATTTTAAGTTTCCTGAGGTCTTCCTAGCCATGCAGAAATGTGAGCCAATTAAACCTCTTTTCTTTATAAATTACCCAGTCTGGGAGAGTTCTTTATAGCACTATGAAAATGGACTAATACAAGTCCAGCTACCTTGAGACAACCATGCTGTGAGGAAGCCGAAGCTAGCCAGGTGTAACAGAGAAGGTCTGAAGTAGCAGACATGTGATGCAGCCTTCTTGGACCTCCCAGCACAGCCCAGTTACTTCCTTTTTTTTCCCCCAGTTACTTCCTGTACACAGCCTAGCATATGATCACAGTTGATGCTAGGTGGAACAGAACAACTGTGAGTCAACAAAATGTGATTGTTTTAAGCCACTATTTTGAGGTAGTTTGTTACACAGTAAAAACTAGCTTACAGAAATTGGTTCTTTTTTATTTTTGAAATAAAGATGGGGTTTTACTATGTTGGACAGGTTAGTCTCAAACTCCTGGCCTTAAGTGATCCACATGTCTCGGCCTTCCCAAAGTGCTGGGATTACAGGCATGAGCCACCTTGCCCAACCTAGAAATTGGTTTTTGAAATAGAAAAAATTTAGGCAATGTACAATTAGGTAATGTGCAAAAACCTAAAACATGTGCCCAAATCTAATTCTATCCTGACACTGCTCCTTTAGATAACAACATAACAGAAAAAAAAATTTGAGCATGCCTCCCCGTTGTATGGATATGTGTTTTTGTATAAATTATACACATGTAGGACTGTTCTAGGGATGTATATTATTGGACACAAATAAATATTAAAATGATGAGATAAATAAAAATGTAAATAAATACTTTTTTAAAAAAAGTAATTATTTACATTTTACTAAACAGCATTTATTTCACTGAAAATATTAGTTATGCAATGAAAGAAATCATTATTTTTTAAAATCTTAGCTTACTACTATGTAATACCAGTGATCTGTATTTCTTCTGGTCTTAAATTCAATTTATTTAAATACGTTTTTCTGGAAGTGATAACAGAAAAAGATATCTTTTCATTGTTCTCATAATAGTGGAAACACTTGCAAACATTCCATCTCAAAATGCTCTCTCCAGAAAGTTTCTTCCAAAGAGCAGTTTACTTTTTCATGCATTAAACAAACAGGAGCCTACCGTGCACCAGACGCTGTTTTATGCACAGAGAATAAAGCAATGAACAACGACAACAACAAATCCCCACCTCATGAAGCTGACACTCTTGCTGGGGGAGACACAGCACAAATGCATAAATAAATCACTCTAAAATACATCAGCTGGGAAAAACCTGCCGTGAAGAAACATGAAGCAGGATACGAGGATAGAGAGTAGCTGGAGTGGAAGGTTGAGGGTGGGAGTTGCTGTGTTAGACAGAGTGGTCTGGGAAGGCCTTTCTGGTACAGGTAACGTTTGATGGAAACTGAAAGAAGCAGGGGACCCTGCCATGGAGTGAATGGATGGGGAGGGGGTCAGCATTCCAGGTGCAAAGACCTGGACAATAAGTGGCCCTTAATGAGCAGAGAGGCTTATGGAAGAGTCCTGAGGGCAGAGAGGTCCCCAGGGCCAGCTCCTGACTAAGGCCTGTAGACTACGATAGGGACATCAGATTTCATTCCCAGTGAGACAGAAAGCAGAGGAGTGACAGGATCTGACATGTTGTAAAAGGGTGCCTCTGAGTTTGTGGAGAGTAAGTTGCAGGGGAGCAAGAGGGACCAGGGAGGTCACTTAGGAGGATGTGGAGGCCAAGGCAGCTCCACCTTGGATGCTAATCGGCCAAGTCAATTTCTGGTTAACTCCCATTCCAGGAAGGCCTCTAGGATTTCCAGTTTATTTTACCGGTCCTTGTGTGAAAGCACGTACTTGTCATAATTCCTGCCCCTAAGTCAAAACAACCTTGATGTTATCCTACTTCAATCATCCTGCACATTCCTTCTGAGTCACGATTTCCCTACTCTTTATAAGCCCTGGGTCTGGGGGGTCATGTCTCAGGGATCCACTGTCTTGTCTCGTCACTGCTGCCCAAGACATGGCTTCTATTAAGTAAGTCCCTATTAAATGTTTCTTTCCAAAAAACTGGATATGTCAGCTTCTTTCTTCCACCTCTCAGCTTCCCCAGATTTTTGGGGTAGGTTTGTGTAGACCTGCCCACTGCAGAAACAGGGTATTGAAATAATCCAGGTGTGGGGTGATGGCGGGTGATGGTGATGCTAATGAGGAGGGGTCAACTTCCAGATAGATTTAAAAGGTATGAGCAAAAAGTCTTTCCCGGAGGATTAAATGAGGGGTGTGAGGGAAAGAGAGGAGTTAAGGATGACTGCAAAGTTTTAGGTCTGAACTGCTCTAAGAATGCAGTTGTCAGCCGGGTGCTGTGGCTCACGCCTATAATCCTAGCACTTTGGGAGGCCGAGGTGGGTGGATCACCTGAGGTCAGGAGTTCAAGACCAGCCTGGCCATCATGGTGAAAACCCATCTTTAAAAAAAAAAAAAAAAGAATGCAGTTGTCATTTACTAGGACAGGAAGATTTATGTGTGGGTATGTGACAGAGTTTGGAGAAAAAAAAGCAAGAGCTCAGTGTGGATATGTTTAAGTGGTGATGCCAATTTGATGTCCAAGTGGAGATGGGTACCATGTTGAACAGATGAGCTTGGTGTTCAGGGTAAATGTCTCTACCAGAGGTATGTATACATTTGGGAGTCAAGAGCCTGGACAAAATCAATAAGGATATAAGTGTCAATAGAGAAAAAGATCTGAGGATAGAGACCTGAGCTTTCCACTATGGAGATGTTGGGACTGAGGATACAGAGTGAAAGCAACTGAGGTAGGAGAAACAGTAGCATACCATGTCCCAGAAGCTACATGAAGAAAGTGTCTGAAATGGAAACCCATAACCATGAGAACTGCAGGGAGAGGAATGGGCATTGGTCCCCAGGTATGGGCATGGGGGCCATCAGTGACCTTGCTGAAAGTGGGTTCAGTGGAATGTAAGGAATGAAAGCCTACTAGAGTGTAATCAATAAAGAGCTGAGGAAAGAAGAGTGTAGACCACACTTGTGAGGGGTTTTGTTGCAAACCAAGAAGCCATTGCTGGTAGATGATGAAATGTCAAGAGAGACTTAGATTCATTTGCTGGTTTCATTTCTCCACTTTCTTGGTTAAGATGTTTGCAAGCTGATGGAAATGAACTCTCAGAGGGAGAAAAGTAATGGTGCAGAAGAAAGAGAACAACTTCTGGAGCCTGTCATTGAGCGGGTTATATGCTGTGTCCCCACCCAAATCTCATCTTGAATTCCCACATGTTGTGTGAGGGACCTGGTGGGAGGTAATCAAATCATGTGGGCAAGTCTTTCCTATGCTGTTCTCGTGATGGTGAATAAATCTCATGATATATGATGGTTTAAAAAAGAGTAGTTCCCCTGCACAAGCTCTCTCTTTGCCTGCTGCCATCCATGTAAGATGTGACTTGCTCTTCCTTGCCTTCCCCCATGATTGTAAGGCTTCCCCAGCCACGTGGAACTGTAAGCCACTTGAACCTCATTTGTAAATTGCCTGGTCTTGGGTATATCTTTATCAGCAGCGTGAAAACAGACTAACATAGTGGGCGAGAGGGGACAGGATCTGCAGCACTGTGGAGGGGTCAGCCTGAGCATAGATGGTTTATCTGGTGCAGAACCAGGAAAGAAGGGAGAGCACGTGGGACAGCGCAGGTGCACATGGTGAAAGGTCTCTTCCAGGAGTTCCGTGAAGTGGAAGAAAGTCATCAGTTGTGAGTGGGAGTGGGGAGGGCTGTGGGAAGTTTGAGAAGAGACCAGAGGTGAAATAGCTCTTGGAAATGGAAGAATGGAATCAGGAATCTAGCAAAAATTGCCAGCAGCATGAGGGCACACTTGACATTTGCAATCATAAATATAAAGATAAGGCAGTCAACACACTCAGCTATTCTGATGCTCACTTTGTTAAAACATTCCCTTTACCCTGAAGGGACAAAGTAAGTGTGTTCCCAATTTCAAAAATATCTATCAATACTACTGACAACTACTTGTCATCCCAGGAATACTTGCTTTCCTGTTTTTTCAAAAAAAGAAGATAACTAGCTCATCTGTAGGTCTGGCAGGTCTTTGAAATGTTTTGCCATGAGGTATCCAAAAGCTTTCTATGGGGATACAGGACTTTTGTGGATATTCACACTCAGTCCAGATGACGGCGATGCCCGCACTGCATCTGCATGGTCTTATCTTCATACAATTTACTACATCCCGACACCCCAGCAGCGTGCACCTTCTGACTTTAGCTTCTGCTGCCTCTTGCTGCTGGTGGATGAGGCAGTGGGTGAATTTCCCCCACGGTGCTGTCAACGTCTTGTCTCAGAACTCTTCCAGTATTCTAGTTTCTTCCATGGTTACACAGACACAGTTTTACCACAAGTTATTGTTTTTATAAAAAGAAATGGTTTATTGTCTAGAATAGATGTTTCCTGGTGCATCTTCCCATCACAAGTGGTTTTTTTCCTTCCATATTCCATTGTGGAAATAGAATCTAGCAACCCTCATGCACAGAGGAGTGTTTGAAACATCTGCATCTTATCCAGCAGCATAGCAAAGCTTCGAATGGCAGACCTGTCTAATTTGTTCTAAGATTTTCCTCTTTGAAATTTTCAGCACTGTGTTCTACGTCTTCCAATGGTATTTGTGACAGTATTTGTCATCTTGTCTTTCAGCCGTAGTTATCATGGCAGGAAGATGGAAAACAGATAAATAAATACATAAATATATATATATATATATATGGTGACTTGGGTGGAAGATAGTGAAGACAATTTTTTTTAATTGCATTTTATGTTTTGGGGTACATGTGAAGAACATGCAAGATTGTTGCATAGGTACACACACGGCAGTGTGATTTGCTGCCTTCCTCCCCATCATCTATATCTGGCATTTCTCCCCATGCTATCTCTCCCCAACTCCCCCCACCGTCCCTCCCCTATTTCCCCCCGACAGACCCCAGTGTGTGATGCTCCCCTCCCTGTGTCCATGTGTTCTCATTGTTCAACAGCCACCTATGAGTGAGAACATGCGGTGTTTGATTTTCTGTTCTTGTGTCAGTTTGCTGAGAATGATGGTTTCCAGGTTCATCCATGTTCCTACAAAGGACACGAACTCATCATTTTTTATGGCTGCACAGTATTTCATGGTGTATATGTGCCACATTTTCCCTTGAAGACAATTTTTATAGGGTCATCAGAGAGACCTCTCTGAAGAAAGGCCAGTTGAGCAGAAGTGGGAATGGAGGGCCGGGCACGGTGGCTCATGCCTATAATCCCAGCACTTTGGGAGGCTGAGGCGGGTGGATCACTTGAGGTCAGAGGTTCAAGACCAACCTTGTCAACATGGTGAAACCCCGTCTCTACTAAAAATACAAAAATTAGCCAGGTGGCATGGTGTCACAAGCCTATAATCCCAGCTACTTGGGAGGCTGAGACAAAAGAATCGGTGGAAGTCAGGAGGTGGAGGTTGCAGGGAGCCAGATCATGGCAACGCATTACAGCCTAGGCAACAGAGCCACACCCTGTCTCAAAAATAATAATAATAATAATAATAAAGAAAAGAAATGGGAATGGAGTGAGAGACGTGCAAGAATATGAGGGAATGGGTCTCAGGGAGATGAAAAGGCCAGCTAGAAGAGGACCTGATGGCCAAAGTTCTCCTAGGCCTACAGGACTGATACTCAGCCAATGCACCCATACTGCCTGTTCCATAAAATACTTATACCAGGTGTCCCCTGAAAGTCTCAGCTCCTGGCCACCATCATTGGCTCCCACTAGGGAAGAGAGGACAGACTCTTGGTGGACCAACTGCTGGCCAGCCAGCTGGCAGTGGCTGCTGTGGACAGCACGCTTACCTTATATCTGGGTTTGGGGATTGCAGCCTTCATGGGATTCAGGCTTAGAGAGAGCCAGAGAGAGAATTTCCTAAGTAGGGGCCCTACCCTGGCCCCAGCCAGGCATCTGGGGCTTCATTGGAATGGTGGGTGCTCCATGACAGGAAGGAGGCCATGGGGGAAGGAAGGAACCAAGGAGATGATTCGGGGCCTGAGGACACCAGGATGCGTGGGACTCCCTCTTTTCCAGTTCTTATTCAACCTCACCTCCATTTAAGGGGACATGGTCATTAAAACCCACCATACACCTTTGAGTCAAGGGTACTGACATTGATTTTATGAATAAAGTGAGAGCTAATGCATGTTTAGCATTTTGTGAGCCAAGCACCAATCTAAATATATTTGCTCATTTGAAGTTATCATCATCATCTTCTTCACCCCATTTTACAGATAAGGAAGCTGAAACAAAGAGAGGTCACTTAAAATTTATGTAAGCAGCTGAGCCAGTGAACAGAAGCAGGTAGCTTGGTGGAGACACACACCCAGTTTGGGCCACCATACTATGACCCTCTCAGGAAGGATTAGGCTCAACTTAACTAAATATGACATTTCACAAAGGACTTTTGTGACTTAGCCAATAATAAGATGTTGAATGACAAGCTCAGATAAAATTGGATAAAGATCCAAAAACAATTTTAATATACTTGCTCTTAGTTCACCAGAAGCTCAGGAACAATTCACTATTATTAAAATCTTGTTATTTAGAGAAGTTCTCTATTTTGAGACTCTTAGTTACCTAGAAACTACTGATTTAAAGGGAACTTACTGGAGGAGTTTGCTGCATTTCCCTCTGTCAAATCATAGCTCCGATTAAGTCATCATTTCATTAGTGAGAATATATCAAACAAAAGATCATACCAATAACTTCTTTCTCTTTTTTTAATTTTTAAAAACTTTTTCAATTTTTAATTTTGTGGGTACATAGTAGGTGTACATATTTATGGAGCACATGAGATGTTTTGATACAGTCATACAATGTATAATAATCCCATCATGGAAAATGGGGTATCCATCCTCCCAAGCGTTTATCCTTTCTTACAATCCTTTCTTCCAATTATACTCTCTCAGTTATTTTTAAATGCACAAATAAATTATTATTGACTATAGTCACCCTGTTGTGCTAGCAAATAACAGGTCTTATTCATTCTTTCTATTTATTTTGTATTCATTAACAATCCCCACCTCCCTCTTCACCATTCCCTGCCCCTGACCAACTACCCTTCCCAGCCTCTGATAACCAAACTTCTACTCTCTATCTCCATAAGTTGGATTGTTTTGATTTTTAGATCCCACAAATAAGTGAGAACATGTGATGTTTGTCTGTCTGTGCTTGGCTTACTTCACTTAACATAATGACTTCCAGCTCCATTCATGTTACTACAAACGACAGGATTTCATCCTTTTGTATGGCTGAATAGTACTCCATTGTGAATATGTGCCACACTTTCTTTATCCATTCATCTGTTGACAGACACTTAGGTGGCTTCTAAATCCTGGCTATTGTGAACAGTGATGCAACAAACATGGGAGTGCAGATATCTCTTCAGAATATTGGTTTCCTTTTTTTTGAGTAGATACCCAGCAGTGGGATTGCTAGATCATATGGTAACTCTATTTTTAGTTTTTCAAGGAACCTCCAAACTGCTCTCCCTAATGGTTGTACTAATTTACATCCCCACCATCAGTGTTTGAGGGCTCTCTTTTCTCTACATCATTACCAGTGTTTGCTATTGCCTGTCTTTGGATATAAACCATTTTAACTGGGGTGAGATTGTAGTTTTGATTTTCATTTCTCTGATGATCGATGATGTTGAGTGCATTTTCACATATGTGTTTGCCATTTGAATGTCTTCTTTTGAGAAACATCTATTAAAATCTCTTGCCCATTTCTTGACTGGAGTATTAGATTTTTTTTTCCTATAGAGTTGTTTGAGTTCCTTATATATTCTGGCTATTAATCACTTGTCAGATGGGTAATTTGCAAGTATTTTCTCCCATTCAGGGGTTGTCTCTTCACTTTGTTGATTGTTTCCACTGCTGTGCAGAAGCTTTTTAATTTGATGTGATCCAATTGGTCCATTTTTGCTTTGGTTGTCTGTGCTTGTGGGTATTAATCAAGAAATTTTTGCCCAAACAAATGTTCTGGAAAGTTTCCCCAATGTTTTCTTTAGTGGTTTCATAGTTTGAGGTCTTCTATTTAAGCCTTTAATCCATTTCTATTAGATTTTTGTTTATGGTGAAAGATAGGGTCTAGTTTTGTTCTCTTGCCTATGGATATCCAGCTTTCCCAGCGCCATTTATTAAAGAGACTGTCTTTTCCTCCGTGTACATTCTCGGCCCCTTTGCCAAAAGTTAGTAGGTGTGTGGATTTGTTTCTGGGTTCTCTATTCTGTTCTGTTGGTCTATGTGTCTGTTTTTATGCTAATAGCATGCTATTTTGATTGCTATAACTCTGTAGTATAATTTGAAGTCAGGCCATGTGGTTCCTCCAACTTTGTTCTTTTTGCTTAGGATAGCTTTGGCATTCTGGGTCTTTTGCAGCTCCATATAAATTTTAGGACAGTTATTTCTATTTCTGTGATGAATGTCATTGGAATTTTGATAGGGATTGCATTGAATCTGTAGATTGCTTTGGGTAATATCGACATTTTAACAATATTGATTCTTCCAGTCCATGAACATAGAATATCTCTCCATTTTTTGGTGTCCTCTTCCATTTCTTTCATCAGTGTTTTATAGTTGTTTACATTAGAGATCTTTTACTTCTTTGGTTAATTCCTAGGTATTTAATTTTATGTTCTGCTATCATAAATGGGATTAGTTTTTTTATTTCTTTCTTAGATTGTTCACTGTTGTTGGAAACAGGTTTATAACTTCAGGAAAAATCCACACCGAGACAATGGATTACTCAGCAAGGCTAGTTTACTTCCTGCAGGAAGTGTGCAACTCGAGGCAGTCTTGCCATGAGAGCACACCTGAACAAAGGAGACAGGGACATTTATAACTTTCATAACCTGACGCAATTGCCTTACTGCTGTGTCCAGTTTCCATTGGCCAGAACGGGACCTCACATTCTATGCTTGACCCGATTGGCTAAACACTTGGAAATTTCCTGAATAAATAAGGAGAAAGAAGATAAGGAAGAAGAGGAAGCTAGTCAGGAGAAGGTCAGGAAGGTTTTTAAATAAGGAATGGCACTCACCAAGGTTTGGAGCTTGCCCAGTTCTGTTCAGACATGCCGGAGTGAGTCAAGGTAGCTGATTTAAGATGTAGCTGATTTAGAGAATATATATACATGGGTATATGTTTATGCTAATAGTGATAATGGCCATAGAGCAAGAGACTGTAACTCCTTATAGTCTATGACACAAACTTTGAAGAAGAACTTTCCCATTTTTCACAACTGTTCACACCAATAATTTCTGAAAACCAATAAATGACTTAGAGTATTAGACTGATTTAATGAATGCTCTGTGTTACATTGATATCATTGTGTAAGCAGCATTATTTGTGTGTGGGTCTTTTTTTTTTTTTTTTTTTAGAGTCTCACTCTGTTGCCCAGGCTGGAGTGCAGTGGTGCAGTCTTGACTCACTGCAGCTTCTGCCTTCTGGGTTCCAGCAATTCTCCTGCCTCAGCCTCCTGAGTAGCTAGAATTATAGGCACGTGCCACCATGCCCAGCTAATTTTTGTATTTTTAGTAGAGATGGAGTTTCCCCACGTTGGCCAGGCTGGCCTCGAACTCCTGACCTCAAGTGATCCATCCCCCTCAGCCTCCCAAAGCACTAGGATTACAGGCGTGAGCCACCATGGCCTGCCATTGGTTTTATTCTATAGATAAATATAGTTTGGTTCATTCGGAAAATAAAAGATAATATGTTTAAAATTTTTGATTTATATAGAAACTTAGATATGACTATGCCTTCCTCTACCAGACGTTAAATATGAGCATTTTGAATATTCTGCCTGGGACCATGGTTGGGTATTTTAATCTAATTCTAAGTCGGTAGAGATGTCATTGAAAGATTTTGAACAGAGAAATGATGCAGTCTGGTTTATGCTTTGAAGTCCTACTCAGGCTGACTATAAAGGATAAGGGCACATGGAGATGACTAATCGGGAGGCTGTACCAGGAATCCAACCTAAAGATGGCGGTACGTGGTGCCTGGTATAGGGCACTATGGCAGGGCAATGAGAAACAGATGTGTTTTGAAGGTGGTACCAACAAGGGACTGGATAGAGTTGTGAGCAAAAGAGAGCAATCAAGATGCCATACTGCAGTGAGTGGAGGAGGCTGAGATGATTGTGAGTACATACCGGGGTGAAAACTCAAGATTTGGGACAAAATTTGACATGTCTATCAGAAATACAAGAGAAAATATTGAGGAGAAAGTCATGACATGACTCCAGAATTCCAAGAAGCTGTTCTGGCTGGAGATGTGAATTTGGAAGTTGTGGGAAGTAGAAAAGTTCCTTTTTAAAGTTTTCTTTCTTGTTAAAGAATAAATGATAAGTATGCTAATAACTCTGTTACGCCCTATCCTAGGTAGCCGTTAGATATGCCATGCTTACAGGCACATAGTACATTTTATGTCTTTGTACTTTTTTTTCTTTTCTCTTTATTTGGGTGGTCACCAATGTCCTTGTACTTTAACCAAGATATCTGTGATGGACATGCTCACAGGCGTGTCCCAGCTCTCCATTGCTTTTACTTGTTTAGAAAAGTTTTAAGTTGTTAGTCAATTGGGTTTTAGTTTAAATTGTGAGGTCTGGCTCCAGCCAACAGAGATCAGACATAGCAGTAAGGATGACCCCAAATGTGTAAGGAATAAATTTGTGTGTTTTCCTTTGTTCACTCTACTCTTGTGGCAAGATGGCTAGCAAGAGTGCCCTTCCTGCAGTCCAGAAAGTAAAAATTGTGTTCCTGAAAGATCCTTTGTCTCAGTGCTAATTTTTCTTTGCAGCACCGAGTATCTATTTCCAACAGAAGTCATCAGTGTATATGGGAGATTTAAAGCCATAGACAAAGTGAAGACACCTAGGAAGTGACAGTAGATGGCAGGTGGGAGAGGAGAGCCCAGGGCTGAGTTGCAGGGCACCATGGCATTGGAAGTCAAGGACAGCAAATTGGTAGGGCGCAGTGACTCATGCCTGTAATCCCAGCACTTTGGGAGGCTGAGGTGAGCGGATCATGAGGTCAGGAGATCCAGATCACCCTGGCCAACATAGTGAAACCCCATCTCTACTAAATACAAAAAATTAGCCAGGGGTGGTGGTGTGCGCCTGTAGTCCCACCTACTCAGGAGGCTGAGGCAGCGGAATCGCTTGGACCTAGGAGGCGGAGATTACAGTGAGCCAACATGGCGCCACTGCACCCCAGCCTGGTGACAGAGTGAGACACTGTCTCAAAAAAAAAAAGAAGTCAAGGACAGCAGAAGCATCCAAGCATCCAAGCATCCAGCAAAGACAATGGAGAAGGAGGAGAACCAGAGGAGTGTGATGACCAGAAGCCACAAGAAGCAAGTTTCAAGAAGAAAGAAATGTCAAATGCTATTAAGGGTTTGGGTGAGTTCAGGATAGGACTCAGCAAGATACACAGTACTGACACAGTGATTTCAGGAAAGTGATAAGGATAAAAGTTTAATTGGAGCAGGCTTAAGGCAGAGAGGGAGGAGAGAAAGGGGAGACAAGTGGTGACAACTTCCTGAAAGGGGAGCAGAGACGTGGGGAGTAGCTGGAGGGAGCTGAAGGGAATATGAATGATTGCAGCATTTTGTATGCCAATAGAAATAAAGTGTGGCTTCACAGGAGGGAGACAGGAGAATTACAGGAGTGAGCCCTAGGGTGGGCGACAGGGACAGATCTGGCTCTGATGAGGCCACCCCAGGGGCTGCATTATTCTCATGTGACCAGGTCACGGGAATTCAAGGAATGTGGCCACCACTCAGCGAGGCTACGGCTCTGACCTGCAGGGCGTGGCCACATTAGGCTGGTCCCACTGCCTCCTCCCACCCCTGACACTGCCAACGTCCCAGGGCTTGGATCTCAGGACAAGTCAGCTAAAAGTTAAGCTAAAGAGGTGTGGCAATAGCTTAATACTGTCGTAAGGAGGCAACAGAGCAGAGCCTCTGGACTCAAGAGAGTAGATTTAAGTCCTGGCCCTGCTACTTCCCTGCTAACTATATGGCCTGGACAAATCGCTTCAATGAGTCTCAGTTTTCTCATCCGCAATATGTGGGTGATCACTTTACCAAACCACCTTATGAGGCTTGAAAGCATGAATGGGATGATGGATATACAGGTACATGGAAAAGTGCGGTACAAATGCCATAAATTATCATTAGGCTTACTTTGCAAGAGCCTCCCAATTTCCTCACTGACATAAGTAGGTATCACTTCAAGATCATCAGTCAAAAGGGAGGGGTAGACATATGATTACCTTCAAAGCTTTCTGGGAGCCTATTAAATGCTAATCACAAGGCACAGGGATGATCCAGAAAGCAAACCTCATCCTTGCTGCTTCTCATCCACCCTCCATGTTGCTGCTGGAGAGAAGGGAGTGTCCAGCACTTGCCGTCTGGATGGATCCTCGAGTCGCTCCAAGGCCTGCTGGGAGCCTGGTCTGCCCAAACTGAAACTGAAACCACCTGCAGCTTGCATAGCCCTGGGGAAGGCACAGACTCTGTCAGGCAGTGTACCAGGCCCATTACTCAAATGATCTCCTAACTGTTGTCATTAAACAGGAAAGGAAACTGAGGCTCAGGAGGTCAAATCAGGTCACCCAACCAGCAAGAGGCCAAGAGGAACTTAACTGAGCTCTGCCTGTTCCAAAGAGCCTGCTTTTTCTGCTAACAGACCCAAGTGCTTCATAAAGGTTTCTTTAGGGAATGAATGGATGAATGAATGAATAAAGTACTCTGACGCAAAATCACTTAGTCAAAGGAGCTCAACAGCCAGAAGGCACAGCCCCAATTAAATAGAAGCAAAACAACCTTCTAAGAGTATGGCTTAAATAACTCAAGAGTTTCCCAAACTCATGAGCGATAAGATCTCAGGCAAGTTGCAGAACCTGTTGGGAGCTGGTTTATCCATTTATAGGCTTGGGGCAAACCGGTCTTGCTCCTCCCTCCCTTCCAGGAAGGAGAGTAACAGAGCCACAGAAATTAAGTCTCTAGCCATGAGTGTTAAGATCTTTGAAAGGTGGCTTCTGGCTCATGACCATCCCATGGCCAGGACTAGCTACCTAATTTGTGGGAACCAACACAAAATAAAAATATGTAACCCGTTGCTCAAAAGTTAGTAAGAATTTCAATGCCAGGTGCAGTGGCCCACTTTTGTAATCCCAGCACTTTGGGAGGCCAAGGCGGGTGGATCACTTGAGGTCAGGAGTTCGAGACCAGCCTGACCAAAATGGTAAAACCCTGTCTCTACTAAAAATACAAAAATTAGCCGGGCATGATGGGAGCAATTAATAACCCTACAATGGCTTCTAAGTGTTCAAGTGAAAGGGAGAGTTGCAGGTCTCTCATTTTAATAAAAATCTAGGGCCTGGCGCGGTGGCTCACGCCAGTTATCCCAGCACTTTGGGAGGCTGAGGTGGGCAGATCATGAGGTCAGGAGTTGGAGACCAGCCTGGCCAACATGGTGAAACCCTGTCTCTATTAAAAATACAACAATTAGCCGGGCAAGGTGGCACATGCCTGTAATCCCAGCTACTCGGGAGGCTGAGGTAGGAGAATTACTTGAACCTGGAGGCAGAGATTGCAGTGAGCCGAGATTGCACTACATTCCAGCCTGGGCAACAGAGTGAGAACTGCCTCAAAAACAATAAAAACAAAACAACAACAGATATTCTATGTAGATGAAACAGCCTTATATTGGAAGAGGATACCATCTCTCACTCTCACAGATAAAGAGGAGAAGCTGATGTCTGGTTTTAAAGCTTCAAAGGACCACTGATTCTCTTGTTACAGGCTAAGGCAAGCTGGTCACTTTAAGTTGAAATCAATGTTCATTTGCCATTTCAAAAATCCTAGGGTTCTTAAGAATTATGCTTAAGCAGCCGGGCGCGGTGGCTCAAGCCTGTAATCCCAGCACTTTGGGAGGCCGAGGCGGGTGGATCACGAGGTCAAGAGATCAAGACCATCCTGGTCAACATGGTGAATCCCCGTCTCTACTAAAAATACAAAAAATTAGCTGGGCATGGTGGCGCATGCCTGTAGTCCCAGCTGCTTGGGAGGCTGAGGCAGGAGAATTGCCTGAACCCAGGAGGCAGAGGTTGCGGTGAGCCGAGATCGCACCATTGCACTCCAGCCTGGGTAACAAGAGTGAAACTCTGTCTCAAAAAAAAAAAAAAAAAGAATTATGCTTAATCTATTCTGCCTGTGCTCTCTAAATGGAATGACCAAGCCTACAGCATCTTTGATTATGGCATGATTTACTGAATATTTAAGGCCCACGGTTGAGATCTACTGCTCAGAGGAAAAAAAAAAAAAAAGATATCTTTCAAATTGTAACTACTCATTGACAGTGGAGGACCTGGTCACCTGAGGGCTCTGATGGAGATGTACAAGATTAGTGTTGTTTCCCTGCCTATTAATACAACATCCATTCTGCAGCCCATGAATCCAGGAGTAATTTCAAATTTCAAGTCTTATTATTTAAGAAATTCACTCCATAAAGCTGTAGCTGCCTAGATAGTGATTTCTCTGAGGGGTCTGGGGAAAATAAATGGAAAACCTTCTGGAAGAATTTCACCATTCTAAATGCCCTTAAGAACATTTGTGATTTATGAGAGGAGGTTAAAATCTCCATATTAACAGGAGTTTGGAAGAAGTTGATTCCTCCTCTCATGGATGACTTTGAGGGGTTCAAGACTCAGTGGAGGAAGTCACTGCAGATATGGTGGAAACAGCAAGAGAACCAGAATTAGAAGTGTAGTCTGCAGCTGTCACTGATTTGCTGCAATCTTATGGTAAATGGATGCGGAGTTGCGTCTATGGAAGAGCAGAGAAAGTGGTTTCTTAAGCTGGAGCCTACTCCTGGTCAAGATGCCACAAACATTATTGAAATGACAACAAAGTGTTTAGAATATTCCATAAACTTAGTTGATAAAGCAGTGGCAGGATTTGAGAGGAGTGACTCCAAAGTTGAACGCAGTTCTACTGTGGGTAAAACGCCATCAAACAGCATGGCATACTATAGAGAAATCTTCCATGAAAGGAAGCACCAATTGATGCAGGAAACTTCATTGTTGTCTTATTTTGTGACATTGCCGCAGCCTCTGCCACCTTCAGCAGCCACCACCCCGACCAGTTGGCAGTCATCAACATCGAGGCCAGACCCTCCACCAGCAAAAAGACTGGGACCTGCTGAAGCTCAGCAGGTTAAGATGCATTTTTGTACATATCGTCAACCAATTATTTCATCACCTTTTATTGAAAAGATTGTCTTTCCCCCCATTTATCTTGACACCTTTGCTGAAAATCAATTGACCATATGTGTGGGTCTATTTCAGAGCTTTCTGTCCTGTTTCATTGATCTGTATGTCAAAGTTTACTTGATTACCAAACTATCTGATTACTATTAGCTTCATAGTTAAATCTTGAAGCCAGATTGCATAAATCTTCCAATTTTGTTCCTCTTCACAATTGTTTTGGCTATTCTATGTATAAAATTTTTTACATTGCATATGAAATTTCTTTCTTTCTTTTTTTAAAATTGAGATCGGGTCGTGCCATGTTGCCCAGGCTGGTCCCAAACCTCTGGGCTCAAGCAACCTTCCATCGTGGCCTCTTAAAGTGCTGGGATTGCAAGTGTGATCCACCACACCTGGTCTGCTTATTACATTTTTAAAGAAAAAAAAAGACCTGCTAAGATTTTGAATATCATTGTGTTGAATCTAGAGAATCGATTTTAGGGAGAATTGGCATTTAAAGAATATCAAGTCTTCCAATCCATGAGTGTGGTGTATCTCACCATTTATATTCACCTTCCTTCATTTCTCTCAGTAATGTTTTATAGTTTTCAGAGTATATCAATGCACATATTTGTTAAATTTATCCCCATTTCATAACTCTGTGTGTGTGTGTGTGTGTGTGTGTGTGTGTGAGAGAGAGAGAGAGAGAGAGAGAGAGAGAGAGAGAGAGAGAGATTCCTTTATGTTCCCAAAGTTTACCAAAAGAAAATTGGTTAATTAAGGATTGTGGTTAGCTGAATTCCAGTTAGGTAAGATTTTACCGTATTTGCACAATAATAGCTTCAAATTATATCATACGCCATATTCAAAAACCTTTATTGAGAAATAATTTACAAAGGGAATAATTGGAAACAATTGAATGCTCTGATTAAGTCATGCTGTGTTCTTGAGGTGCAGTCAAAAAAATAACATTATGCAACAATGATTTTCAGATGGAGTCAGGGTGTCTTACCAGGTGAGGCGGGTGTCAGGGGTCCTGCTTCTGTTCTGACCTCAGGAGCTCTATTTTTACCCATTTTGGCTCTTGAGGTCCCAAGTAAAATTTTGTTTCAAACAGAGTTCCAAGAAGAAAATTTTTTAAAATCATTACTGAAAAAGAATTTTTAATGATTGAGAAATATGATAATAGAATTATAAGCAGACTGCAAAAGAATGTATTTTATGTCCTTTTGGGGGAAAAAAAGAAGAAATAGGTGTATAGAAAACAATCAGAAGGTTGCACATACATCAAAACACTTAGAACAATTATTTCTGTGCAATTGGCTTATGAATTATTTCTAGATGTTTGTCCTTTCTAAATATGTATAATGTAACATGTATTATTATTCTCTAATGAACACAGAATAAACTAAAATTCCTTAGCATACGACTCAAACTCTCCATCATCTGACATAAAATGTCTTTCTAGGCCGGGTGCAGTGGCTCACACCTGTAATCCCAGCTCTTTGGGAGGCCAAGGCGGGTGGATCCCCTGAGGCTGGGAGTTCCAGACGAGGCTGACCAACATGGAAAAAACCCCGTCTCTACTGAAAATACAAAATTAGCTGGACATGGTGGCGCAGGCCTATAATCTCAGCTACTCGGGAGGCTGAGACAGGAGAATTGCTTGAACCTGGGAGGCGGAGGTTGCAGTCAGCCGAGACTGTGCCATCGCACTCCAACCTGGGCAACATGAGCGAAACTCCATATCAAAAAATAAAAATAAAAAATGTCTTTCTTGACTCTTTGCTAAGCCGCAATTCATCAGGGTCACGAGTTCTAGCCTCAAAGAAATACTCACTGTTTCCTGAACACACCCTGTGCTCCCTGCTCCACACCTTTTCAAGGGCTATGTTCTTAGTCCAGAATTCCCTAATCACACACTACCACTTCCTATGGGAATTCAACCATTCATAACATATATAATAATAAGTTAAAGTAATAAACAGTATTCAAGTATACTACACAGAGAGTATAGTTTACCATTTGAAGAAAAACAATGCAAAGAGAAAACTGGAAGGAACAACGTAAATAACGTGCCGTGGCACCTGCACACTGGGATGATAAGGTTCCTGGTTACTTGTTTGTTTGACTTGGTAAATCACTTTGCCCTCCGAGTTTTTGATTCCCTGCAGGCTGTGGCAAGGATGAACTGAGACGATGTGAATTGCTCTGTAAACTGTAACGGAATGTTGCAATGGGAGCTACACATTTGACATGTGAGCTGTGTGAAGCTGTCCCCTTTGAGGCTGACGCTCTGTCACCCCACACTGTCTAACATGCCACACTCAACAAATGGCTGCTGATTTAGTCTTATACCAATTCTGAAAATAGAGCAAAAATTCCTTTGCGTCCTGAAATGTTAACAGTAGACCTGGGATTTAACAAAGGCCTGTGCTCCAGAGAGCCTAGGATTTTCATCAAGATTGGATTTTCCCTTGCTGTTCCCAAGACTTGTGGCCTTCATAAGCCATCCAGTCCCCAGGCCAGTAATCAATGGGCTCTGGTACAGCCCAGGGGGGCACTTCGGTCTTACTAAAAACAGAAAACTATAGGCCAGAGAAATACTTACACCGAAGATGGTTCTGGAGCTCTGGGCAGAGTCACTCACTCCCCACCTCTCTAAGCAAGATGATACCCAGAACCACATGTGTGCAAGTCCACCTGCCCATGGCCCTTATCAATCAATCAGGTTCCAGGAGCACCGAGAGGATGGCTGGCCACCACCTCCCATTCCTCAGAGGGGACACTGAAGCCACAAGTGGGGAAACGACTTACCAAATGCATGTGCTGGTTAGTGCAGCTGGTTGGCACTGGAACCAGAGCCTACCCAAGTGTGGTTCATTTCAGCCGAGATTGCTTTAGGGAAGCGGGGGTTCCACTCTGCTTGATAGCCTCAGCAACAGGCAGAGCCTGGCTACAGCTGTTTTCCCTGAATCTTTGCTGGACACAACTGTGCCTAAGGAGACATCAGCATGTCACTTTACTTGACACCCAACTACTGCCCCCAGAAGAGATTCTTTTCAGGCTAAGAAAGACCCCACTGCCTGTCCAGGAAGCCATGAAGAGATTTACAAACATTGGCCACCATGGTCTATTATGGGTAGAAGCAACAGTGAAAATCACAACGGTGAGACCAAGCAAAGCCGATGGCCCGAAGGACAAGGACGACTCTGCCCAGCAGAGGGAGGGAAAGCCCAGGCTGGACTCCATGTGGCTGGAGCTTCCAAGGTTGGTTTTTCTTTTCTTTTCTTTTCTTTTCAGACGCAGTTTTACTCTTGTTGCCCAGGCTGGAGTGCAGTGACGCCGTCTCGGCTCACTGCAACCTCCACCTCCTGGGTTCAAGTAATTCTCCTGCCTCAGCCTCCCAAGTAGCTGGGATAACAGGTCTGTGCCACCATGCCCAGCTAATTTTGTAATTTTAGTAGAGATGGGTTTTGACTGTGTTGGCCAGCTTGCTCTCAAACTCCTGACCTCAAGTGATCCTCCCGCCTTGGCGTCCCAAAGTGCTGGGATTACAGGTGTGAGGCACCGCACCCAGCCATTCTTGGACTTGTGAATGCTGACTCAGAATGCTTTAAAACAGTGTGAGGGCAAACAAAGTAAGCCTGAGCAGGGTAGCCAGGAGTCCGCCACCGCCAGGATGGACATCTGTCTGACTGATGGCAACTGAGTCTAGGCTCTTGGGGGCAAAGCCTCTGGAGTGTGGGGGAAAGATGGCCACCAGCAGAGGGACCCACTTCATCTACGTAAGCCTCAGGCTCCTCATTTGCAAGACAGAAACTGTAATATCTACCCCATAGGGCTGTTGGGAGGGTTAAATAAAGTGACATGGGGGAAACTGTAAAATAATGCACTGAGTGTTAATATACAAATCAGAATGTCAATAGGTAATCTCTTTAAGCCACCAAGGTTAGATCTGGATTTAAGATTCATAACCCTTGCCAGGCACGGTGACTTAAGCCTGTAATCCCAGCACTTTGGGAGGCCGAGGTGGGCGGATCACTTGAAGTTAGGAGTTCAAGACCAGCTTAGGCAAAATGGTGAAACTCCATTTCTACTAAAAATACAAAAATTAGCCTGGTGTGGTGGTGTGTGCCTGTAATCCCAGCTACTCAAGAGGCTGAGGCAGGATAATTGATTAAACTAGGGAAGTGGAGGTCGCAGTGAGCCAAGATCGCACTCCTGCACTCCAGCCTGGGTGACAGATACCACAGGCTACATCTCAAAAATTTTTAAGAAAAAGGCCAGGCACGGTGGCTCACACCTGCAATCCCAGCACCTTGGGAGGCTGAAGCGGGCAGATCGCGCAAGGTCAAGAGATTGAGACCATCCTGACCAACACGGTGAAACCCATCTCCACTAAAAATACAAAAAAATTAGCCAGGCATGGTGGTGTGTACCTGTAGTCCCAGCTACTTGGGAGGTTTAGGCAGGAGAATCACTTGAACCTGGAGACGGAGATTGTGGTGAGCCGAGATCCACTGTTACACTCCAGCCTGGGGACAGAGCAAGACTCCGTTTTAAAAAAAAAAAAAAGAAATCCATAACCCCAGGAATTAACCACTTGAATTACATTCAGGACCCTAAACAAGACTATTATGGGGGGATGGGCATTTGTAAGTTCAGAATGAACCACGGCCACACGAGTCTCCACAGGTTGGAATTTTCATGCAAAGGGCACCGTGCAGAAGAGAGAGAGTAAAGTGTTGCCGCCACAGCCATGCATCTCGGAGTAAGTTCCTTCTTCTCTCTCTGGGCCTCAGTTTCTCATCAAGAATTTGAGCGGATTGGACCAGCTTCCTTCCAGCTCCAAAGTTCTCAGATGTTAGTTAGCCTTCACATCAGTCCTGTTTAAAAAGGGCCGAGGCAACAGATACAGACTGGACCCCTGCCAGCATTTCTGGCAGGTAGGAGAGAGAGGCATCTGACCGCCTGGAATCTTCCACACCCTGACTCATGCCAGCTCAGCTTCACAGTGCCTGGCCTGTGCCCTGCCCTGGGCCCTGCCTGCACAGATGGCTGGTACAGCAGCCAGGCCCTCATGAGCTGGTGCTGTCATGTCACAGCAAGGGCCTCTGCCTTGTCCCCAAACACAGGTGCCCCAGGCACGGGACTCTTTGAAGGAGTTGGGGTGGGGGCTCAGTACAGCTGTGGGCTGTAATTGACTTCTCAGATTAAAGTCAGACAGATGGGCTGCTGGCGAGGGCCAAGGGCCTCGTGGCCTCACACAGCGGGTGGCATCCACAGGGTGAGAGGCATATGAGAGAGAGAGAGAAAGAGAGAGAGAGAGACAGAGAGTGAGCGAGTGAGCTCTCCAGGCAACCCACTCCTGGGATAATCCATTAATGCCTTCACCCACTCAGCAGGGCGGATCCCTCACCAATCACCTCTTAAAGTCCCCACCTCGGCCGGGCATGGTGGCTCACGCCTATAATCCCAGCACTTTGGGAGGCCAACAAGTTCAAGACTAGCCCAGCCAACAAATTGAAACCCGGTCTGTACTAAAAATACAAAAATTAGTTGGTATGGTGGTGTATTCCTGTAATCCCAGCTACTTGGGAGGTTGAGGCAGGAGAATTGCTTGAACCCGGGACCCAGGAGGCAGAGGTTGCAGTGAGCAGAAATTACGCCACTACACTCCTCAAAAAAAAAAAAAAAAAAAAAAAAAAAAAGGCCAACCTCTTAATAAGGTAACATTGGGGGGTTAAATTTCTACGAGTTGCAGAGGGAACAAACATACTAATCACAGCCACCGGGTCTGTATTTAGGACTAGATCGCCAACAATAGTCATCACAGCAAAGTCGTCCCTCTCTGTCCACGGGGGATTGGTCCCAGGACCTTCTGTGGACACCAAACTCCATGGACGCTCAAGTCACTGATGGGAAATGGTGCAGTATTTGCATATAACCTACTCATGTCCTTCATATACTTTAAATCATCTCAAGGTTACTTATAATACCTAGTAGAACGTAAGTGCTATGTAAATTGTTGTTATATTGCATTGGCATCTTTTTGGTTTGTTCATTTAGAGACAGTCCTGCTCTGTCGCCCAGGCTGGAGTGCAGTGGCATGATCTCGGCTTACTGCAACCTCTGCCTCCTGGGTTCAAGCAATTCTTAGGCCTCACTCCAAACAGCTGGGTTTATAAGCATGTGCCCCCACTTCTGGCTAACTTTTTGTATTTTAAATAAAGGCGGGTTTTGCCATGTTGGCCAGGCTGGTCTTGTGCGATCCTCCTGGCCTCAAGTGATCCACCTGCCTCAGCCTCCCAAAGTGCTGGGATTACAGGCATGAGCCCCCGCACCTGGCCATGTGTATATTTTTTAAATTGTTAAATTGTGCGGTGGCTCATACCTGTAATCCCAGCACTTTGGGAGGCAGAGGTAGGTGGATCACCTGAGGTCAGGAGTTTGAGACCAGCCTGGCCAACATGGTGAAACCCCTTCTCTACTAAAAATACAAAAAATCAGCCGGACATGGTGATGGGCACCTGTAATCCCAGCTACTCGGGAGGCTGAGGCAGAAGAAACCCTTGAACCCGGGAGGTGGAGGTTGTGGTGAGCCAGGATCATGCCATTCACTCTAGCCTGAGCAACAAGAGTGAAACTCCATCTCGACAAGAAAGAAAGAAGAAAGAAAGAAAGAAAGAAAGAAGAAAGAAAGAAAGAAAGAAAGAAAGAAAGAAAGAAAGAAAGAAAGAAAGAAAGAAAGAGAAAATTGTTATTATCTGAGAGAAGACTTACCCTGTTGCCCAGGCTGGAGTGCAATGCTCAGCTCACTGCAACCTCCGCCTCCTGGGTTCAAGCGATTCTCTTGCCTCAGCCTCCCGAGTAGCTGGGATTTCAGATGCACACCACCACACCTGGCTAATTTTTTGTATCTTTAGTAGAGACGGGGTTTCGCTGTGTTGGCCAGGCTGGTCTTGAACTCCTGACCTTGTGATCCACCTGCCTTGGCCTGCCACAGTGCTGCGATTACAGGCGTAAGCCACAACATCCTTATTTTTAAACATCTTTTTTGAACGTTTTCCATCTGCAGTTCACTGAATTCATGGATAAGGAGGGCCAACTGCCCTGGGCCCCAGCTAGTGCGCAGCATTTCTCAAGGCACTTCCACACACACTGTCTCCTTATAGACTGG